>NC_092335.1:191879285-192215714 GCF_046630445.1 Rutidosis leptorrhynchoides
GAGGGAGAATTCTAGAGAGAGATTTGGGGTTTTGGAGAAGAAGAAGCTTGAATCGATCAAAAGCTCGAGTGTTAAAGTTGTTCATCTCGTTCTTGGCTACGTTGTGGTTGTTGTGGTAAGTTCTAACTCTGAATTTCGTTGTTTGATTTGATATTCAAAGTTAGGGTTTGAACTTGATTTGTAGAAAAACTCATTTAAACTCTTGAAGTGAGTTCATTGATGCTAGTAATCGGGTTTATTGTTGTTGTTAGTGGGTTTTGGGTTGGAAACCGACTTGGCCATGGTTAGGGTTTGTAAATTGGGTATAATCACTAGTGTTAGTGATTATGGAAGTGTTGGAACACTTTTGAGTGTGTTTGGTTGACTAATTTTGAAATGGGTCAAAATTAGGATTTATGTGTCAAATTGGGTAAGACACGTGTTTAACACTTGTGTTTGGGTTTAATCGGCATATTAGGACCATTTTCACTTGTGTTAGTAACTATTGGTTAGTTTGAGCGCGATTTGTGCTTGGGAGTGCAATTGGGTCGAAATTGCACTAAGTGTCAATTGGGTTGGTTTGTAAATCCACCCTAATTGTGTTTTTTATATTGCGATAATAGAATAGGTACATTCCATCGGCGAGTTGCGGATTATTTCGGTTGCATTCATCAAGGCGCTAAGGTGAGTGTAAAAATATTATATGCGTATGTATGCATAGGGTGGGTGTGGGTCGGTGGAGTGGTCCTTGCTCGGATTCACTCTACGTGTGTTGGGATGATGGACTCATGGAGTTTGAGTCATGATGTACGCTTATGCGAATTTGGGGTAGTGAATCTTTGGCATATACGGATTCACTTTGGCGTGTCGGGCCAAACCATCGATGTTGATGATATTGAGGTGATGAATCTCGGGTGGTACGGATTCATGATGACTCGGGTTGTTCGGTCATCTTATTGATGAGGTAGTGAATCTCGGGTAGTACGAATTCACGAAGGCACGGGTAGTTCGGCCAACCTCGATTGTTGAAGTGGTGAAGGAAGTGAATCTCGGGTTGTGCGAATTTACTAAGGCTCGGGTTGTTCGGCCAACTTTCATGCGTTTGAGGTTAAGGGGTTAACCTTTTTGTATTATCGGATGTATTTTGTATAGGTGTATATATACTTATTGTATGTTCTAGCTAATCTTGCAGATTTGCCTTGGTGATACGTTAGGTATAACTTTGCTTAGTTATGCTCGGATTGCGGTATGTGTTTACTAATTGTGTGTTGGTGATGCCTATTCATTTTATGCATATGTATGTATATAGTAGGTTTATACTCACTAAGCATTAGCTTACCCTCTCGTTGTTTAAATTTTTATAGATTCGCGTGGAGGCGGTGTCTCGGATAAGCATGGGGACTAGTGGACTTGTGTAGTTTGCTTTAGAAGACGTGCTTTTAGAGTTGATTAGGATTGGGTAGCGTATCCCTAATCACCATGCACAGCCTATGTTTTGAATTAAACTAAAATGGGTCGAAATGGTCACTTTATCGTAATTTGGGTCGATGTGGGCCCGGTGTTGTAAAACTCGATTTTATTTTGGAAATCTCTTAGTTTTAATTATTATAACATGTTGTGAAAACCATTTCGTCTAAAAGTGTCGGGAAGCGAATTTTCCGTTCGCGCAAGTTGGACTCCGGGGACAGCCCCTGGCAGTTCATTTGGACGCCGTCCAAGTTGCTTGGACGCCGTCTTGCCCTTCACAACTGGACGCCGTCCAGATGGTCTGTATAAAAAAAAATCTTGGTTGCTCAAGCTTTGCTAGATCCGAACTGGGTGGTAGAAATGTAAGAAGAGATTAATTAATTTGAACGGTTAAAAGTATGGCGATTAGTTCAAAGACCAGCGGGTCAACGGCCAATAGGGGTTAAGTGGATTTTCAAGAACAAAAAGGATTCTGATGGAATTGTGGTTCGAAATAAGGCACGTCTTGTGGCCAAGGGATATCGACAACACGAGGGTATTGATTATGATGAAACGTTTGCTCCGGTTGTAAGGATTGAGGTTATTCGTCTATTTCTTGCATTTGCTTCTCATATGAAGTTCACGGTGTTTCAAATGGATGTCAAAACTACTTTTCTGAATGGTCATCTTCAAGAGGAAGTTTATGTTGATCAACCAGAAGGTTTTGTCGATCCCATTCATCCAAACCACGTCTACTACTTAGAGAAAGCTTTGTATGGTCTAAAGCAAGCATCGCGTGCATGGTACGAGACCTTGACAAAGTACTTACTGGATAATGGTTTTCTCGTGGAACAATTGATACAATGCTCTTCATCCGTAACAACCACGGTCACATTCTCTTGGTTCAAATTTACGTTGATGACATTATTTTTGGTTCCACATCCCCGACTTTATGCAAAGAATTTGGTGACCTTATGGCCAACAAATTCGAAATGAGTATGCTTGACCAGCTCAATTTCTTCTTGGGGTTACAAGTAAAACAATTACCAAACGGCATTTTTATCAATCAAACAAAGTATATCAATAATATGCTAAAACGTTTTAAAATGACTGCTCTAAAACCAATGACAACCCCAATGAGGACATTACTGGGTGTTGATGCTAATGGGAAACCCTTTGATATTACGCTTTATAGAAGCATGGTTGGTTCTTTAATGTATCTGACTGCAAGTAGACCAGGCATTACACTTGCTGTAACTGTCTGTGCCCGCTTTCAGTCAAACCCTAAGAAATCCCACTCCAAAGCGGTGGTTAGAATTTTCCAGTACCTAAAAGGTACTCCTAACCTTGGAATCTGGTATCCTAATGGATCCGATTTCAATCTCACTGCTTACACAGATGTTGATCATGGCGGTTGCCATGTTGATAGAAAAAGCACATCTGGATCAATTCAGATGTTGGGAAATAGACTAGTAGGATGGTCATCCAAAAAGCAGAACTGTGTGTCTTTATCAACAGCTGAGTCTGAGTATATTGCTGCAGCTCACTGTTGTTCACAAGTTTTGTGAATGCAAACTCAACTTTTGGACTATGGCTTTAAGATTTCTAAGTCTCCAATTTACTGTGATTCAAAAAGTGCTATTGCAATAACTAGCAACCCAGTCCAGCATTCTAAGACCAAACACATAGATATTCGTTATCATTTCATTAAGGATCATGTAGAAAAAAAAAGATGTAGAGTTATACTTTGTGCCTACAAAAATGCAATTATCTGACATGTTCACTAAACCCTTAGATGAACTTAGGCTAAAGTTCTTGATAAAAGAAATTGAATGGTAGAGTATTGTTGTAACGACCCGGAAATTTCCGACCAAATTTAAACTCTAATCTCTATATGGTTCCGACACGATAAGCAAAAACCCTAAAGTTGACCCGCACTTTTTCGATCGTTCTATACTTATAAGATTAATATTTACATAAATTAAACCTTACCAACATGATAAGCAATCCAAATTGTTGAGACTTATGTTTTCGAAAAGAGTTTTACACAACGTTTGACCGTCTAGTTTGACCGATGATATCACGAACTATATAACATATGATAATTATACGTTTGTGTATATATATGTATATATACATATTTAACATGGTTTATGGATGTTTTAATATCTCATTTTGTATTAATAACAATAAGTTATAAGTATATTTTGAAACTACTAACTTAAGTTTTCAAAACAATAACCATACATAACGTTATTTGATATAAATACTTATGACTTATAATGTTTATACATATAACGTATAAGTAATGTATTTAATCACTTTTAAGGACTTAAATACATAAAACAATATAAGTATATTCACAAAAGATAGCTATATTTGAATCCTCGTTCCGTTTTCTCAAAGATTTCTACACGTATATTTAGGGTATATGTACCCGTATCATACGCAGCTTCTAGATGTATTTACTATTGGTATATACCAATAAAAATATGCTCCTTAGCAGCCTTAAATGATTAAGAAACATGTGGAACCAACCATTTGTCAAGTAGCATGAATTATTTAGCAAGAAAACAAAGTTAGGTATCATTTTTTTTTCTTTATATACTAAAAACGTTTTTATGCATGCACACCATTTCTTCACCCCATTTTCTCATACTTACACTCCCATTTCTCTCTCAAAATACTCTTAACTTCATACTTGATCATCTACAAGCATTTTCCCCATCATTTAGCTTCAAAAACCTTACTTAATCACCATAAGAAAACCATACAAAAACACTTCAAGAAATCCTTCCAAGAACACAAACTTACTTCCAATCTTTCATCCACTTCCATCACCCTTTTGGTTCTAGGTTCTTACTCCTCTTTTACAGCAACCTTGTCCAAGGAACTTGAGGTAGTAACTATGTTCATAACCTTATTCGATTCATATATATATATAGCTATCTTATTTTGTGGTATAAAATTTTAACAACAAGAACATAGTTTGAAAGTTTTCAAACTTGTTTGCAAACTAAATAGATCCTTCTAACTTAACTTTTAAAATACTTCAAGACCTGTAATATAACTTAAATATATGCTAATTTAACAAGGTAAAACTTGGTTTTTCAAAGAATACCTTAAAAACTGTTTTTTACGACGTCGGAGTGCAACCGGGGACTGTTTTGGGTTGGATAATTAAAAACCATCTTAAACTTTGAATTGGAGGTTTATTTTCTGGAAAAATGATTTTTACTATAAATATGTTAACACATAAAAATTTCATGATTTAATTCAAAGTATAGGTATTTTTAGAAAAATGGTCATTAAATGATATTTTTGTAACAAAAATGTTTAACTTCATAAGTTTCACTAAAGTTTCACCTATGCCGTGTGATTTTGAATACAAACTAAGGTATTTACAGTTCATAGTCTTAAAGAGGGACTCGATCCAAGGAGATGGCAAGTTGAATCAACAAAAACGGAGTTGTAACGAAGAAACTATGACCGAAACAAAATCGGATATCCAAGACTAGTTTAGCCACGAAAATAATTGGGAGAAATTAAATAAATCACATCTTTCTAAGATAACATGATATTTTATATATATGTACTCATAATTCAATTTTATATGGTTCAGGATCACCCGTAAACAATACGAGAAGATTAATCATAAGATCCCATGATTGTACGCAACACGTCATTTGACAACACCGGTACTTTATGTACGCAACACGTCATTTGACAACACCGGTACCGTGGGTCAAGATTAATCTCGACCAATACATATACGATGGGGGTTTTATTCATTTCATTGGGGGTTTATTAAACACCTAAAAATGAACCATTAAAATTGAATTACTAACATCGGACTGCTAACTACGGACTAAGGAATTATTAAAAGTATTAAAAGTATAACAAGTATATATATGTGACGATTGTTTAAAAATGAAAATATATTGATATATTATATATGGATAGGTTCGTGATATCAACCGGAAGACCAAGTCAAAATATTTATATCTTCAAGACAACAGTGAGTATATAGTCCCACTTTTAAACTCTAAATATTTCGGGATGAGAATACATGTATTTTATGTTTTACGATATGGACACAAGTAACTGAAAAATATATTCTACGTTGAGTTGTACCACTGGCATACTTCCCTGTAGCTTGGTAACTAATATTTACAGCGGTATTGTAAACGCGAATCCTGTTGATAGATCTATCGGGCCTGACAACCCCAACCGGACTGGACGACCAGTATTCAACGGTTGCACAGTACTTCGTTTTGTGACTACACTTGGTACGGTGTAGTAAGATTTCATATTAAAGGGAATATGCGACGTGATTGAATGTTAAGTATGGTTACCAAGTGCTCAACCACTTAGAATATTTTTATGAAAATGTTTATATATGAAATCTTGTGGTCTATATATATATATATATCGCTGCCGGCATTAAACCTATATCTCACCAACTTTATGTTGACATTTTAAAGCATGTTATTCTCAGGTATGAATTAAGTCTTCCGCTGTGCATTAGCTCGTACTAAGGATACTACTTGAGGCTATTAAGGACTTATATCATAAGGCGTTGCATTCGAGTCATTGAAGTTCATAGAGACTATTATTAAGTAAATGGCGGTTTAGGTCATTTGAATATTATGAAATGTCAGGCGATTATGTCAATTCTGGATGTAACTATAGATTGCCTTTTAAGAATAAATGCAACGTTTGTAAGATGTATCATATAGAGGGCAAGTACCTCGCAATGTTATCAACTATTGTAATTCGTTTGTAATCAATATGGACAACGTCCGGATGATTAGTTTCGGATCCTTTCAATTGTGCTTAACATTCCTTAGCTCTATTGGGACTTATTCTTGAGATCTTGTGTTTAGGGGAAGTATATACTTTCTAGGGGGAGCAACTGATACTTTATGCTTTAGAAACTCTCTTTCAAGGGGGAGCTTTTATTTTTCTGATAACTTCCTGGGGTTATTGTTCCAATAGTTACGAAAGGGGGAAGTAACTAATTGATATCATATTTCAAGGGGTAGTTAATACATTTTCTTGGGATAAATCAAAATGCTGATTTACTTTCATGTACATCACATTTTATGGGGAAGAAAAAGGGAGAAAATGAAAAGAAAATTGATTTTCAAAAGTGAATTCATAAATTCTTTGTTTTAAATCTGAAATAATTCACTAAGGCTTGTATACATCTCAGTATGCAACCCGTTTCATCAATTGATATCACTAAAGATTTGTAAATAATTCAAAGTTTTTTCAAGTACAAATCTTGTTTTGAGAAAATTCATAAAAATTGAAAAAGTTAAAATCCAAAAAGAATTGAATTTTACTGAATAAATGCTATTTTTAGCATTATATCGAATCTGACAACCAACTGTGCAGATTCGGTAAGTTCAAAACTTTCAAAAAGTATCTCAGAAATGTTTTTCATTGAAAATATGATAAACTTGTAAAATCCTTGATAAAGGTTTGTCAAAATTTGAAGTCAAATTTGTTGAATTTTGAAAAATGGACTGCATTCGGTAACATGGGCCCATTCGGTAAGTCCCAAATTTTAAATACCTTCGGTATCTATAAAAAGGAGGGTCAAAGTCAAACTTTCTCTCACATTGTATTAACTGCATACCGAGTCTGATTAAACTTACCGAATCTGCTTAATCTACCAAGTCCGTCCTTCTGTTTCTTCAAATCTTTGGTATTTCTTCGTTTTAATCAAGTTTAAGATACACATGTTGTAGATCTAAGATAAATAAATAAATATAAACCAGAAAAGATCAAAAATAACTTGATTATGACACTTAATTTTGAAATATAGTTGATTATACCGAATCTGAGTCTGAAATCTTTAATCGTTGATTAAACTTGTTTGATTTGGTTGATTGACATGAAATTTTATCTAATCTGTGTTAATTGATTTATCTATCAATTGACCGAGCCTGATTGCATGATTAATTGATTTTTTGATGGATTCTGTATATACCAAATCTGTTCGTTATACAGTACCGAGTCCGTTCAAACAACTAACATGCTTTTCGAATTAACTTGAGGTGTTACTTGATTCTGGTTATGAATTTGAATGTTATAAAACTGATATGCATGTTTAAGTGATTATATGTAAATTTTGATGTTACCGAATATGGTTCTTGGCTTGTTACCGAATCTGGTTTTAGGTACATTGAAATAATTCGGTTTTGACTTGAAAAACTTAACATGCTTATTCTAAATCATTGAAATGATAACTCAAGCAAATTTAGTGGCCAAATCTGAATTTTTTTTCAAGAATACCGAATCTGCTTAGTATGTGTTAGAAAATTGACTAAGTGTTGATCTGATTCATTATGTTACATATTTGATTATACATGATGATTTTGTACTGTGTTGAATTTCATTTGAATAAAATGTTTGTCAAATGTTGGTAAATGTAACGACCCCAAAACTATTTACTAGAAAAACACGACTTTTTTTTAAATAACAAATAGATTCTGGTCAGACCATATGCGCGGCGTGTAAAAGAACGCGCGGCGCGCGCTAGCGTAAATCGAAGTTAGAAATTGACAACTGGGCATCCCACTAGGATTTGGCGATTTGCGCGGCACGCAGTCCATGCGCGGCGTGCACTTCAACTGGATAACAGGGTCAGCCCCTTTATAACATAACACAAACCATTTTCAATCCAACCCAAGTTTAATTATTTCCAACAATACACAAACGGGTTTTATACGACAAAAGAGTGTTCGACCCTCGGGTCTCCAATGACCCAAGAATAAAAGACGTGACTATTTCGACCCAATTACACATTTAGAGGAGTTAGGATTCTATCACCCAACCCGATACCAAGAGCATAATCCCCGGGACTACCAAATCCCCAATCCACGTCCAATATCCAAAACCTACCCCATCGAGCCCAAGCGCTCCTACACGTCTAGCCTAACAACTAGCTAGCTTCATAACACAATACCTGTAAAAAGCTAAACAACGAAAGGGGTAAGCATAAAGCTTATTGAATGCAATAATTATACATATACATATATAATATACTTACTTGGATACACTTACACACATACCGTATACGAGCTAGCAATTCAAAAACCATGCAGTCACAATGCATAACTAAATATCCATAGTTCACAATAATCTAGCAACATCAATAGCATATAGTTCACAATTTAATATGCTAATACAAAATCACACAACCATGGTTAACCAATAGTACAAGGGAATGTTACTCGCCAATGACCATCAGTGTTCACAATATCCATTAGTATACTTAACACCTCGTATCACTAACCCCTGAGTGGTATCGTACACGTGAACTTTAAACCCACTCGTTACGTGAAATGTGGTATCGTACATGCGAACTTTAAACCCACACATCACGCCCATGCACACATGATGATATGGTATCGAACACGCGAACTTTAAACCCATACCACATGCCAATATGATGTGGTATCGAACACGAGAACTTTAACTCACATCGCACCCCACACAAGTAAATACACCATATACATACATGCATAATTATTCCACTCACCTTGGAATGTCCGCACGAGTAGTGTATTATGATCTCCATCCTCATATCCGAGCAAATAGTTACCTATATATCACATAGGCACAATATACACATAAATATACATTCTCTAAAAGATAATCTGACACAATTATCCCTTAGACGAGGGATCACACCTTGCTCGCCAAAACCCGCCCATTTAACACGTAATGGACATAAACCAATTACCACTACGGGTGGTGATTCCGACCCATACAAAAAAGTATAACTTAACCCAAATTATACTTGACACCAATTAGACCAACTTAGGTCTTAACACTAAATTACTACTTAGGTAGTAATTATTTCAAACGCCAATTACACCAAAACCCCAACACGTGCAATATTGACCCATATTGCTTTTGACCACGTTTGACTTATGTTAAAATATCATTTTAACCCAAAATTACTTCTCGCGAGTAATTACATCCAAAAACTTAATTTAACATTTAACAAAAGCGTTTAACATCCATTTAATACAAATTAGTGTCATCATAAATTTTGACCCAATTCAAAGTCAACCCATTTTGACATAAGTCCCAAAAATGCCCAAACTTACTAATAATCACTACCACAAGTGAAAATGGCCCTAATACACCAATTAAACCAAATTACAAGTGTTAAACACTTAACTTACCCAATTTGACACAAAAACCCTAATTTTAACCCAATTCAAAACTAGTCTTTCCAACATACCTAAATGTGTTCCAATACTTCCATAATCACTAAACTAAGTGATTACACCCAAAATCAAAGCCTAAACATGGCCAAATCGTCAACTAACCCAAAACCCACCAAGTATCAAAATAACTAGTCACAAAAAACCCACTTCGTCATCTAAACGGGTTTCGCAACTAAACAAGCTCAAACCCCAACTTGAATATCAAATCAACAAAATGAAACTCGGAGTTGAGACTTACCAATACCAGCAAAATGTTGCCGTTGACGAGATGAACAAATTTAAGTCTTGAGACCCGACCCGAATCACTCTTCTTCTTCTCCAAATCCTCAATTCTCTCTCTAGAACCTCTCTCTTTCTCTCTCTCTCTAGGGTTTGATGTATTTGAGTGGATAAGAAATGAGGATAAGATAAGGTTTTGGCCAGATTTGTAGCCTCAAAACTGGCCTCAACGCGAAATACCCAAAATGCGCCTTTTTAAAACATTTAAAATCACGAAGCTTGCTGTCAGCACGTTTTGCGCGGCGTGCAAAATTTTGCGCGGCGTACAAAAGCCGAAATCAGCATTTTGTGAAACTTGTTTTGGTCGTAACTTTCAAACCGTAACTCCGTTTTTGATGAATCAAATATTGTTGGAAACGTAATAAGGTCTACTTTCCAATCGTAAGGTTTTAGAACATCAACTGCAACTTTATTTGGGGTCAAAATATACGATTACATGCCTCGTAATACAAATGACATCCAAAATAACGCGTAACTGAAAAACGGGATGACAAGTCTCCCTACTTAAACTGGATCACTTCCCCGTGATCTCCGTCACTCTATGGTCCTCCAACACACATCCAAACTCGATATCCATATCAATTTCCATTAACCCGAATATCTCATCACACGCTAAGTATCACTAGCGTGCATTACCACAACCAACGGCATCTCATACGCTCAACGTCCAAAGTTCTCACTTAGGAAATATGGAAAACACCATATATCCCTTCAAGTTCTCTCGGATACAACTCGCCACAAGCTACATCCATAACTACATCACCCACGCGATCTACCAAATTCACTACGCCTTGAACCAAGTCTTGCGTTAATCCAAATCGAGAAGGATTCATGTTGTGTTAAAACTTCGTACTTCAACTACTCGTAAACCAGCCAATCATGAAATGTTCTCTAAATCAAGAACCAATATCCCCCGTTTCCACCACCTGGTCATTCCTTCAACGAAGAAATTTCGGTATCACCAAATAATCACACTAGGACGACCATCGGTCTTTGGATTAATCCAGGACGACAATAATACACCACGAGTTAGACAAAACATCAACACTCGACACAGGGTTTCTCCCATAAATCCTACAACACATCCATACAATACTGCTTCCTAGTACTAGCATGAAAACTATCCGTGTACTAGAATCCCATTAACAACGAATTATCAACACAACAATTCACAATTCGTCACGCGACCCACAAAAATATCCACCAACGCCTGGTGAATCCTCTTTCCTCGACCGTCCGTTAAGGATGGCCTCGACATTTCAATACAAATAACGGGTCGCCTCACTAGGGAATACACTCTCGCAAACAAACAACATCCGCGTATCTCGATGTGAGACAATCGGAATTGACACTCTTCGCCTCATAATCTTCCATAAAGTGGAATAATCCACTGACAATTTCCACAACCACATTTCCCGACAGGGAAAATACAGTATCCTTCGCGATATAGAACTCGTACCTATTCAATAATACTATATGAGTTTCATGACAACCCAGATCTTCACTATAAGAGCACCCGCAATGACAGCTTCATTTCTCTCACAGTCGTGATCTCAAATTTCACACTTGATCTCATACCGTACATTGGTACTACACGACCACCTTACATAAGAAGACTTACACTCCCTTCAATCCCATCATCACAATCTTTACGCATAACGTTACGGGATTGTAACTCACAATCGTAAAGCACGATCTCAAGTCGACATCAACAACCCATCACTCTTCCTCGTTAGGAACTACGAATACCTATTGGCGCTTAGCACGGTACACCCCGACAATTTACTATACATAAAACCACCGGAGTTTCATCGGGCGGCAGTAAAAACTCCCCCACTTAGTATTCAGCTCCACATTCTCACCGCCAAGATGCTATCATCCCGCGGAATTTTCATTCCACGTCACACACGACCATTCTCATCGTTGGTCACATACACCAAATCATCGCGAATTCACTTCAGGCTCTCAGAGCCATCATACACAATCACCCGAGGTGTCGTACACGCGACGACATCGCACCTTTATACCACAATTTACAACTGATAGCCCTTCATCATTGGCAAAGCGAACTCCACCAAAGTCCTACATAAGCCTATAAGCCAAGGCACATGCCACTCGGCTTATTAAGTCATGCATCTCAGTAGAGATCACCTGACCATCCACTCAACGAACCTTTATCAACAATTGCTCACTCTCATGGAGAAGAGTGACCAATCCGACACAAAAATTACATCGACCGCAATATCAACACTTCATCGTAACCTTCGGTCTAACTGACCATTAAGGCTGTCACTGGCTCACCGATCATCTTTACTCGTCTAACACTTAAGAGCAACAAGATTCTCTCATCCATCACTTCATTAGAAGTATTTACCGTAATACTTTTAAACTTCGACTTTCGCAACCGTCTGTAACATCCTAGTGTCGGGCCTAAGTGAAATTTACCTTTTTGCCCTTTTTGTGTTTTAAAGTGCATTTTAGTGTAATAATTAATTATTAAGTGTTTATAATTAATTATTAGTCCGATGAGTGCATTTTGTGACAAGGGTCACATAAACTATTTGTTTATTAAATTTGGACTTCGTTTGGCTATTGATTGAAGTGTGTTCCGTTTTAGTAATTAGGTAAATACTCGTGTATTATTGGGTATGGGTTTAATACCCATTTAATTAGTCAAAACCGCCCCATGTTTCATTTTAATTCTAGTTAATGTTTTTCCCTTCACTCCCTCGTTCTTAACGACCCCAAACAAGAACCCTAGCTCCCAATTGTTTAATTGTGATGAATTCAAGCTTTAAATTCAGATTTCTTGCATCATTATTAGATTGTAATCAGGTTTGCTTTCCTTAATTTTGTACTTTGATTCTTGAAATTTAGGGTTCTTGACAAAAGTTAAAAAAAATGCATTTTTGAGCTTGAATCATGATTTTATGTTGTATTTACTTGAAATATGATAGATTATTGTTAATACATGTTAGTAAATGTTTGTTGACTTGTAATTCAATCAAAAAGTGCTTGAAACATGATATTGAGGGTTGAAACCCATTTAAAAAAAAGAGAGACAGCGTGCTATTTGCAGCAGCTACTGCGCAGCTTCTGCTACTATTTTTGGTTGTTTCTAACCACCGTCGACGAGCAACGATGGTGGCGTGGCATGCCGCATGCTGCCGCCTACTGTCGCCTGCTGTTTCTGCTGCTGTTTCAGCCATTTTTCTACTGATTGCAGCGGTTTTCGCTGTTGTTCGCCCGTATGGTGCGCAGCTCGTTGCCCGTGCTTTGATATTTTTTGGTGGTTCGTGTGTTGAATTGTTCGCCTGTTTAGCCCTTAACCCGTTTTTTTTTATTTGTTTGAATATATAAGCGTATATATATGAATTTTATGTGTATTGCTTAACTCGTTGCCCGTTTTACTCGTGACCCGTTCGAATGGTTTTAGGTATATGTGTACATATATGTATATGTGTATTTATATATATATATATATATATATATATATATATATATATATATATATATATATATATATATACGTGATCGCCCGTATGGACCTCGACCCGATTGTCTGGTTTGTGTTGTTGGTTTGCCTATTTAGTCATGACCCGTTTGTATGATATTGTGTTAATTTGTTTGACCATTTAAACTTTGACCGTTTGTAAACGTAGTATTGGGTCGAAATAAGTATAATGGTATGCGCTTAAGAGATCGTGTGATTATTAGTGTAATATTGTATTATCGCATATGTTATATTTATTGTGTGAATGTGTGGCGACCGCCTATTTGGACATGCGATTTTATGTACATATATATATATACATGTGTGTGTATGTATATATATGTGTGTAAGTATATATGTATATATATACCGTGATTGCGATATTGTTAGCATTTGGAGTACGATTTACTAACTTGTGGATATTGTTCTCACGTGATATGGACAAGGAGAAGACTCGGTGATATTAGACTACCGAGTGATACTGTTATTGGTGAGTAGGACTATCTTCAGTTATAGTATAGAGTAGCAAGCGATGCTACTGTTAGTTTATACTGTTTATAGCCGTGCCATGCATAGATATTTGCTTACATGCACTAGATAGTTTGCCATGTTGTTGTATGTGATTTATGTGCACTATTTTGTGAGCACCAGTGAGGTTACGCTAGCTGGGGGTTCCACTAAGGCTAGGCTAGGTGAGGTCTGCACGAGGTCAATCGAGGCTAGGCAAGGTTGGGTCTAAGTCCTACGGATGTTCAGTATACATAGTAAGACACATGAATTACGTCTGGACAGTTATGCAGATAATCTGGTAGGAGGGACTATCGGTAGACTGTAGCCCGATCAGCTACGAGTCGTGTGCCTGTACAAGCCGCCGATCCTTGTGTTGCTATTAGTTGTTTGCTGATGGACGTAGCAATAGATGACCTTGCATGTTTGATACTGTATGCTTAGCTGTTTGATAGTTCCATTCACTTAGCAGTTGTGCTAATCCCCCACATTTCCACCCTTGCAGGTTCAGTGTTGCATGTTAGATTTCAGGGTGAAGATGAGATGCTGAAAGATATGTTTGACCAGTTGGAACTCTGATGTCGCGTCTTTTGTTACCAGTGTCATTGTTTAACGTAGCACCCGGTTTTATATATGTAATGGACTTTTAATAGTTGATATAATATTAATGAAATGTTATACATGTGTCTTTTTTATATGATGTGTCAAATTTTATAAACAGGACATCCGCTGTGATTTAAAAAAAATCAGGGGTGTTATAAGTTGGTATCAGAGCATAGATTTGGCAGCATGTTTACGGAAGTGACATGTTCCCAAATCTTGTGCCGAGTCAAACATATCTTGGGGGCATGGGTTTAGTGAATGGAGTAGGTATAACTGTGATAGTTGTGAGCTACTAACCTTTGTTATACTAAGCTTTGGTGTGAGATGATGTGCAGTACAGGTATGGCTGATAGTGACGGAAACTCTGTGACCCCCGACGCCCCTGGAATAGTCAGAGCTTCAGAGTACGGATGTGTGTCAAGTAAAGGATCCGGGAACAGATTCTCATGGTGGTAAGAACAGTTACTGATGGGTCAGAACTGGGCATATGACTTAGAGCAGTAAGTGCAGGTTGACTCAGATTTTATACCTTTAAATCAGATGGTCTTGTCAGGGTCAGGTGGGTGTTCAGTTTCAGTTTAGATGTAACCGCGGTGGGTAATATTTCTCAGAGTCACTGATGATGCAACCTCAGCAATAACTAGACAACAATACCATTATCTGATACAGAAGCATTCGTCACCAGTAGTAAAATAATTATAAAGGAAAGGATTCCATTGGACAGACTTTAAGTAGTTGACCTCTTAGGTATTCCGGTTTACATTAATCATTAATTTAGGAAGTTTAGTGAATTTAAGTAACTCGAAGGATCAAGACGGAACGATACGGATTCTTTGTAAAGAGTATGGTGTGACAGGTACAGGTCGCCTCACTTTAGTTTATGATTTCCTTCTAACGGTAGGATGAGTGAGGTGTTGTAAGATAGATCAAAAAGTTCGGTTGCTACCCTTCAGAAGAAGTATTGGTTGGATATGTCATTGTACGAGATTCAGAGCATCTTGATGTTCGACAAATCAAAGATAGAGTTCTGGGGCTGGGTCCGGGCACAGATTATCAGCCGGGTAATCTTCTGCTCTTGTGGACGGACAAGAGAGAAGGAACCCCACAGTGGGTACAGTTGGAGCATACCAGATGTTGGCAGAGGCTGGTGATACATATGACGACTTGAATGCCGGTACATGTTTATTACATTTTCATAAATTTTATTATTACAATTGGTAATTAGTTGTTGCATGTAGTAAGTCGTCATTGTGGATATTTATGCTAGACATTGTTGATTGTATAGTGGAAACTGTTTAGATAGCCTTAGTCAAGTTTCCTGTTAGTAGTGCATAGTGGCTTAATTATTGTGCAGGTTTGCCATATTAGTTGAGACATGCTACTTGTAATGAGTGCAACATGTTGACATGTTAGTATTGTTGTTGTAGGGCCATGCTTTAGGTATTGGATAGATAGACTATATGCGATTGGCCTGTTAGTCCAGACTTAGTTTATGCTACTATGCCAGATCTGTTAGCGGGAATCAAGACTTGTAGGAAGACTTTTTCTTTATCGTTAACTGTTGACCGGTGGGACACGTGGTGACCCGAAGGGACTGTTTTAGAGTCGTAGTCCCCTTATATCTTGACCAGAGACTCGAACTCTATTGAGTAGCTATATGAGGCATAATCCGCATGTTCGATAGACAGTGACTGAACCAGTAGATGTGACTCGACCAGTAGTATCCTTGTAGTATCCCTATATGACTGGACTTGTTGTGTATGACCCGTAAAGTTGTCCTAAAGAAATGTCTTTCTTCTTTGGCGAAACATGACCTTGTGCGTGGTCCTTAGAATGTAAGTGTAGGCGGTTCTCTTGTATTGGTCTCTTAAGTAGATAGAAACGGACTTTGACTGGACTGAAGATTGAGTTTTGGGTGTAAGTTGACCTTAAGACTAGGTTGAGTGTCCGAATATGAGTGAAAAGTTGTAGTCAGTGTCACTTAAGGACTTAGATAGAAGTGTTAGAATTTACTAGTGTGTTACAAAAGAAGGATTAGTTGGGTACATTTGAACAGTGAAAATGTGCAAGGATAGTTGTAATCGGATAACAAATTTAGAAACCCTGAGTTTAAAGTATATTTGTTATTAGTGGATTATAACTGTCAGTAATCAGAGTAAATAGACTGTGATGGATTGATGGATTATATTAGGGTCTTGCTCCGAAATACCTAAAATGAAGATATGATTTGAGATGATGTATTACGCCTGGCCAACGAAATACATCATGGTAAATCATACAGTAGTTTCAGGAGTCGGAGGAGATGTAATGATTGATAGTCTGTTTTGAATTTCGGGGGATTTTGACCGAAAGTTGACCTTGCTGACTTGGTAATGACAGAGGTAATGTACCTAGACTTTGTGTAAGTTATTGGTTATATAGGTTTGAATTGTGGATTCTGGCGGAATCTTAACCAAGTGGTGACCTTTATGATGTAACTTTAGCGATGTCAGGTGCATGAATTAAGGTTACTTGAGGGAAATGACCAGTAGACAATTACTCCCGATATTGGATGACGGTTATTCTATACTCGAATTCGTGATTTAATGATTAGATTTTACTTGGATATGTGTTGGTAAGCGATCTTACGATGAATAAGTAGACCAGGAATGCCATTTAGTCAATGAAGTAGTGAGTGAACATCAGCACGATTGAGCGAATTTCGACAAAAATCTTGAATATCAGGTTTGAAACAGATATTAAATTACGGAATTTGGGTAACTTAGTGTAAACCGTATTGACTTAGCAATACATTATGGATAAAATTAGATAATTTTGTGTATTTGGAGGTAACTGATAGTTTTTAACCGGTTATTTAGATTGTATTGATTAATGAAGTGATGAATTGTTAGCGATAATTCGTGACTTCAGTGTGTAAACCTAGACTTGATGTGAAACTTTTTCGTGGAAATTCATAAGGTTGATGACAGAATAAGGTGATTGCCATGAATATTTTGTGATCTTGGACAAGTGGTTTGTAACTGACAATGTCAGATGGTGAGTTAACTTTTTTAGTTGGGATTTGGACGGAAATTGACTCGTTCAGTTTTTGGATAGCGACAAGTTTTCAGTATTGAATTACTTTTGCAAATGGTGTGGTGAGGACGATAACATAGATTAGTACGTGGTGAACGATTCAGGTATTATATGTCGTTTAGCTTAAGTTGGGTTTTAATCATTCGGTCGTAGTCTTATCAGATAGTTTTTGTTTGACTTTGAACTGGTAAGTATTCGTTTGATAGGTGAGAGATGAACGGAACATTGTAACGCTTGTGGGTGTAAGATATGTTGTGACTTAGGTCTCGTTGGACCCGTTGTGGTGGTTGTAGTATTTATAACCTTTATTGACTTTGACTGACCAGATAGGACGGAATCTCTTTAAGGGGGTAGATTTGTAACATCCTGGTGTCGGGCCTAGGTGAAATTTACCTTTTTTCCCTTTTTGTGTTTTAAAGTGCATTTTAGTGTAATAATTAATTATTAAGTGTTTATAATTAATTATTAGTCCGATTGTTGCAAAAACATGTGTATCGGCAGGGACATGTTAGCCCTGTGTTGACTTTGTCGACCCATCCACCGGTCCCCGGTAGCCCACTGGAGCCTGGCGAAACACCATCACCCATTTTCCCACAGCATGCCAGGCCCGAGATTCGAACCTGCATTGTTATTATTGCAATCTTCGCATGCGTGGGACCAAGGGATCATTTGGGCCCGGTAAGAATGGTTTTTGATCCAATTATTTGGAAAATTCTCACCTAGTGGGAATCGA
Organism: Rutidosis leptorrhynchoides; assembly: GCF_046630445.1. Lineage (NCBI taxonomy): Eukaryota > Viridiplantae > Streptophyta > Magnoliopsida > Asterales > Asteraceae > Rutidosis > Rutidosis leptorrhynchoides. The sequence goes on from NC_092335.1 coordinate 191,897,650, forward strand.
ACCCTCACCTCCCCTAAGGGAGAGCGATTCATTCACCACTAGGCTATTGGCCCATTCTTTAATTATTAGTCCGATGAGTGCGTTTTGTGACAAGGGTCACATAAACTATTTGTTTATTGAATTTGGACTTCGTTTGGCTATTGATTGAAGTGTGGTGTGTTTCAGTAATCAGGTAAATACACGTGTATTATTGGGTATGGGTTTAATACGCATTTAATTAGTCAAAACCGCCCCATATTTCATTTTAATTCTAGTTTATGTTTTTCCCTTCACTCCCTCGTTCTTAACGACCCCAAACAAGAACCCTAACTCCCAATTGTTTAATTGTGATGAATTCAAGCTTTAAATTCAGATTTCTTGCATCATTATTAGATTGTAATCAGGTCTTCTTTCCTTAATTTTGTATTTTGATTCTTGAAATTTAGGGTTCTTGACAAAAGTTAAAAAAAATGCATTTTTGAGCTTGAATCATGATTTTATGTTGTATTTGCTTGAAATATGATAGATTATTGTTGATACATGTTAGTAAATGTTTGTTGATTTGTAATTAGATCAAAAAGTGCTTGAAACATGAAATTGGGGGTAGAAACCCATTTAAAAAAAAAGAGAGCCTGTTGTTTGCAGCAGCTTCTGCTGCTGTTTTTGGTTGTTTCTGACCACCGTCGGCGAGCAACGGTGGTGGCGTGGCATGCCCCATGCTTCCGCCAGCTGTCGCTTGCTGTTTCTGCTGCTGTTGCAGCCATTTTGCTGCTGTTGCAGCCATTTTGCTGCTGATTGCAGCGGTTTTCGCTGTTGTTCGCCCGCGTGGTGCGCAGCTCGTTGCCCGTGCCTTTGATATTTTTTGGTGGTTCGTGTGCTGAATTGTTCGCCCGTTTAGCCCTTAACCCGTCTGTTTGATTTGTTTGAATATGTAAGCGTATATATGTGAATTTTATGTGTATTGCTTAACTCGTTGCCCGTTTTACTCGTGACCCGTTCGAATGGTTTTTGGTATATGTGTATATATATGTACATGTGTATATATATATACGTATGAATATATGTGTATGAATATATATATATATATATATATATATATATATATATATATATATATATATATATATATATATATATATATATATATATATATATATATATATATATACGTAATCGCCCATATGGACCTTGACCCGATTGTCTGGTTTGTGTTGTTGGTTCGCCCATTTAGTCGTGACCCGTTTGTATGATATTGTGTTAATTTGTTTAACCATTTAAACTTTGACCGTTTGTATAAATTTGGGACTTTTAGTATAAACGTAGTATTGGGTCGAAATAAGTATGCGCTTAAGATATCGTGTGATTATTAGTGTAATATTGTATTATCGCATATGTTATATTTATTGTATGAATGTGTGGCGACCCGCTTGTTTGGACATGCGATTTTGTGTGTGTGTGTATATATATATATATATATAGTGGTAGGATCAAGAGGGAAGTAACCATTCGGGGGGAAGCGGGGGGAAGCAAAAACTTTTTTTTTTCGTTTTTTGAAAAAACTTTGTTCACAAACGTTATAGATGAGATGAAAATATGAACATTTAGTAGAGACACTTTGTGATAAATGTTTTTATTTTGGCGGGAAAACGCTCGAAGAAGTAATATATAACAATTATCGTGTTTTTCGAGCGTATTTTGAGGTTTTAGCTATTGGGGTTTAGATATTAGGGTTTATAGGGTTTAGATATTAGAGTTTAGAAATTTAGGGTTTAAGGTTTAGATTTAGGGTTTAGATTTAGGATTTAGATTGAGTTTTTAACACGAACGGTTTAGAGTTTAGGGTTTAGGGTTTAGGGTTTGGTGTTTTGGGTTTATGGAATAAACCCAAAACACCAAACCCTAAACCCCAAACCCTAAACTCTAAATCGGGCTAAATTTTACTTCACAAAACATGAAGAAAAAAAACGTTCATATTCTTCACGAACAATATTATCTTGAATGTTATTTTTGTCGATCGTTTTCCTGCCTAAATAATAACATTCATCACGAAGTGTCTCTTCTAAATGTTCATATTTTCGTGTGATCTTGATGCCGGAAAAAAAAAATTCAAAAAAACCAAAAAAAAAAAAAAATTTTGCTTCCCCCCGTTTCCCCCCGATTGGTTACTTCCCCATTGATCCTGCCCCTATATATATATATATATATATATATATATATATATATGTGTAAGTATATATGTATATATATACCGATATTGTTAGCATTTGGAATACGATTTACTAACTTGTAGGTATTGTTCTCAGGTGATATGGACAAGGAGAAGACTCAGTGATATTAGACTACCGAGTGATGCCGGTATCGGTGAGTGGGACTATCTTCGGTTATAGTATAGAGTAGCAAGTGATGCTCTTGTTAGTTTATACTGTTTATAGCCGTGCCATACGTAGATAGCTATGCATGCTTACATGCACTAGATAGTTTGCCATGTTGTTGTATGTGATTATGTGCACTATTTTGTGAGCACCAGTGAGGCTAGTCTAGGTGGGGGTTCCACTAAGGCTAGGCTAGGTGGGGACCGCACAAGGTCAACCGAGGCTAGGCTAGGTTGGGTCAAGTCCTACGGATGTTCAGTATACATAGTAGGACGCATGAATTGCGTCTGGACAGTTATACAGATAATATTTTAGGAGGGACTATCGGTAGACTGTAGCCCGATCAGCTACGAGTCGTGTGACCGTACAAGCCGCCGATCCTTGTGTTGCTATTAGTTGTTTGCTGATGGACGTAGCAATAGATGACCTTGCATGTTTGATACTGTATGCTTAGCTGTTTGATAGTTCCATTCACTTAGCAGTTGTGCTAATCCCCCACATTTTCACCCTTGCAGGTTCGGTGTTGCATGTTAGATTTCAGGGTGAAGATGGGATGCTGGAAGATATGTTTGACCAGTCGAAACTATGATGTCGCGTCTTTTGTTACCAGTGTCATTGTTTAACGTAGCACCCGGTTTTATATATGTAATGGACTTTTAATATTTGATATAATATTATTGAAACGTTATACATGTGTCTTTTTTTATATGATGTGTCAGATTTTATAAACAGGACATCCGCTGTGATTTAAAAAAAAATCAGGGGTGTTATACTGTCGAATTACTATCACCCGTCGATCACTATTGTAATCTCCGCTGCTTCCAAGGGTATCTCACGGGCACCCTAAGCACAAAGTGATCACACCATCACCGGAGTTGAACATCACACTAGCAGGTATAAGGGGGCACCTGACGCAGTGTCATACAGACTCCCACCACGATCTACCGAGATTTAGAAACTCGATCTTTGGGTTCCATCCACCCGATGTAGCCCGTCTCTCCACAATAATGACCCGAAGTCATACCTACCCGACAAACCTTACGGTTTGTTGTCTTATAAAACAAGTCTTACTCCCTTCGACACATCGATACAACCACAACTACAAGGGGTATTCCGTTAGGAATGTTACCCTATACTCCACAACACACTAACGCGATCGTCATCACATGGGTCCCACTCCCATGATTTTAACGACCCGAAGACTCCTCGATTCGCCAATTCCAAGGCGACTCACAACTAGAATCCTTACACGATCCTCTAACCACACACTCTACCGAGTGTAACCTTAAACCACAATCATTAGACTTGTCGCATTCCGTTACGGAATTCAAGTCCTCGTCGCACACACGCACACATAAATCGGTCATCCTAGTTACGATGTGTAACTTCACCCAATGACAATCTCAATAATGCACCCACTACTTAGGGTGGCTAAACACGAGCTAAACTCGTGAGTTTTACTCACTCACCTTAACTAACCGAATCAACCGTAACACCTCCCGACTCACAACAAACCCGATGTGACAGCAAACACATCGCCCGAGACCACTATCTCCTAGGAACCAATAAAAGATTCCTAATTCGTCCTGATTCTACCCTAACCAAGCCACGTTTCCTCCGTTCGGTATTCGACATTTCATGCTTGGTGTCAAGATACACTTTCTTAATAATGGTGATCGGTCACTATTACAATTGCGTACCTTACCATTTTCACATGGTCACACAAAGTACCTTACCCGGACTGACGCAACATTTACACAAAATAACATGCGATAATTCCTAGTGCCCGAATGATCAAAGTTCTTACTGTGAACTTGATCACTCAAAACTGCCAAACATCCTAATCTCTCCAATAGATTCGTCTCTAGGACACAAAACCAATAGATACCTGTATATATACACCAATATACAATATAATAATAAATGTACACAAGTACACCACAACAACAAGTTAAGCTACAACCTAGGTGACTATCACTAAAACAACATCCAAGTTCGCCTACTTACATTAGGCCCTAGCTATCTAAGGCACTAATTTACACGCGAAATAAGGCACCACACAAACACATTTTGGACAAACACAAGTCATAGTTAGTCACATACTCTAAGGCACAAAAAAATCTCAATCCGACCCGTATTTCTACAAGTCCCGCAAATAATGCATAACTGCCAATAAGTCTAAGACTAGGCACATATTCCAAGGTCACCTAATTCCCTTAGACTATGCTCTGACACACTTGTAATGACCCCAAAACCGTTTACTAGAAAAACACGACTTTTTTTAAATAACAAACAGATTCTGGTCAGACCATATGTGCGGCGCGTAAAAGAACGCGCGGCGTGCGCTAAAGCGTAAATCAAAGTCAGAAGTTGACAACTGGGCATCTCACCAGGTTTTGCGATTTGCGCGACGCGTAGGCCACGCGTGGCGCGCACTTCAACTGGATAACAGGATCAGCCCCTTTATAACATAACACAAACCATTTTCAATCTAACCCAAGTTTAATTATTTCAAACAATACGCAAAAGGGTTTTATATGACAAAAGAGTATTTGACCCTCGGGTCTCCTACAACCCATGAATACAAGACGTGACTATTTCGACCCAATTACACATTTAGAGGAGTTAGGATTCTATCACCCAACCCGATACCAAGAGCAAAATCCCGGGGACTACCAAATCCCCAATCCACGTCCAATATCCAAAAGCTATCCCATCGAGCCCAAGCGCTCCTACGCATCTAGAATAACAACTAGCTAGCTTCATAACACAGTGCCTATAAAAAGATAAACAATGAGAGGGGTAAGCATAAAGCTTAGTGAATGCAATAATTATACATATACATATATAATCTACTTACTTGCATACACTTACACACATACCGCATACGGGCTAGCAATTCAATAACCATATAGTCACAATGCATAACTAAATATCCGCAGTTCACAATAAGCTACCAACGCCAATATCATATAGTTCACAATTTAATATGTTAATACAAAATCACACAACCATGGTTAACCAATAGCACAAGGGAATGGTACTCGCAAATGACCATCGGTGTTCACAACATCCATTATTGTACTTAACGCCGCGTACAACTAACTCCTGAGTGGTATCGTACACGCGAACTTTAAACCCACCCGTTACGTGAAATGTGGTATCGTACACGCGAACATTAAACCTACACATCACACCCATGCACACATGATGATTTGGTATCGAACACGCGAACTTTAAACCCATACCACATGCGAATACGATGTGGTATTGAACACGCGAACTTTAACCCACATCGCACCCCACACAAGTAAATATACCATATACAAACACGCATAATTATTCCACTCACCTTGAAATGTCCGCACGAGTAGTGTATTATGATCTCCGTCCTCATATCCGAGCAAATAGTTACCAATATCGCACATAGGCACAATATACACATAAATATACATTCTCTAAAAGAGAATCCGACACAATTATCCCTTAGCCAAGGGATCACACCTTGCTCACCAAAACCCGCCCATTTAACACCTAATGGACACAAACCAATTACCATTACGGGTGGTAATTCCGACCCATACAAACAAGTATAACTTAACCCAAATTATACTTGACATCAATTAGACCAACTTAGGTCTTAACACTAAATTACTACTTAGGTAGTAATTATTTCAAACGCCAATTACACCAAAACCCCAGCACGTTCAATATTGAACCATATTGCTTTTGACCACGATTGAATTATGTTAAAATATCATTTTAATCCAAAATTACTTCTCGCGAGTAATTACATCCAAAAACATAATTGAACACTTAACAAAGGCGTTTAACATCCATTTAATACAAATTAGTGTCATCATAAATTTTGACCCAATTCAAAGTCAACCCATTTTGACGTAAGTCCCAAAAATGCCCAAACTAACTAATAATCACTACCACAATTGAAAATGGCCCTAATATACCAATTAAACCAAATCACAAGTGTTAAACACTTAATTTACCTAATTTAACACATAAACCCTAATTTTGACCCAATTCAAAACTAGTCTTTCAAACATACCCAAATGGGTTCCAATACTTCCATAATCACTAAACTAAGTGATTACACCTGAAATCAAAGTCTAAACATGGCCAAATCGTCAACCAACCCAAAACCCGCCAAGTATCAAAATAACTAGTCACAAAAAACCCACTTCGTCATCTAAACGGGTTTCACTACTAAACAAGCTCAAACCCCAACTTGAATATCAAATCAACAAAATGAAACTCGGAGTTGAGACTTACCAATACCACCAAAATGTTGCTGTTGATGAGATGAACAACTTTAACTCTTGAGACCCGACCCGAATCACTCTTCTTCTTCTCCAAATCCCCAAATCTCTCTCTGTAACCTCTCTCTCTCTAGGGTTTGATGTGTTTGAGTGGATAAGAAATGAGGATAAGATAAGGTTTTGGCCAGATTTGTAGCCTCAAAACCGGCCCCAATGCAAAATTGTAAGACCCAAATATTTATTGTAGATAATGTATTTATGGTGTACTATGCATGTATGAAGTGTACGAAGCATGTACGTGTTGCTTGCTTGAACGTTGGAGGAAACTGGACATTGTCTGAAGTGACAAGGAGTGTACGTATCTTTTCAACCCCAAATAAAGTTGGTGTTAATGTTTCAAAGCCTTACCATTGGAAAGAAAATCTTATTACGTTTCCAACGATATTTGATTCATCGAAAACGGAGCTACGGTCAAAAAGTTATGGCCAAAACAAGTTTCTGAAATCTGACCTGCAGAGTGGAGCGGCGCTCCACAATGTGGCGCGGCGCGCCGAATGGGTCAGAAGCAATTTTCAGCCTTTTTAAAGGCTTTAAATGAAGGGTACTTTGGTCTTTTCACTTGGGGTCGGTTTAGGGTCATCAAAACTGATCCTTTGATCAGTTTGGATCATATTTCACTCATCAAACACTCTCATCTTCAAACCCTAGAGTGAGAGGAGAGTTTTAGAGAGAGAGAGCTCCAATTGGAGAAGAAGAAGGGTGTTTCGGGTCAAACCTCGGGTATTAAAGTTGTTCCACTCGTCAACGGCATCATTTTGGCGGTATTGGTAAGTTCTAACTCCGAATTTCATTGTTGATTTTGCTATTCAAAGTTAGGGTTTGAACTTGATTTGTTGATAAACCCATTTAGACTCATGAAGTGACTTTAGTGATGCTAGTAATCGGGTTTATTGTTATTGTTGGTGGATTTCGGTTTGGTGAACAAATTGGTTATGTTTAGAACTTGAAATTGGGTTTAATCACTAGGTTTAGTGATTGTGGAAGTATTGAAACCTATTTAGGGTTATTTGGTTGACTAACTTTGACTTTGGGTCAAATTAGGGTTTGGTGGTGATTATGACCCAATTGGCGATTTAACAAAGTTTATAAACTTAAAATGGATTAAGTTGAAGTGTTAAACCGAGTTAAATATGTTTTGGTGTCAAAACTTGCTAATAGCGTGATATTGACTTCTTATGGGTCAAACTAGGGTTTAAGTGTCATTTTGGGCAAGATAGGTGTTTAACACCTATGATCGGGTTTAATTGGCGTATTAAGACCATTCTCACTTGTGTTAGTGATTATTGGTTAATTTTGGGCGCGTTTTGTACTTGGAAGTGCATTTGGGTCAAATTTGCACTAAGTGTCAATTTGGGTTGATTTGTGAATCCATTCTAAGTGTATTGTTGTAATTATGATAATGGAATAGGTATTTTCCATTGGCGAGTTGCGGATTATTCGGAAGCTTTCATCAAGACTTCAAGGTGAGTGTTAATATCCTATATGCATATGTATGTGTAGGATGGGTGCGGGTCGGGTGAAGTGATTCTCGGCTTTAGAGCTCACTTCACATATAGGTGGATTTGATGGACTTGTGCATAGGTCCAATTGGCACGGTTGTGCGTTTTGGTTGACTACCTTTGGCAAAGTACACATTTTGGGTGTACGTTATCACACGTGGTTGTGAGTGGAATAATTATGCGTATGTGTATATAATGTATTTATTTGTGTCGTATGAATGTGGCATTGTCGCGTTGCTTAAGACACCACATTGTAAAGAAGTGGATGTCGCGTTGTTTAAGACACCACATGGTAAAGAAGTGGATGTCGCGTTGTTTAAGACACCACAATGTATTGGAGTGGATGTCGCGTTGTTTAAGACACCACCCATCGTATTGAATGGCATGTGGAATCGTCGCGTTGTTTAAGACGCCACATTGGAAAGGGTGAGTGAGTCGCGTTGTTTAAGACATCACCCGGGGGATTAGTGACTACGCGTTGATTAAGTAGCACTAACGGATGTTATGAACTCCAACGGTCTTGTATGTACCGTTTCCCTTGTTCGAATTGGTTAACCATGGTTGTATGAGTTATGTATTGGCATATTTAATTATGAACTATATGCTTCTGGTATTGCTAGCTATTGTGGACTTGCGGTTATTGGTATATGCACGATATGTTGCATGATTGTCGAATTGCTAATTCGTGATTAATGTTGTGTTGTCGTGATGTAGTTAACCCTCCGGGGGTAGTTATTGGCGTTGTTCACATTGACGTTGGTGAACTTACCTTATTGATGGTATTAGTAGCTTGTTGCTTAGTGATCGTATGGTATACTTAGATTAGCTTGCCTTTAGGCTTGGACGCTCCGGTATGCGGTATTTGTTTATTTATGTGGCGTGTCCATTTTATGCATATATATGTATGTAGTATATTATCATTCACTAAGCGTTAGCTTACCCTCTCGTTGTTGACTCTTTTTATAGATTGCATGCGGATTGGTGGCTCGGGTAAGCGCGAGGACTAGAAGACTTGCATAGTTTGCTTTAGAGACTTGCTTTTGGATTGTTTAGGATTGGGTAGCGTATCCCCAATCGCCATGCTCGGCTTCGTTTTGTATTAAAAGTCTTATGGTCAAATATTGCATTTTGGTACTCAAGGGGTAATTTGGGGCGATGTGGGACCCGCTTCGTAAACTTAATTTTTATTAATTAAACGTGCTAGTTTTATATATATGAATTTATGGTTAAAAGCGTTTTGGCTAAAAATGTCGGGAACTAGTCAAACATTTTCGTTAAATTGACTTCCGGGGACAGCGGGCTGTCCAGGTGGTTTGGCGCGCCGCGCACCCACCTGGCGCGCCGCGCAAATGAACTGCACCAGAAAATTTTTTTTTTAGTTGTGAAATTTAACGGGAATTGTCGTGGTTTTGGTTTGGGTTGTTACAAGTGGTATCAGAGCATGGTCTAAGGGATTTAGGTGACTTGAGATAGGTGCCTAGACTTAGACTTTGTGTGTGCTTACTTTGTTGCGGGACTTGTAGGATTACGGGTCAGGAATAGGTTTAGTTAGTACCTTGTTATAGGTTGACTAACGTTTGTATTAGTAATGCGGATATTATTAATATGTTATTTGTGTTGTGAAAATAATTCTCGCGTATGTTTGTATCGCGTAGAATCTTGATGTGTTTGTTTATGTGATCGAGCGAGACGGTCGTTGTACTAACAAGTCGATGCGGCGTGCGTGCGTAATAAGAACTTGCAAACCTTATTACGGGTGCAAATCGCGTCTAACGAGTGATGTACGACGAGTGTTTAGCAAGATGGGACGGAGTTGTGCGTGCGATTTTATACGTTCGTGATCTAATCGTTTTGCATTTTGAGATTGACGACGCGAAACGAGATCGAGGCGAATAACGTGGAGTTTAACGCTAGAGTTGCGGCCGCCGTTGCGGAGCAAATGAGAGCGTTTCGAGAAGAAATGGATAGGAAGTATTCCAAACTTCAAAGTAGTGGCGAAATGAAGCGTTATCTTAAGAGCTTCATGAGGACTAAACCACCGATGTACGACGGGAAACCGGATCCATTGGTAAGCACAACTTGGATTTCGGATGTCGAAGGGCGTTTTCGCACGATTGATTGCCCTCCCGAGAAGAAGACGACGCTCGCAACTAGTTTGTTGCGGGGTAGGGCAAGGGATTGGTTGGATGGTAAGATTGATCTTGTTGGTGGTGAAACGTTTATGGTCTTATCGTGGGACGAATTTAAGGAGGAATTCTTCGAGGAATTCCGGACTTCGGCCGATTTGTGGGAATTGCGTAATGAGTTGCGAAATTTGCGACAAGGATCTATGGATTTAAATACTCTCAAGACGACCTTTATGGCGAAGGCTCGTTTTTGTCCGGAGTATTTGGGAAGTGATCGTTTATTAATGGGGGATTTCTATCGGACTTTGAATGACGACTTGAAAAGAAAAATTAGACGTGGTCAAGCGAAATCGTTTTCGGAATTATTCGACTTGGCTAGGGGTTTCGAGTCGCATACACGATCGAAGAAGGGTGAGCCTTCAAGGGATAGAAGGGTTGTTTCTTATGGTGCTCCGAGTAAGAGGACTAAGGGTCCGAGTGTGAGCACGGGTGGTACGCGGACGAGTATATCGAATTCTAGCGCGTCTAGATGTTACAATGGTGGCATGAGGAGTCACAAGTCTTGGGAATGTTCGATGCCGTTTGAGTTTGAGTTGTAATGCCTTGTGTTGTGCATATTGTTGTTATGGGTGACGTTCCTAATGGAAGTACCCTATGGTGACGTTTGATTGTCGGGCGAAGGGCGTAAGACTTGGTGCAACCAAGCATTCCTTGATATTTGAGAAATGTTTCTACCAAGCCACGGAAATGGTTTTGGTGTTCGATTGTTTAGCGCGTGTTCGCTTTTGGTGATTGAAGTGATGAACCATGAGGTTCGTCGGGTGATTGGAACCTTTGAGATCGAGTGTTTTTTTTTTTTTTTTTAATCTCGATGTGTGTTGGTAATGGATTCTACATGATGCAACATTAGGTGCCTCTTTTATACCTACTAGCGTGGTGTTCGACTCCGATTGTGTTGCGGTACGCTTTCGTTCAAAGTGTATAAGGATTGGTTAAAATCCTTCGTGAACTCGAGGTTAGAGCGAGATGTGGTGATGGGTCGTGTGTACCCAATCGTTGGTAAAGTCTACATTTGGTAGCACTGTACGGTATTACGAGTTATGGATATGGAACGTAGTTCCAAGTGGGGGAGTTACACTCCCGCACGAGGAAGTTTTAGGGTGAGATTTCGGATAGTGCTTATGGTAGATCCGAAACTTGTGTTGGGACCTAGTTTTTGGTCGATTTGTGGTGGAGTACAATTTTGGTTCAAGTTGTACTATTGGTTTGGATTTAAATTACCACCGAGGTGGTAATGTGGTAAATCTCATTGTGAGATAATGGATGTGTTTGACGAGCAAGGTGAAATCCCTCGGTTAAGGGATGTGTGTGTGTCGGATACTCTTTTAGAGAATTATTGTTTGGTTCCTATGTTTGATATAAGTGGTTCTTGCTCGATAGTGTAGACGGTTAGCGGTATCCGTTAGGGTTCACTATAGTGTAGCGGAGCGCGATGTTGCACTACTCGTTGTGTGAGGTATTGTTATAGTGGTGAAGCATGACTTTCGGGGTCCGCTGACTTCATCATGAGGTATTGTTATATCGGTGAAGCATGACTTTCGGGTCCGCTGACTTCATCATGGGATTATATCGGTGAAGCATGACCGTTGACGGGGTCCGCTGACTTCATCGGGTGTTGAGTAATCTATCGGTTGTTTTATACACCGATGGTGGGATCGTGAGGACCATGTTGTGTGATTAGGGATGCGATAGCCGTGTTTCGCTCACATGTTGTTACGGGTGTGACAATAGTCGATTTTGTACACCTTAGGTTTAGCGTTGCCGTAGTCGTTTTGGGCGCTTTTGGTTTTAGCCGTTGGATTTTGATGCTATGGTAGTTGCGTATAGGTCGTATTGCGCACTACAAGGGATGTTAGTGATTAATGTTATCCGTAAGGATTTGTTTGGTTCGGTCTTCATCGTTTCGGATTGTTGACTTTAAGTTGAGACTTGGTTGCTTTTAGCGTTGTCCTTGGTAAAGGTACGCTAAGGAATTGATATCTCGGTACGAGATGGGTCGAGTTTTTCCCGATATGGGAAATTGAGCAGGTTTCAGTGCTCGGATTGTGGTTTTGATAAATCACGGTTGACGACTTTAGTTGTTGAAAGTGATCCATTGGGAAGAATGGTCTAGGAAAGTTCGTATTGGGACTTGATTGAGGATCGTTAAGCAGGTCCGGATTGTTTAAGTGGAGAAGATCACGAGGACGTGATCGAGTTTAAGTGGGGGAGAGTTGTAAGACCCAAATATTTATTGTAGATAATGTATTTATGGTGTACTATGCATGTATGAAGTGTACGAAGCATGTACGTGTTGCTTGCTCGAACGTTGGAGGAAACTGGACATTGTCTGAAGTGACAAGGAGTGTACGTATCTTTTCAACCCCAAATAAAGTTGGTGTTAATGTTTCAAAGCCTTACCATTGGAAAGAAAATCTTATTACGTTTCCAACGATATTTGATTCATCGAAAACGGAGCTACGGTCAAAAAGTTATGGCCAAAACAAGTTTCTGAAATCTGACCTGCAGAGTGGAGCGGCGCTCCACAATGTGGCGCGGCGCGCTGAATGGGTCAGAAGCAATTTTCAGCCTTTTTAAAGGCTTTAAATGAAGGGTACTTTGGTCTTTTCACTTGGGGTCGGTTTAGGGTCATCAAAACTGATCCTTTGATCAGTTTGGATCATATTTCACTCATCAAACACTCTCATCTTCAAACCCTAGAGTGAGAGGAGAGTTTTAGAGAGAGAGAGCTCCAATTGGAGAAGAAGAAGGGTGTTTCGGGTCAAACCTCGGGTATTAAAGTTGTTCCACTCGTCAACGGCATCATTTTGGCGGTATTGGTAAGTTCTAACTCCGAATTTCATTGTTGATTTTGCTATTCAAAGTTAGGGTTTGAACTTGATTTGTTGATAAACCCATTTAGACTCATGAAGTGACTTTAGTGATGCTAGTAATCGGGTTTATTGTTATTGTTGGTGGATTTCGGTTTGGTGAACAAATTGGTTATGTTTAGAACTTGAAATTGGGTTTAATCACTAGGTTTAGTGATTGTGGAAGTATTGAAACCTATTTAGGGTTATTTGGTTGACTAACTTTGACTTTGGGTCAAATTAGGGTTTGGTGGTGATTATGACCCAATTGGCGATTTAACAAAGTTTATAAACTTAAAATGGATTAAGTTGAAGTGTTAAACCGAGTTAAATATGTTTTGGTGTCAAAACTTGCTAATAGCGTGATATTGACTTCTTATGGGTCAAACTAGGGTTTAAGTGTCATTTTGGGCAAGATAGGTGTTTAACACCTATGATCGGGTTTAATTGGCGTATTAAGACCATTCTCACTTGTGTTAGTGATTATTGGTTAATTTTGGGCGCGTTTTGTACTTGGAAGTGCATTTGGGTCAAATTTGCACTAAGTGTCAATTTGGGTTGATTTGTGAATCCATTCTAAGTGTATTGTTGTAATTATGATAATGGAATAGGTATTTTCCATTGGCGAGTTGCGGATTATTCGGAAGCTTTCATCAAGACTTCAAGGTGAGTGTTAATATCCTATATGCATATGTATGTGTAGGATGGGTGCGGGTCGGGTGAAGTGATTCTCGGCTTTAGAGCTCACTTCACATATAGGTGGATTTGATGGACTTGTGCATAGGTCCAATTGGCACGGTTGTGCGTTTTGGTTGACTACCTTTGGCAAAGTACACATTTTGGGTGTACGTTATCACACGTGGTTGTGAGTGGAATAATTATGCGTATGTGTATATAATGTATTTATTTGTGTCGTATGAATGTGGCATTGTCGCGTTGCTTAAGACACCACATTGTAAAGAAGTGGATGTCGCGTTGTTTAAGACACCACATGGTAAAGAAGTGGATGTCGCGTTGTTTAAGACACCACAATGTATTGGAGTGGATGTCGCGTTGTTTAAGACACCACCCATCGTATTGAATGGCATGTGGAATCGTCGCGTTGTTTAAGACGCCACATTGGAAAGGGTGAGTGAGTCGCGTTGTTTAAGACATCACCCGGGGGATTAGTGACTACGCGTTGATTAAGTAGCACTAACGGATGTTATGAACTCCAACGGTCTTGTATGTACCGTTTCCCTTGTTCGAATTGGTTAACCATGGTTGTATGAGTTATGTATTGGCATATTTAATTATGAACTATATGCTTCTGGTATTGCTAGCTATTGTGGACTTGCGGTTATTGGTATATGCACGATATGTTGCATGATTGTCGAATTGCTAATTCGTGATTAATGTTGTGTTGTCGTGATGTAGTTAACCCTCCGGGGGTAGTTATTGGCGTTGTTCACATTGACGTTGGTGAACTTACCTTATTGATGGTATTAGTAGCTTGTTGCTTAGTGATCGTATGGTATACTTAGATTAGCTTGCCTTTAGGCTTGGACGCTCCGGTATGCGGTATTTGTTTATTTATGTGGCGTGTCCATTTTATGCATATATATGTATGTAGTATATTATCATTCACTAAGCGTTAGCTTACCCTCTCGTTGTTGACTCTTTTTATAGATTGCATGCGGATTGGTGGCTCGGGTAAGCGCGAGGACTAGAAGACTTGCATAGTTTGCTTTAGAGACTTGCTTTTGGATTGTTTAGGATTGGGTAGCGTATCCCCAATCGCCATGCTCGGCTTCGTTTTGTATTAAAAGTCTTATGGTCAAATATTGCATTTTGGTACTCAAGGGGTAATTTGGGGCGATGTGGGACCCGCTTCGTAAACTTAATTTTTATTAATTAAACGTGCTAGTTTTATATATATGAATTTATGGTTAAAAGCGTTTTGGCTAAAAATGTCGGGAACTAGTCAAACATTTTCGTTAAATTGACTTCCGGGGACAGCGGGCTGTCCAGGTGGTTTGGCGCGCCGCGCACCCACCTGGCGCGCCGCGCAAATGAACTGCACCAGAATTTTTTTTTTTTAGTTGTGAAATTTAACGGGAATTGTCGTGGTTTTGGTTTGGGTTGTTACAAAAATACCCAAAATGCCCCTTTTTAAAACATTTAAAATCACAAAGCTTGCTGTCAGCACGGTTTGCGCGGCATACAAAATTTTGCGCGGTGTGCAAAAGCCGAAATCAACATTTTGTGAAACTTGTTTTGGTCGTAACTTTCAAACCATAACTCTGTTTTTGATAAATCAAATACCGTTGGAAACGTAATAAGGTCTACTTTACAATGGTAAGGTTTTAGAACATCATCTCCAAATTTATTTGGGGTCAAAATATACGATTACATGCCTCGTAATACAAATGACGTCCAAAATAACGCGTAACTGAAAAACGGGATGTTACAGTACATAATTGGAATAAATGATTTTTTTAAAACTTCAAAAATTCATAAAAATTATAAAATCTGAAATATACAAAGGATTTCAAAGGAAATAAAAATAGAGATATGTACTTTGTGATAACATCTTGTGGTCTTCTATTTCTTATTTATACAGCTAAATGGCGAACAATCACTTTATCAATTCTGAAACCAACATCCCTTGCAACTACTGGACTGCTATTCTTGAGAGGCATACTTTATGGCCTGCTCTAATCTCGACTGTTAGTGTACCAGTTACAGACTTGAGTCTTCTTAACCGAACAATCAAGTTTGTCGAGGCTACACAACCTACTGCTGCCAATCCACAGGGAGACCCTGCTAGATTTGAATTTGAGCTGAGAGGGGTATAAGGATTGAGGAGAATTACAAAAGCTAACTTTAGGAGGATCTTTCAGCTTCCTCTAGTGCAAAATGCTCATGCTTTTCCATCTACTCAACATATGATGAACTCATTTTTTCAACTTGGATATGCTGAAGACACTGGTGTTCCTCCGGCTAAATTTTAAAAGAAATACTTACACTCCCAGTGGTATGTGATCTTCTCGATCATTAACAGATGTCTACTGATGATAAGGAGTGGATCAGACAGCTTGACATTGCCAATGCTTAAGATTTTCTACTCATTCACACAAGTGGAAAACCCAGATTAAGCAGAACTCTTGTGGGATCTGGTTCTAGCCCAAGTGGATAAATCAAGGAGTTCTTACATTCCTTGTGAAAGGTTTTTCAGTATTTTTATCCATGATGCTATAAATGCTTGCAGAAATGCGAATATTTTTGTACCAGGTACATATGGATTACAGATGAAGAGATTTGGGGAGTTAAAGATGAATACCCCGGTAATTTCAGACAATCAATTCACTACGCCAATTCCAAATTGGCTAGTGAGGCTAGCTGAACCCCAAGACGCTCGAATGCGTTCTTATTTTGAGGCGGTAGGTATACCTCTTTCGAACCCGGTACAATAAGTACAAGTTGAACCAGCCGTGGTTCCAGCCCCAGTGGTCATAGAGGAACCTATAGTACAACCACCCGAGACAGCTAATCCTCCACTTAGGATAAACCTCAAACGCCCTATGGTAGCTCGACAAGCTCAACCCGTGAGGATCAGGGAACCTAGTCCTCTTAAGATTGAACCTACCCTATCAACCACACTTGAGGATAGCAGTGAAACGAATTCATCAGCAACTGAATCATCTCTAGAGCATTCTCCAAAGAGAACAAGATATACGCCCGATGAGATGATTCAGACTCCACCAACCCAATGAGTAACTAGATCTAGCACTTTGACTCCTATCGTCTGCAAAACAGTTACTCCAACCATTGGTGATACAGATCAAGACTTAGAGCCAACTAGGTCACCTTCACCCATCTCCGTATCACATCCAACAATAACAGTAAGCTCTACACTAAATGAGGCGCATGCTTCGGTAGGCAAGAGAGCTGAAAGCATGGATGGTAAAAGTACCAATCAGCCCATCTAACCTAATCAAGACTTAATAATTAAAACATACTCAGCAAGGTGCTTCGACATCTAAGGAAGTAAAGTCTTCCTCTACAGTAAAGTCTGCGTTGACTCAATCGATTGAGGAAACTCAGTCATTGAAGTCCAGAACGGCCGAAGGGGAGCCAAAAAATCTTGAACAGGAACCTTGCATATCGGCTGGAAATCCTCTTGATATACTTCATCTCCATGATGATGTATTGCCTCAACGTACAACAAGGCCTGGAGGTCTGACTTATCTTGATGATGGAGATCTGCCGCGTCCCATGGAAACGAATCAACATAACAATCCTTCGGGATATTTATCAGACTTCCAGCAGACTGTTCCTTTGGTTCAAGAAATTGATCCATTGGTTCAAACCACTTCTTTTTCGGATTCTGAATCTCATGGTCTGATGGATGAGTCCTTAACTGAAAGAGATGTGCCACCTCATGGTATGTCAATGATTTTAGGAGTCGGAGATAGTAATATCTCGGCGAGAGCTAAACCGACGGGTACTTCTGCTACTCTGTCAGAGTCCCATGAGACTAAAGTCATGGAGGTGGGTGATTTAATCAAATCTTCACCGGCGACAACTCCGGTTTTTACCCAACCTCCATCAGAAGGGGATATCACGAATCTGACTAGTAGTACGTACAACCCTACATATAAGAATAATAACGCATGCTTATCTTTACCTGCACTCACGGCAAATCAAACACTTTCACCGACATCGCCTTCAACAGATGATGCTGCTGTTCCACCTAGTTTTAGTGTTGTTTCACCTTCTGGGTCAGCTTCTCAAACTTCAAATAGATATGGATTTAGATATCTCTCTGATAATGAGGTCGAGGAACTCTACCTTGCTGAATTTGCACGTAGAACTGATCTTGATGAAGTTCGTGATACAATGATGATTTATCTTGAACAAGCAAGGGTAGTGTATCCTCTGTCTCCATGCAAATCACCTGGACCAATTCATATGCCTGAACATGATGATTTCGATCCCGACAATCTTCATGAGGGGGAGAATAGAATAGACATGGTTCATGTAACGACCCGTCAAAATCGCTATTGACGCGGTACGTTATTCATTGATTCCATAGTGAGGTTTTGACCTCTACATGATACGTTTTAATAGAAATATTGCATTCATTAAAATAAGTGACTTTCTAAACATAGAAAGTTATAAACATGTGGGCAATTACTTAAGTATAAGTAAATCCCCGAAAATACATAAGTCTTTATCTTACAGGTTGACATCACAGTTAAATTATTTATTACACAACGTAGTTTTATTTTGAATGCAATAAACTTTATACACACCATGAGAGACTCCATGCAGGCAACAAGCACATCACAGTGGAAGCAGTCTAAGAACCTTAGAATAAAACATGCTAAAAAGGTCAACACGAATGTTGGTGAGTTATAGGTTTAATTGCTCGAGTCATAAGTATATAAGAGATGGACCACAAGATTTCATCAAAAGTTTATCAATATATTCTACGTAACAGAGCACCCTGATAACTAAACTTAACGTTATAATAATAATTACCCTATTCGTTTTAATACACGCAAACCAACGTGTCATAAAATCAAATAACATACGTCCGTTAAAAGGCTAGCGCTACTAGCTCGGACGGGGATGTCAAGCCCTATGGATCCATATACAATTATTCGCGCCCACCAGTCCACATCCTATGTACTGACAGCTACTAGTTACCAAATCTAAGGGATTTTCGGTTTAACTCAGTGTAGAATTAAGTATGTACTTGTGTCCATTGCGTTTAAAATAAATTGCATGTATTATCAGCCCAAAAATATTTAACGCATTTAAAAAGGGATCTATAAACTCAAGGTTCAATATTGAGATTCAGTATTGTAGGCAAATTGCGTAAATGTAATGATAGTGGATGATTGTATGGTTGGTCTTGGATTCACGAACAATACCCAATATTTTCTTAGTTTTAAAACGGTTTGAAACCCGAATTAAAAACACCTGTGTATACACCTTATTATTATTAAAATTAAATTATAAATTATAAATTATAAATATAAATATAATTGTATGCAGAAAGATAGAGATATATGAAATTGTGTAAAAACTCGAGCAACACCCTTGGCTTTTATAGGCCATTTGTGAGACAGACGGCTCCGCTATCGCGAAGAGTTTATGCCTTACAGTTCCGCGATCGCGAAGGTGCGCATTTCCAGCTCAGAGATTTTTGTTCACTAGCTTGTCGACATAATATAATAATTATATATATAATATATAATTTATATTAATTAATTATATATTATATTATATTCTCATGCATAGTTGACTTGTAACCTTGGCTCCGTTGTCTTGTACGTTGATGCCTAGTTTATGTCCCGGTTCTGGATTTTCGAACGTCCTTTCTTACGCTTAGAAAACTTGTACTTTACGTTTCGCGATAAGTACTTTTATCAATAATTAGACTTATTTGCCAGTAAATTATCTTATTTGAAATGTAACTTATACATTTTAGTATTTTGGTCATTTGCTTCTTTAAATCGAATAGAGATTTGGTGTAAATTAGTCGAAATTTTTCCGGGTCATCACAGTACCTCCCCGTTAAAGAAAATTTCGTCCCGAAATTTTGAGTAGTACCTGTTTTATGAGCGATATCAGTGAACAAATGTGGATACTTTTGCTTCATTTAATCTTCACGTTCCCAAGTAAACTTGGGTCCTCGTCTAGCATTCCAACGAACTCTAACTATCGATATTTTGCTTTGTTTTAATTGTTTGACCTCACGGTCCATGATTTTAACAGGGTCTTCAATAAAATGGAGTTTATCATTGATTCGTATTTCGTCAAGAGGAATTATGAAATCCTCTTCAGCTAAACATTTCTTCAAATTTGACACGTGAAATGTGTCATGAACACCACTAAGTTCTTGCGGTAGATTTAATCGATAAGCAACTGCTCCAATTCTTTAGGTGATTTCAAAGGGTCCTACGTACCTAGGACTTAGCTTACCTCATTTACCAAATCGTACAACTCCTTTCCAGGGTGACACTTTCAACATGACCTTGTCGCCCACTTAAAATTCTAGCAGTTTTCTTCTTACATCAGCATAACTCTTTTGGCGACTCATAGCCGTTTTCAATCGTTGTTGTATTTGAATGATCTTTTCGGCGGTTTCATGAATAATTTCTGGTCCAGTCAGTTGTCTTTCTCCTATTTCACTCCAGCAAATAGGAGATCTGCACATTCTACCGTAAAGTGCTTCAAATAGTGTTGCGTTGATTCTCGTATGATAGCTGTTATTGTATTAGAATTCTGCCGAAGGTAAGTGTCGATCCCAACTGGTTCCAAAGTCAATCACGCATGCCTGTAACATGTCTTCCAATGTTTGTATTGTTCTTTCACTTTGACCATCTGTCTT
The DNA here is from genome assembly GCF_046630445.1 of Rutidosis leptorrhynchoides. Lineage (NCBI taxonomy): Eukaryota > Viridiplantae > Streptophyta > Magnoliopsida > Asterales > Asteraceae > Rutidosis > Rutidosis leptorrhynchoides. The sequence goes on from NC_092335.1 coordinate 191,918,253, forward strand.
TGTGTGATAAGCGGTGCTCATATCTAATCGAGTTCCCAATGCTTTTTGTAATGACTGCCAAAAATGTGATACAAATCGGGTGTCGTGATCAGATATGATGGAGATAGGTACACCATGTCTGGAAACTATTTCCTTCAAATATAAGCGTGCTAATCTCTTCATACTATCTGTCTCCTTTATTGGTAGAAAGTGAGCTGATTTAGTGAGGCGATCAACTATCACCCAAATAGTATCATGACTACTTGCAGTCCTTGGCAATTTCGTAATGAAATCCATGGTTATTCTTTCCCATTTCCACTGAGGAATTTTTGGTTGTTGCAGTAATCCTGAGGGCTTTTGGTGCTCAGCTTTGACCTTTGCATATGTCAAACATTTGCTTACATAAGTAGCAATTTCTATCTTCATATTAGGCCACCAATAGAACTTTTTGAGATAGTGGTACATTTTCCGGTTTCCCGGGTGAATTGAGTATCTCGTTTTGTGTGCTTCATCCAGTACTAGTTGCCTTAGGTTACCATGTTTTGGTACCCATATCCTACCAGCAAAATACAGGGTTCCATCGGCTTTTACTTCAAGCTGTTTTTCTAACTCTTTCCTCATTTCGCCTTTTTCGTTTTCTGCTTTTAAAGCTTCTAACTGTGCTGCTTGAATTTGCTTTGTGAGATCAGTACGAATTGTAATGTTCAAAGCTCGGACCCTAAGAGGTTTTACTCTTTCTTTCTGACTTAGGGCATCAGCTACAACATTAGCCTTTCCGTGGTGATAACGGATTTCACAATCGTAATTGTTCAATAACTCTACCCAGTGACGTTGCCTCATATTGAGTTGTTTTTGATCAAAAATATGCTGGAGACTCTTATGGTCGGTGTACACTGCACACTTGGTTCCATATACATAGTGTCTCCATATTTTGAGTGCAAAAACTACTGCTTCAAGTTTCAAATCGTGCGTCGTATAGTTCCTTTCATGAACTTTTAGTTGTCGTGAGGCGTATGCAATAAATTTTGTGTGTTGCATTAATACACATCCTAAACCTTGGCTTGAAGCATCACAATTGATCACGAAATCATCATTTCCTTCCGGTAATGACAAAATGGGTGCAGACGTTAACTTCTTCTTTAATAACTGGAATGCGGATTCTTGTTCCGTAGAGCAATCATACTTCTTTCCCTTTTGAGTTAATGCAGTTAAGGGTTTGGCGATTTTAGAGAAATCTTGAATGAATCTTCGGTAGTAACCAGCAAGACCTAAGAATTGGTGGATTTATGTTGGAGTTTTCGGGGTTTCCCATTTACTTGGCTTCGATCTTGGCAGGGTTAACTTTAATTCCATGTTTACTGACAACATGGCCCAAAAACTGTACTTCTTGTAACCAGAAATCACACTTCAAAAATTTTGCGTACAGTTCTTCCTTCTTGAGTACCTCTAGTACCAGTATTAAGAGTTGCTCATGTTCTTCCTTATTCCTCGAGTAAATCAGTATGTCGTCGATAAAAACAATGACAAATTTGTCTAAATACGGTCTGCAGATGTGATTCATTAGATCTACGAATACTGCTGGAGCATTAGTCAATCCAAAAGGCATGACTAAAAACTCATAGTGACTGTAACGAGTTCTGAACGCGGTTTTAGGAACATCTTCTTCCTTCACTCTCAGCTGATGATATTCGAAGTGTAGATCAATCTTAGAATAAACACTTGATCCTTGCAATTGATTAAACAAATCATCAATCCTCGATAATGGGTACCGCTTCTTGATCGTTAATTTGTTTAATTCTCGGTAATCTATGCGCATTCTCATAGATCAATCCTTCTTCTTGACGAACAGAATAGGAGCACCCCAAGGTGAAAAACTGGGACGAATAAATCCACGATCCGATAATTCTTGTAATTAGCTTTGTAATTCTTGCATCTCGGAAGGTGCAAGTCTATATGGGGATCGGGCTAGAGGTGCGGCTCCTAGCACGAGATCAATCTGGAATTCTACACATCTGTGTGGAGGTAGCCCCGGTAATTCTTCTAGAAATACTTCGGGATATTCTTTTACAACCGCTACATCATTAATGCTTCTTTCTTCGGTGTTGATCATCTTCACATGTGCCAGAACAGCATAACAACCTTTTCTTATAAGTTTCTGGGCCTTCATACAGCAGATAAGGTTCAGCTTTGAGTTGCTCTTCTCCCCATAAATCATCAATGACGTTTCATCCTTACGAGGGATGCAGATGGCTTTCTCAGCACAAACAACTTCCGCTCGTGTTTTGGACATCCAGTCCATGCCAACGATTATGTCAAAACTTCCTAATTCTATGGGTATCAAATCGATTTTGAATGTTTCACCAGCAAGGTTTATCTCACAATCATGGCAAATTTTATCGGCTTTTATCAGTTTACCATTAGCTAATTCAATAGTATATTTATCGTCTAGAGGCAATGATGAACATTTCAGTTTAGAACTAAAGTCTTTACACATATAACTTCTATCAGTACCAATATCAAACATAATAGAAGCTAGTTGATTATTAACGGTAAACGTACCCGTAACAAGATCAGGGTCCTCACGCGCTTCACTGACATTAATATTAAATACCCTCCCACGTGCGGGTTCTTTGTTCTTCTCCTTATCAGGGCATTGATTTTAAAGTGACCAGGCTTCCTACATCCAAAACATTTCTTGACATCGATCGGGTTTTGTCTTCACTTCAGAAATGGTGGTATAACAATCTTTCGCCACATGTCCTTTCTTGTTGCACTTATCACAAACCACTTGGCAATAACCTGAATGATGTGTGTAACATCTTTTGCAGAACGGATGGGGTCCCTTGTAGTTTGGACTAGCAATCGCCCTAACTTGTTTGCCCTTAAAAGTCTCTTGCCTCTTCGGGTGAGAAAATTTGCCCTTATGGTCTTCCCATTTCCTTTTTCCTTCAGTTGTCTTGACTTCGGTAGTTAGTGCCTTGATCGAACTCTCCGTGATCTAGTCCATGAGTTGGTGTGCCATTCTCATGGCTTCCTGCATCGTATTCGGTTTGGACGATGTAACATTTCCTTTAATATTGATCAACAAACCGTCAATATACATTTCTATCTTTCGTTTCTCGTTTGGAACTAATTCGGGACCCAACAAGGCTAGTTCCATGAAACACTTTTCATAGTTCTTGAGATTCGCACCGAAAACCTTCAGATTACGTAAATCAGATTCCATTTTTCTGATTTCGTTTCGAGGACAGTACTCCTCGATTAGCATCTTTTTCAATTCTTCCCAAGAGATATCGTATGTCGTATCTACTCCTTCTTCTTTAGCATAATTATTCCACCAAGTAAGTGCACCGTCTTGCAATGTGCATGAAGCATACTTTGACTTATCTCCGTCCGCACAATTACTGATTTTGAAAACGGACTCCATCTTTTCAAAACATCGGGTTAAACCGACTGGTCCCTAGGTTCCACTAAACGTCTGTGGTTTGCATGCTTGAAAAGTTTTGTATGAGCATCTGTTTTGTGAGTTTGTATTCACGGCTACTGTTTCAGCTGCTGCTTCGGCTGCTGCTTTTGCCGCCTCGGCTGCAGCAATTCTTTCATTCACACATTTCTCGACTAGTTCCCCAAACTCAGCATCCGCCATTTGAGACATGTTTCTTCAATAAACACAACAGAGATAAATTAATCATATAGAACATTATAGGTATAATGAGTAGTTAATAGTACATCGTAGCATATTAATAATATGAACCAATTATTATAAAAGCTTTTTCTTCTTATTAGCATTTTATAATTATTTCTAGGGTATTACCTACCCGTTAAAGTTCATACTTAATAGCTTAGTACAACAATTAACTACTACAGTTCAAATAATATTCTATTATGAAAAACTTAATGCATTATCATTTCACGCTTTATTCTTCAATGCATTATGGTACAACGATACAATACCACTTATTCACATAAGTTTATTCTACATCAAACATATGTAGAATAAAGTAAAGCACACTAATTAATATTATACAATGCGTGAAGTGATGTCGTAGCGGAAATGGTTTTTAAAAGCGGCGAGGCTTCTTGTTATCAGGTACTGGAATAACGCTTATCCGAGTGGTACGTTTATATTTTCGTCGGGGTTCCGAGGTACTTGATAGCTCAATAGAGTTGGTAAGGCAAGGGTGACTAGGGGTAGCAATGTCAGGAGCACTTTGTGCAATAATTGCTTTATTAATTTTTGGATTCGGCAATTCTGGGTTGGTGACTACAGGTTCCTTTCCCTTGTTAAATTCTTTTTCAGTAATCTCCTTTACTTCCTTCTCCTCCTCACTGATCTCGTCTGATGATGAACTGTCTGTGTCGTCTGATGGTGGTGCAGATGCATCGTGTGTGAGAGATGATGTCCGGCCGGTGGTCATGATCCGATGTCTGCCAGGCGGAATCGACACAACCCACTCGTCGGCGGTGTATCTGACCCAGTGTCCATGTTCGTTAAGAAATGGTCGGCCCCCGTTTATCCCAGGGATTACGGTACCATCGAAACGATACTGTGGCTCCAGGAAACTAGGGCTGGGTGGAGCTAGGACCTCCTCTGGGTTTACCGGGAGTTGAGATTCCCCGGCTAACACAATTACTTCTTTAATAGGTATTGGAACGCCTTTTTTAGTTGTGGAGAGAATAGACTCAGTGTCCGATTCAGAGTCATACAAAATGATGAGATTAGAAGAAGTCATCTATCACATAATTGAAACAACAATTACGTTAGCATATAAATGTATCACATATAGTGTTTTTGACAAAAATGATAAGCAAAAATCGGTAAAAACAGATACGATCATAGTCCAGACTTACTAATGCATCCTAACAATTACCGGTTAGACACACTAATGCAAATTCTGGTTCCCTATGACCTCAAGCTCTGATACCAACTGTAACGACCTGTCAAAATCGCTATTGACGCGGTACGTTATTCATTGATTCCATAGTGAGGTTTTGACCTCTACATAATACGTTTTAATAAAAAATATTGCATTCATTAAAATAAGTGACTTTCTAAACATAGAAAGTTATAAACATGTGGGCGATTACTTAAGTATAAGTAAATCCCCAGAAATACATAAGTCTTTATCTTACAGGTTGACATCACAGTCAAATTATTTATTACACAACGTAGTTTTGTTTCGAATGCAATAAAATTTATACAAAGCATGAGAGACTCCATGCAGGCAACAAGCACATCACAGTGGAAGCAGTCTAAGAACCTGAGAATAAAACATACTAAAAAGGTCAACACAAATGTTGGTGAGTTATAGGTTTAATTGCTCGAGTCATAAGCATATAAAGATGGACCACAAGATTTCATCAAAAGTTTATCAATAGATTCTACGTAACAGAGCACCCTGGTAACTAAACTTAACGTTATAATAATAATTACCCTATTCGTTTTAATACACGCAAACCAACGTGTTGTAAAATCAAATAACATACGTCTGTTAAAAGGCTAGCGCTACTAACTCAGACGGGGATGTCAAGCCCTATGGATCCATATATAATTATTCGCCCCCACCAGTCTACATCCTATGTACTGGCAGCTACTAGTTACCAAAGCTAAGGGATTTTCGGTTTATCTCAGTGTAGAATTAAGTATGTACTTGTGTCCATTGCGTTTAAAATAAATTGTATGTATTATCAGCCCAAAAATATTTAAAGCATTTAAAAAGAGATCTATAAACTCACGGTTCAATATTGAGATTCAATATTGTAGGCAAATTGCGTAAATATGATGATAGTGGATGATTGTATGGTTGGTCTTGGATTCACGAACAATACCCAATATTTTCTTAGTTTTAAAACGGTTTGAAACCCGAATTAAAAACACCCGCGTATATATCTTATTATTATTAAACTTAAATTATAAATTATAAATTATAAATATAAATATAATTGTATGCAGAAAGATAGAGAGATATGAAATTGTGTAAAAACTCGAGCAGCACCCTTGGCTTTTATAGGCCATTTGTGAGACAGACGGCTCCACTATTACGAAGAGTTTATGCCTTACAGCTCCGCGATCGCGAAGGTGCGCATTTCCAGCTCAGAGATTTTTGTTCACTAGCTTGTTGAGATAATATAATAAATATATATATAATATATAATTTATATTAATTAATTATATATTATATTATATTCTCGTGCATAGTTGACTTGTAACCTTAGCTCCGTTGTCTTCTACGTTGATGCCCGGTTTATGTCTCGGTTCCGATTTTTTGAACGCCCTTTCGTACGCTTAGAAAACTTGTACTTTACGTTTCGCGATAAGTACCTTTATCAATAATTAGACTTATTTGCCAGTAAATTATCTTATTTGAAATGTAACTTATACATTTTAGTATTTTGGTCATTTGCTTCTTTAAATCGTATAGAGATTTGGTGTAAATTAGTCGAAATTTTCCGGGTCATCACAGTTCAAGGTCGGGTGCTTTTCATCAATCAACGTATGAAGCTGGTTCATCTAGTCAACATATGGGAAAAGATAATGTAGTTGATATTTCTGACTCTAAAAGTGATGAAATTGAGGAGATTCAACACGAAAGTTTACTAGATGAATCGGTTAATCGGAGAGAAGGTGACTCAGGAACGTTAATGATTATGGATGTGGTTTCTCAGACTGAGGATAAGTCAGCACCAGAAGATAATCATAATTTTGATAACAATGAAGAGATTCTGAAGGGAACAAGTGTTATGAATGAATTTAACGATCATCAATTTGTCAACATTACTTCTCCAACTGAGGAATTTGGGATTCATTTTGAAAATGAGATTTTCTCGAATGGTGAAATTGACACTACAACACCTCCTAATCCTGATGTTTCTTTTCAGATTTCATAAATTGTCCTTGAACGTGGTGCTGATTATCTGCTCAGTGATGAAGAAGAAAAGTTGATTCTTCGTTCTCCATTCATCGAACAACAAGCTAACAAGATTTATGGTGACTCTGATCTCGTCCTTACAGCCTCAATGAGTGTTCTTGGTGCATGGAAATATCATAAGAAACCAGAATACCTCAAAGCTTATCTGAATGTTAGCAATAAATTCAAATTGAAGAATGAAGAAAAAATTTCAAGAACAGCGGAATTCAGAAATCAAAAGCATTAACAAGATTTTGATGATTAATAAGGATGGAGTGAAGATGCCAATATTCTACATAACAAGAATGGATGATGAGGAATATCATTTCTCAGAGGCAGATTTTGATAACTTAAAGATGGACGACATCATCTTCATCTATAACTACTTGATTGATCTGAATGAATCTGCAACAATATATCATGCTACTGCAATGAAGGCAGTCTACAGATTTATTCTTGACTCAATGAGATGGATGTCAGTTCATGATTTTCAAATGAGATTAGAGTCTGGACATAAAAAGATTGGAATCAGACCTCCAAATCAAGTGGTTGATGACTTGAGATACATGTCCTTACTTGAAGTAAGTGACTGTCCATATGGGTTTGTGTTTGTCAACTCTCACTACACAAAGGTCTTCATTAGAGTATCAGATTTCAGAAGATATTAGACGGAACTTTGATGTATGGTTTCAAATATCTTAGATGGAGACTGATTAACAAGTGTTACTCAATAGAAGATAGTGAGATAGTCAAATACATTCTCACAAGATTGAAGATTCGTCTCAAAACAAGAGTAAACATAAGAAGATATGGGAGACTCAAAGGATTCAAATTAAAGATTCATTTCAGAGAAACAAAGTTCCTTTAGATGTTTCAAATAGGATTACATTATAATTTTCACATTTAACACTAAGGGGGAGATTGTTAGGACCCCGAAGTATGTATAGTGTTAATGTGAAACATGCCTAAATGAAGGTTCCTTAGAAGAGGCCTATATAAGGAACCTAAGTAGTCCTAATTAGATAGCCATTACATTGTAAACTAGTTTAAGAAGCTGTGGAATGTAATTTTACCGATTCTCTCTAATACCGAATCTGTTCTTCACTTACCGAGTCTCACTCTAACTCATCACATCTTCTAATCTCACTATGATCTGACCTATCAAACATGTTAGTGGTGTAACTGAGAACAATAGTGATCCGCCAATTAGATGGTCCTCAAAAGCCAATATCACATCTGAGTGCACTAAATGGAAAGAATGAAAAACATAGGGCTAACTTAGATGTGTGCAATGTTCTGAGGTATTAGATGAGAATATTGATGTGGTAACTTCGATGAAATTTGTGGAGGAAGTGTCTATGGTTTTCTTTTTAGGTAAACGCATTACATTCCCGGTGGTTCAAAATTATGTTATGAATTCCTGGAAGAAGTATGTGTTGAGTCCCCAAAATAATTAAGGATTTAATTATGACAAAACTGTAATTTATTTGCAGTAAAATGTTATGTGCAGTCAGCACAAGTTTGTTCATGTATAGATAGCAGATATTGCTGTGTCGAGTGTTTAGTTTGATGCTCAGTCTACCAGCACAAGGTATACTGTGTTCTTCAATCAGCACATGATGTGTACTCAGCTAATCAAGAACATGAAGTGGATCAGCAATGAAGAACCAACACACCTGGAATGCAGCTTACTACAAAAGATAGCTATGCTTCATTATAAGCTAGTAGTTTCTCGAATGGTCTACATCAATGGTACTATTCAACAGCAGTCAAAGACAAAGTTGAACCGAAAAGGACACGCGTCGGCGGCTGACATGTGACCTTACAAGACCACATGGGAATGTAGAAGTTTAACGCGTATGCAGACATGGGTTATACTTTGCCATCACCTAGGGAACACAACATTCTATTTGTTTAATCAAATAGTGGTGCCAAACCGAATTGGGGTGTTCCTGCAAATAGCTACCAAAGAGGAAAGAAGAGAGCATGCTCTATGATGTAGTTGTCTCCACAAGTACAGACATCCTATGTACCAGTGGACAATAGAACCATTACACAGTTAATAGGACTACTATAAATTGTTGTATGCACTATTGTAATAACTAGTGGTGTGGGTTTATTTTTATAGAGTCAAAACGTGTAATAGCTGTTAGTTTACCTCTTAGCTATAATCTAGGTAATCTGTATCAACCAACTATCATTTCGCCAAGGATAGTTGTGATTCTTTGTGATTCAATCAATAAAGAATAACTGTTGAAAATTACCTGTGACTCTATTTATTTGCATGCTTGAATACTAATCGAGTTTAACTATTAAGTTATCTTAAAAGAAATTGTATTCATCCCACCTCTACAATACTCCTGTTGTTATCAAGGGACCAATAACTGGTATCAGAGCTTCAGTCTTGATAATTAATATCTTGGATCTGAATTCTCTCATGGCTGCATATTCTAATACAGCTTACCTTGAAAATGGCTCATCCAATAGACCACCCAAATTTGATGAAGATGAGTATGAAACTTGGAAGGCAAGATTCATGCTTTACCTTGAGTCTATTGACCCACTCATGCCTGGTATTGCCACAGATGGTCCATTTGTACCTACTGAAACTATTGGTAGTGCACCAGCTACAGCTGACACTCCTGCTGTTCCTGGCAGAGAGGTTATTCTCACCCCTTCTAGATGGGATGCTGAGGATAAACGTCATGTTGGACTTGACCCTAAGATCAGAACCTTGTTAGCTATAACTTTTCCTGACCCACTGTTCAAACTGATTAAGGGAAAAAAAAATGCCAAGCTTATGTTGGACTATCTAGATGTTACCTATGAGGGTATGGGAGAAGTTAGGCAGAACAGAATGATTGCTTTAAAATGAGAATATGAAATGTTCTTTGCCTACAAGAACGAAACCCTTAAGCAAACCTTCATTAGGTTTAACTCCTTGATTGCTAACCTAATCACTTTGAATGTCACCTATACTGAGTTTGAACAAGTAAACAAATTCATAGATTCACTGCCTACTAAATGGAAATCTGTTACTGACCCTTTAAGAACCACTCAGACAATAAAGAACTTTAACATGTCTTCTCTCTACAGTTCACTTTGGAACCATGAGAAGGCAGAGGGTAAATTTGAACTTAACTTGAAAGAAAACTTTAGGTCTGCTCCCACCACTTCAAAATCTTCTAAGACAGATGATACTGCTCTTATTGCTGCTGCTAAAAAGAAAGCTCAAAAGGCTTTACTGGTTCAAAATTTGTTGGCAGAAGAAGAGTCAGCTGAGAGTGATGTGGATAGTGGTACTGGGTCAGAAGAAAGCAGTGATGATGAAAGTGATGCAGAAGGGTTTGCTGAAGGTGTGGCTTTGCTGGCTAGGCAGTTCAAAAGGTTCAATCGTAATAGAACCAGCAAGTCATACAAAGGGAGTAAGAAACCGAGTGCTAGGTATAGCAGTAAGTCAGTCAAGGGTCCTAAATCTGAGTGTTATAATTGTGGGAAGGTTGGACATTTTGCTGCTGAATGCATGTCCAGGAAACCTTCAACTTTACTTGCTAACTCTTTCTCAAAAGTTGACAAGTACAAGAATAAGTACAAAGCTATGAAAGCTCAGATGAAGGAAAGTGCTAAGATTGATAAGAAGGGTAAAAAGCCAAAAAAGGTTCTAGTTGCTGAGCATCATGATTGGGATGAAACCAGCTCGTCATCTTCCTCTGATAGTGATACTGATGATGATGGTGCTGGTTATGCTCCAGAAAAGAAGTTGTGTTTAATGGACAAGGAGGTCAAGGAGTGTGATGAGGATGATAGTGGTAGCATGTTTTTGGCTGATATGAGGGAAGCTGGTCAGAAAAGAGATTCTCCTCAATGGAAAACTGAATTGATGTATAAGGTTGATAATTTTCGAACTTAAACTGATGATGAAAAGGCCGAAATGTTTGACTACCTAAGAGTTGACTTATGTAGAGGCAGAAAACGTGAAGAAGTTTTGAAAACTGACAACAAATCTTTAAATGAGAAACTTAAATGCAAAAATGTTGAAATTAAAATCTTGAAAGATGATATTTCCAAACTTGAAAAACAAAACTTTGCTTTAAGGTCTCTTCACGTTGAGGCAGCAGAAGTTAAGAACTAGCTGGATAATCTTAAAAAGGTTGTCGCTTTGTGGTGTACATCTGCTCAACGCACAGCAAAGTGTGTTAACGAGCAGGTGCCTGCCCAAGTTGAAGCTTTCTTTGCTGGTGACTATGCTGCTGCTGCTATTGCAGAAGTTACTTTCATGGACCCAATTCTTGAAACAGATCCTGAAGTTGGCTTGCCAAATACTTTTGCCAAGATAGTTAAGGGTACAAAGGTCTTGACAAATAAGTTTGTTAGACCTACTGTGTCCCCACCACCTGCCATGAAAGAAATTTTGGAGGATGAAGTTAAAGCTAGAGAAGCCAGTACCTCAATTGATGAGACTACTGACCCCTCAAGCATCTACTACATGACTCCAAAAGAAAGACGTATCAAAAGGGAAATCACTGAAAATAATCGTAGAAAAATTAAACCAACTGATTCCTCTTCGTGTTCGAGCTCCAATTGTGCTGAGCCAGCTGATGACAAACTTACTGGTCCACCAATAGCTGTAGACAAGCCAGTCAAACGTAATACTGTCAAGTCCAAGGCAGCAGGAAAAACTTCTTTTAGCTCATCAGCTTCAGTTGACAAGCCAGTAACTTTCCACGCTGGCTTGTCAAATGATAAAGGCAAAGCAATACGTCATGACTATGGTACTGGTTCCAAGAAGAAAGCTGCCCTTAAGGGAAAAGCAAAAGTGGACTCGAATGAAGAGCTGTATATCACTGAGATTATGACAGTCAAGCTTGACCAGCTAATTGAGGTTGTAACCAAACATCGCCCCGATCCCTTTTACAATGTGTATGACCCATCACCGATACCAAATGTGAGAAAATGCTACAAATGTGGTAGCAAGTTTCACTTAGCCAACCGGTATCCTTTTACCCCAACCCCGTCTGATGCTGCTTCTTCAAGCAAACCAGCAGACAGGAAGAGATCATCAAAGATGACCCTTCCAGAACCCATCCTTGGATGGGTTCCCAAAAAGAACTAATCTCTTAGCTACTGTGCAGGGCATTCAAAACAAGCAAATCTGGTATCTCGATAGTGGTTGTTCGAGACATATGACTGGATGTAAGTCCCTGCTGATGGACTATCAAGAAAAAGATGGTACAGTTATTTCGTATGGAGATAATTCGTTGGGTTACACAAAGGGTTTGGGTACTTTGACTAATGGGAATGTCACATTCTCAAATGTTGCATATGTCGTTGGGCTTAAACATAATTTACTCAGCATAAGCCAACTGACAAGTAAGAACAAGATAGTCCAATTCAGAAGGAAAATTGACACTATTTTTAATAAGACAGGGAAGCCACTGCTGACTGCAAAACGTCATGAAAATATGTATCAAATTGACATGAACACAGCAGTCACAACAACTGATACTTGTTTCTATTCGAAGGCAGCAGACAACCTGAAATGGTTATGGCACAAGAGACTCTCACATCTCAACTTCAAAGATATTCACAAATTATCCAGTAGAAGTTTGGTGTCTGGGCTACCCACCATGTCTTATGTAAAGGACAGACTGTGTCCTGGTTGTGAAAAAGGAAAACATCACCATGCCTCATTCAAATCAAAGCAAATCTCATCTGTTGAGAAACCATTTTATTTACTTCATATGGATCTTTTTGGTCCTGTTAATGTGGCCAGCTGTAGTGGGAAGAAGTATACACTGGTTATTGTTGATGAGTATTCCAGATACACCTGGGTATTCTTTTTGAAGCAAAAGAGTGAAGCTGCTGATGAAATTATCAATTTTATCAAAAGAATGGAGCTTTTAAATGGGCAACTGGTGAAACAGCTAAGAAGTGATCATGGTACAGAATTCAGAAATGCTACATTAGAATAATTTTGTGCTGATAAAGGTATTTCACAGAACTTTTTTGCTGTGAGAACACCTCAACAGAATGGTGTTGCAGAAAGAAGAAACAGAACTCTCATTGAAGCAGCAAGATCTATGTTAGCTGAGTCTGGGCTGAAAAATTCATATTGGGTAGAAGCTGTGAACACTGAATAGATCTTTAATAGTGAAAAGACATCAGAAAACTGCTTATGAAGTTCTCAAAGGAAGAAAACCCTCAATCTCATTTCTTCATGTATTTGGCACTCCCTATTTCATTCTAAACAATAGGGATCAGCTGGGCAAGTTTGATGCTAAAGCTGATGAAGGCATATTCTTGGGATATTCCAACATGTCAAAGGCATATAGGGTTTTCAATAAAAGAAGGGGTTGTTTTGAAGAATCAATTAACGTTACATTTGATGAAACTGCCCTAGCCTCATCTCCCAGTCAAGAAGATGAAGTGTTATTGTTTGAAGAGCCTACTCAGCAAGCTCTTGATGATGAAGAGGAACCAGCTGCAAATCCCTCACCAATCCATATTGCTGGGTTCTCTGATGATGAGATGGAACATTCTGTTCCATCTGTGTCTAAACCTAGTGGACCTACTGGCTCTACTGAAGTCCTACAACTTGAGCATAGGTCTACTGGTTCTGAAGGATCACAAGCTGGTACTGGTTACATTAATACTGAACAGCTGTCTCCAACTGCTGCTCATACTTTTGAACCAGCTGATGATCAAGATGTTGTGTGTTCCACGATAAGCTCACCTGTTCATAACACTAGATGGACAAAAGAGCATCCAATTGAGCAAGTTATTGGTAATCTGGCTAGTGGTGTTAAAACAAGAAGGCATGCAACCAGCAATTTCTGTATGCATGTAAATTTTGTGTCTACCATTGAACCTAAATGTCCTGATGAAGCAATCAAAGATCCAACCTGGGCAGGAGCTATGCAAGAAGAGATCTCCCAGTTTGATAGGAATAAGTTTTGGACTTTGGTACCTAAACCTGATGATGAAACTAAGAAAATCATTGGTACCAAGTGGGTTTTCAAGAACAAGATGGATAAAGATGGGATTGTGATCAGAAACAAAGCTAGATTGGTAGCTCAAGGGTTCAAACAGGAAGAAGGATTGGATTATGGAGAGACTTATGCTCCAGTGGCTAGGATGGAAGCTATCAGACTGTTCTTGGCATATGCTGCTAAGATGAACTTTAGGGTATTCCAGATGGATGTTAAATCTGCATTTCTAAATGGGAAGCTGCAAGAAGAAGTTTATGTCAAATAGCCTCCTGGTTTTGTAAGCAGTAAATATCCAGACCATGTCTACAAGCTAGACAAAGCTCTTTATGGCCTCAAACAGGCTCCAAGAGCATGGTATGAGACACTTCATGTGTATCTCACTGGTATAGGTTTTAAAGTTGGAACAATTGATACCACTCTGTTCTCAAAAGAGACAGATGGTAATCTCTTGCTGGTACAGATATATGTGGATGATATTATTTATGGATCTAAAAATGAGAAACATTGTCAAGATTTTTCAAAACTTATGTCAAAGACATATGAAATGAGCTTACAAAGAGATTTGCAATACTTTTAGGGATTGCAAATTAAATAAATTGATGATGAAATTTTTATAAGTCAGGATAAATATATCAAAGATATGCTAAATAAATTTGGTCTGGCCTGTTTAAAAGATATAGGGACCCCAATGGCAGCATCTATTAAAATAGATGTTGATCCCAATGGTGAACCAGTCAATATCACTGAATATAAGGGTTTGATTGGATCCGTACTTTATCTCACAGCCAGCAGACCAGATATTATGTTTGCCACATGTCTCTGTGCCAGATATCAAGCTGATCCTAAAGAGTCACTCTTGCTAGCAGTCAAAAGAATATTTAGGTATCTGAAAGCTACTGCTAAACGTGGTCTTTGGTACCCCAAAGACCAGGATTTTGAGCTAATTGGGTATTCAGATGATGATTTTGCAGGGTGCAAAATAGACAGAAAAAGTACTACTGGTGGTTGCCAGTTACTGGGTGGTAGGCTAGTCAGCTGGACGAGCAAAAAGCAAAATACTGTGTTCACATCTACTGCTGAGGCAGAATACGTTTCTGCTGGTAGTTGTACTGCTCAAGTACTGTGGATGCAAAGCCAGCTGAAAGACTATGGTGTTCATGTTACAAAGACTCCAATCTACTGTGACAACACAAGTGCAATAGCTATCACTAACAATCCTGTGATGCATTCAAGAACAAAGCACATTGACGTTCGATATCACTTCATAAGGGATCATGTTCAAAAAGGAGATGTGGAGCTACACTTTATTTCAACAGACCAGCAGTTAGCAGATCTATTCACAAAGCCCTTAGATGAGAAACGTTTTAACTATCTCATCTCTGAGCTGGGTATGCTTAAACTTTAAATAAAAGACAATTTTTGTTGGTGTGCTGGCTCTACAACATGTAGGGCAAACCAGTAAGTCATTTTTGTTAACTTACTGCCTACATGTAAAACACTCAGCACAACAAGGCCTTTTATACTTTGGTTACTCAAAAAAAAATTTTGAAATAATAAATAGCTCACAAAATTAAATGTTTCCTTAAATCTGAAACTCATTTACTCCCAATGATTTAAATTAAATTCATGACATATTAAATGTAACAAAGTATTTTGTATTTAATACAAAACTTATTTTGTGGTTTTTAAATCATTTTTTTCTGAATTAAAACCTGCTGCATTTAATGCTGAATGGGAGGTATGAGCGTTCAAGCCGTATACACATCAAATCAACAGTCTGTGTCCCCTCGAGTGTGCCAGTGTGTCACATCTGCCCCCGCGCCTGCTAATGGCAGTTTCCATTTTCTCTCTCCTGCCTTTTTCATCCAATCACAACGGTTAAAAGAGTGTTTTATCTTCCATAATAACCTTCGGTTATTCAGTTTTCAGATTCACACTCTTCTCTCTAAAAATTCTCAAATCTTCAAATCAATTCATACATCCATCTTCTACAAAATCATCAATGGCATAACAACAACAACATCAATCACCACCTGCTACCAACTAGCCAGAGGAACAACCTCCACAGCAACAACAACCGGTAGCACCACCACAACCGAAACAGCAACCACCACCGGTCATCGAAGAACAAGTAGTGCAAGGCCCTTTGTTCAACCTGCACCCAAGCCTTGTTAGGGCTGCAAATGCACCAGAACACTCTTCTATTCGCCTATCGATAGGAAATGCTGCTCATGACCTTTTAATTCCCAAATCTAAAGCCAACATGGGCTATGATACGCTTATCGATTACATAAGACAATCACCACTGGCTCGAGCTATTACCAGCGTACCTTCTCGTCTTTATCCGGCCTGTTTGGCCAGATTCTGGTATACTGCCACCACGGCCACCACTCAATAGAACGTTCCATGTATTCGTGGCATGGTGACTGAAACCCTAGCCTGCTCCATCACTGTTGATGCCATCCGACGTGCTCTCCAATTACCTATTAGTCCATTTGTTAATTCACCAGCAAGTGATGAGTTTAGAAGAGAAGTACTGGAAATTATAGGGTTTGATGGACCAGTGGCTCATACGCCCTTAAGGAAACAGATGCCACCTCTGTGGAATTACTTCTTTGGTTTGCTGACCCATTGTATCAGTCAGAAGTCCGGGAGCTTTGATCAGTGCTCAGATTTTGAGCTGAAGATTGGTCACGAGATACTGTTCAATCGAAATATTGATTATGCCAGTGAAATTTACTTAAGGTTAAGGGAAATGGTGCTTGCACCCAAACAAACACACTTAATCCCCTTTCCATGGTTTTTGAGCCTTGTTTTTGAAAATGAGCTGGGTGAAGCTTATCAGCAGATTGCTGATGAATCATTCGACCTGCCTCCAAAACAAGAGAGAATGCCAAAAGATGCTCCTGCTGCTCCATATAATGCCTTGACACCAGGCATGCTTGAGTATCTTGCTGCTCGAGGTGGAGTGAACCAACCGACTACCTCTGGTGCTGCACCAGCTGAGGGGGGGGACCTCAGCGAAAGCCAGCTGTAAAAAGGAAGAAGCCAGCTACCTCAACTAGTACAGCCACCGTCTCACATACTGGTAAAGCGGTAGTTGTATTAGAATCTAGTGCTCTCTGATCATAAAGAACAGCCCTAGTCTTATATACTGACTATCCACTTCTAGTATTAGAATCCGTTGCTTAACTATTTCTTGGTAACAGGAAAATCCAAACGAGCAAAAGCTGGCTCCAAGCACACCACAGGGGAGATTGCACCAGTCTCAACTGCTGCTCTTGCAAAGGATGTGGCTATGGAACCTGGTGTGTTTCTAGACCAAACAGCAGAAACTTCTAACATAATTCAAAATGTTTTAACTGCTGACTTGAAAAATGAAAGTGGAGTTAAAGGTATAACCCTGGCTCCCAAGCTGACTGGTTTTAAAACTAGTGTTAAGAAGAGTAGCAACCCATACTCTTCTAGCCAGACACTTCCACATTTTTCAAAATTGAACTTAATGCTATATCCTCTGCTGACAGTACAACCAGCAGAGCACATACCTGACCCCCAAAGCAAACTTGAGCTGGGTCCTCATCGTGTTGAACCAGCTCAGGACACTGCACAGCCATTATGTTACTAGGATCCTGATAAGAGTTTCACTCCTACATCATTACCAGCCAGAACTCTTACACTATCTGGGTCAACATGTGTCGCCAATGAGTCAGCAGAGTCACAGCTGTACTTACAGACACCTTATTCTGTCTCATTCGAAGGGCTGACCAAATCATAAGTCTGTCCCCAGAGACCAACAACAGATGCAATTGTTGAGTCAAATTTATTTGGTTCTACAGTTGTTAACATAAAATGTTCTATTGTTTCAGTTCTTAGCAGGGTAGATGAACAGGCAGAGGGGGAGCAAGTTAAAGATGTTATTATTCCTACTGAGCAGATTGCTGCCTCTGCTACTGTTGTTTGTGCTACTGTTTCTCCTACTGGTGGCGCTGATGCTAGTACTGTTGCTTCTACAGCTGCTGGTGATACTGCTCCCAGTATTGCTGCTTCCACTACTGCATCCGAAGTGGAAGATGAAATCATAGTGGATCCTCCTGTTCTTAAAAAGGTAATTGACAATATTGTCAAGGATGTTCTACTTGATGAACTTGTCTCTGAACCAAAGGGTGACATTGCGTCTGCTGCTGCTACCGATGCACAGAATGTTATTATAGATACTAGTACTTATGCTACTTTTCCATCTGATGTTATCATGGATGCTGGTAAAAGTGCTACTTTTCCATCAGATTCTGGTTCACAGGGTAATACTGTTCTGGAGGGTCTTGATTTTGTTAATGCTGGCTATGTTGGCTATGTTCCCACAGAGCCAACGGTGGATACTGATGCTACTAGTGTTATTCCCGATGTTTCTGATCTTTAATCGAGACACTTTATTACTGTGAATTCCACTGGTAATCTACAGGTGTCTGATTCCACACCGGATACTTTCTTTAAAGGTGCTGCAGATGCTGCTTCTTCACCAACTGCACAGTTACCTACCGCTACTACTGGTTCTACGAAACCCATTATGGATGCTGGTACCTCTGTTTCTACCACTACTAACTCTTCTCAGGCTACTGTTTCTGCTGAGAAGAAACCATACGTGTGCCAGGTGCCAGATCCTGATGAAGTTGTACCTAACTTCATCTATCGGGGAGTGTCTATCACTCCCAGAGTTGCTCTGCTGGTGGATCAGCTAACTATTGATCCTCAAACTACCATAGTCTCAGCCAGCAAATTGCCTCATGAGGAGCTGACTGAACTATTGTCTCAGCTTGATCGACCAGCTAGAGAAGAAGTTTATGAGAGGCTGGCTACTTTAGAACAGATCAACGAGCAGCCATATTATCACTACTTTGGCATGGCTCCAGCTGCTTCTCCATGGCCTGGTACATGGAGGCCTCTCAAGTTCATCAGAGATCCCACTACTGGTAAATATGTTATGTAGAATATTCCTGATTCGTCGGTACCTTCTGATTCATCAGCTTCTTCCTCATCATCTTCTTCTTCTGATGGTGATGCTGATAAAGGTACTGGTAAGGATGAACCAGTCACTCATGATAATGTGACTGGTACTAAATACAAACCAGTGAATCTCACTGATGATGCTTTAATGATGCTGACAAGAATACAGTGGTTCTAAACCTTCGGGTGAAGGTAAAAATGATGGTGATCATGGTGACGAGTCAGATTCTGACCTTCCACCTCCACCACCCCACGGAGGTAGTTCTGTTTTAGCTGCTACTGACCACCCCTCAACAAGCTATGTTAAATTTAATGCTGATGAGGTGGCTGAAATCTCCACCCTGGCTGTCTATAAGACATTCGAAGAGGTTACACCTGATCTACAGTCCACCATTCGCACTGCTATTGTTATAGTGTGACTGAAGCCATACGTAACACTGGGCAAGTTACCACTTCCAATATTGAAGCCCAGCTCAAACAAGTATGTGCCTTTGCAGATCTTGCCGTGGCTGCCATTGTCAAACAACATGAAGAGGAGGAGGACTTAAAGAAACGAATCATCTCTCACAATGAGTATACTGAGGATATTTCCCGTCTTCAAGCTGATTTGGATGCTGCTAATCGCAGAATTCTTTTTCTTAATGAAGAGAATACGGTGCTACATGAGAGATTGGACTCACAGGAACAGCAAATGGCTAACATGATTCCTGCTTCTGCCTATGTTCAAATGGTTGAAAATATGCACCGACTGGCTACCCTTCAAGGTGATGTTAGGGCTATTGTTGAACAGATGGCTATGGGTGTAGCAAGGAATGAAGTTAGGTCTTCCAACCTCCTTCTTCGACAATTTAGCGTAGATCCTGGTGCCCATCTTACTCCTGAAGTTGCTGACTGGAACAATTTTGCATTCTCTGTTCCAGATTCAGATAGTGACCTTGATGCACAGGTCTCCCCTGTTCACCTCTCTACCCCTGCTGATGACAAAAAGGGGGAGAAGAAATCTAAAAAGAAACTTAAAAAGAGAAAACAATCAGAGGGGGAGCATGAGCATGAAAAGGCTCTAAAACAACCAAGGAGGGATGGTGATGGTGATAGTGGTGATGGTACTACAAGTCAAGACTCTGGCACTAAGCCCAGTAACGCTCATACTGAAGCTGGTGTACAGGCAGCTGGTGAATCTCAACCCAGTGTGTCTGCCACATCAGTGGATGATATTGGTTCTGGCAGTAAGCCCAGTGATGTTTCTGCATTGGCTGTTGCTGAAGCTTTTGTTGTCTCTCAAACTATTGAAAGAAGAATGAAAAGAAAACTGGAGAGACATCAGAAGAGACGGCAAGAATTAAATGATGCCTTCAATGTCAAATGGGATGCCTATGTTGCTCTTAAATGCCACAGAATTAAGCATAGGAGATGGCTGACCCCAAAAAAGAGGGACATTGATAGTGACCTGATTGGCATTGATAAATTCAAAAAGGATGCATGAAAAAGAAATGCTAAATTCATGG
Source organism: Rutidosis leptorrhynchoides (assembly GCF_046630445.1). Lineage (NCBI taxonomy): Eukaryota > Viridiplantae > Streptophyta > Magnoliopsida > Asterales > Asteraceae > Rutidosis > Rutidosis leptorrhynchoides. The sequence continues at coordinate 191,938,635 of NC_092335.1, forward strand.
TCAAATACGACAAAAAGAAGGCAAAGCTGTATGCTGAGCGAGCAGACAGGATCAAACGGATGACTCCTGAAGAAATAAAAGATTATCTTGCATCTACTGAGTCAGGGGGAGGAGTTAGAGCTGACATTTTTATGAAGTGGTTAGATGCTATGTTAGAAACCAGCTCATCTTCTCACCCAACATCTTCTACACAGCCAGCTACACAACATAAGCCAGCAGAAACAATCAATCTTGATGATGATGATATTCAGGGGGAGCATCTTGCTATTGTTCCTTACCTGCCTCCACTTTAGCCAGTATCAACACAAGAACCATCAGTTGAACCCATGCCCATAGATAAACAAAGGGTGAAATCTGCTCCTAGGGACAATCAGCCCCTAAGGAAAGGATCCTTATTTGAGGCAGCTGATGAAGATACTGAGGTGGGTGTACCAGCTGATACTAATCAGTCAGCTGGTACTGAAGACACAGCAAGGAGTGCTGTGAATGAAGACCCAACCAGAAGTGTGCTGCTGGGTGTTACAAGTGTTGAAGACCCAGCCAAGGTGGTTGAGCTGGGTGCTAATCAAGATGATGATACGGTTAATCCTGCCGACTTTACAGTCTGGGGTAGTGGAGATCAATTATTTGTTCAATCACCTATCTCTCCCCAGACCCTCACTTATTTTAACAGAACAAAGGATAATCGTGTCAATCAGTTTCCAGTGAGTTCATCTGGCATAGGTGAATCAATCATGTATCCTCCATCTTCCCCAAAACATCATGGTAAACACAGAACTTGGGAAGATGATTCAGTTACTCGTGGTGAGCCAGACTTATTTAAAATGAATCCAGATAAAAGAGATGCTTACATGCTGGAGATCACTGTACAAGAATTGCTTGAGCAAAGACAAGCTGCTATTAATGAAAGGATATGCCAAGTTAGGTTGCTACATCATCCCCTTGATCAGCCACTCTACATCACTGCCTTGACTTATAGCATTGAAATTGGTGTATACTTAAACAACAGTGGTCAAAGGCTCTTTACTGATGAGGAGAAAGCTCAATTTCAAGAGGCTCACCAGCTGGGTATGGATCTACGGGAGTATCGTGCTGCCCTTAGAATTGAAGAGGGTAGAAAGATGATTGAAATGGCAAAATCCCTGAAAATCACTGCCGACGATTATTTATTGGGCCTACAAGCTGAAATTCAAAGAAGGGAGGCTACTGATGCTGAACTCGCTGAGAGGGTAAGGCTCCAGGATATAGAAGACAAATTGGCTGCTGATAGAAAGCAAGAGGCTGAGTCCCTAGAATTAGCCAAAGCCATTGTCAAAGAACAGGATAAGGCATTTGATAAGATGGAAGCTGCTGAGAAAGCACCTGCTACTGCTCCTATAGAATATGTTCGTACCAGTGAATTTCCTGATCATTATTATAGGAGTAGGTATGGTGATGTGATGAATAGAAGATCCAATTCTAGCAGGATCATCAAAGTGAACAGAGGGTCAAAAAGAGCTTTCAATGTCATAAGGGAGAATAAGGTTCAAGAGAGAATAAACTATGATGAGTTATGATCCCTTGGATTTAGTGAATGGATGGAGATCTTGGAGTATTTCATTGGTAAATGTGAAAGTTCTATCAAAAATACACTTAAATCTGAACTCCAACAGCTCTTCAAGAAACCAACAAGGTTTGGGAATGCACCAGTGGTGTATGTAGAAGAAGTCCTTTCTCAAAAGCCTAAAGGAAAGCAATCTACTGGTGAAGGACCAACCGGAAGAGGCCCCATCATTCTACCTCCTCATATCCCTGTATTTGACCCTGCTGATGTACCTTATCTGTTCCCTGAAGCCTGGAGAATCAAACAAGAGGAGCTATCTGAAGAAGAACGAGATAAAGATAAAGATAGATAGTCTCCTATGTGCTCAAATTGTATCTTTTGTTTAATTCACTTTTCATTTTGCTATTGTTGTAATTAATGTACATACTTTGTTGTAATGAAAGTGAAATGAGTTTATCTTCAAATCATATCAAATTATAAGATATGGATAACTCAGCAAAAGATCCCAAAAACAAACTTAAAAAGGGACAAATTTACTGCCTATTTTTCATTAGGTCCCTCGGTGCTGACTTTAGTATTTTCTCTGTATGTCATAGGTTTTGTCATCATCAAATAGGGGGAGATTGTTGAGTCCCCAAAATAATTAAGGATTTAATTATGACAAAACTGTAATTTATTTGCACTAAAATGTTATGTGCAGTCAGCACAAGTTTGTTCATGTATAGACAGCAGATATTGCTGTGTCGAGTGTTTAGTTTGCTGCTCAGTCTACCAGCACAAGGTAGACAGTGTTCTTCAATCAGCACAGGATGTGTACTCAGCTAATCAAGAACATGAAGTGGATCAGTAATGAAGAACCAGCACAGCTGGAATGCAGCTTACTACACAAGACAGATATGCTCCATTATAAGCATAGTAGTTTCCCGAATGGTCTACATCAATGGTACTATTCAACAGCAGTCAAAGACAAAGTTGAACAGAAAAGGACACGCATCGGCGGCTGACAAGTGACCTTACAAGACCACATGGGAATGCAGAAGTTTAACGCATGTGCAGACATGGGTTATACTTTGTCATCACCTAGGGAACACAACATTCTATTTGTTTAATCAAATAGTAGTGCCAAACCGAATTGGGGTGTTCCTGCAAATAGCTACCAAAGAGGAAAGAAGAGAGCATGCTCTCTGATGTAGTTGTCTCCACAAGTACAGACATTCTATGTACCAGTGGACAATAGAACTATTACACGGTTAATAGGACTACTATAAATTGTTGTATGCACTATTGTAACAACTAGTGGTGTGGGTTTATTTTTATAGAGTCAAAACGTGTAATAGCGGTTAGTTTACCTCTTAGCTATAATCTAGGTAATCTGTATCAACCAACTATCATTCCGCCAAGGATAGTTGTGATTCTTTGTGATTCAATCAATAAAGAATAACTGTTGAAAATTACCTGTGACTCTATTTATTTGCATGCTTGAATACTAATCGAGTTTAACTGTTAAGTTATCTTAAAAGAAATTGTATTCACCCCCCCCCCCCCCCTCTACAATACTCCTGTTGTTATCAAGGGACCAACAGTATGCAACTGAGAAAACCATGATGCATTGGAAGGTATTTTATATCTTTATGTTTGCTACAGAGAGTGGTATGCATGAAGTTCTTGAACGTGGGCCTTGGATGATTAGGACTATCCCAATCATCTTGAATAAATGGTCCCTAGACATATTGCAGACGATGATTAAGGATCTTAGAACTAGTCTTGACTCGATCAATAGGCGAAAAACAATAGACCAATGATTAATCGATTTACGGATTATTCTCGGGACCGAAATAGCCAAACCTAGACCTATATCTAGATTAGAACGATACCTAAAAGGTGTAATTTGATGGGTTGGATGTAGAGACGATTGCAGATAAGTTTGGGTTGATTAGGGTATGTTGAATGCGTAACCTGAGAATGATGCACAAATCACGTATATATACTGTCTACAGTGACAGTCGGTCGACTGACTCTGTCAGTTGGTTGACTGTCTAATTTAGTCGATCGTTGATCAACTTACACCACCTTACACTGTCAACCAACAGTGTCTTCATTCGTTCGACTGTCTCTTACAGTCAATCAATTGTCTTGTCAGTTTCACTATTGAGTATTACATTTGCGCACAATAAAAAACAACGTTCAATAGTCACATTACATAGTTCAAGGTTACACGATTGAATTATACAATAATGTTCATAAAACTAGGGATTCCAAATATGCACTAACAAATATCTTTAACGAACGAGGACTTAACCAAAATTCCGGTGTGGCTTAAGATGTATGATGTGCCTTTTGTCGATTTTACCGAGGATGAGTTGAGGGTGATAACATCAAAAATAGGGATCCCAGTGATGTTGGGTATATACACGAGTGCAATGTGTTCAGAATCATGCGAAAGACCTAATTATGCTCGTGCTATGGTGGAGCTATCCGCTAATGTTGAACAGAAGGAGACGTTAAAAGTAACCACATAAAATCTGGATGAAATAGGTAAAACGATGGATGTTGTGAGCATTGAGTGTGAATGACAACCTCTGCGTTACTCATATTGTTCTCTTTTGGTCATAATGATAATTAATACCCAAAAAATATTAAGGTGACTGGTGCGGCTAAAACTGGGGATGATGGATTTCATGTTGTGGGAAAGAAAAAAGAGCTTGTTATGGGATATACGCATGTGTTCAATGAAAAGAAAAGAGATGGTTTAAAGTAGGCAAACAAAAGTAGAAACTTATTTATAAGCCTATTTCGAAACCTATTGGTAACGAGCCGAAGGTCAGTGGCGGAACTTGAACCCGACCACAGATGGGGCGGGTTTAAACTTTTATTAAATTTTTCAATGACAGCTGGGGCGAATAATAAAAAAAACCTTATTTTTTTAGTAATTTTTTATTTTTTTAGTGTAAATTTTAAAAAAAAAAAACAAATCCAGCTGGGGCGGGTGCCCCGCCCCGTCTCCACAATGTTCCGCCACTGCCGAAGGTTGATAATGTTGTGTAGGCGCGTGAACATGTAAGCAAGATGAAGAGGTGAGGAACGAAAACATGTTTTCAGTATTGCATGACCTGGATGAAGAGGCTAGCGATTAGCATAAGAGTGGCAAACCCGTTGTGCACGAGGACAGTGATGTTGAGGAGAACGATAATGAGATGATCTAATTTGTTGCAAATGAAAGTGAGCAGACAAGCACTCTCGGGCCTAAAGTTTCCAGAGATTAGGGTTGCATCTTGGAATATGAAGGGTCTGAACCAAACCCCTAAACAAAAGGAGGTTCATGATGTTGTGGTAGATAATAATTTGTGTTTGTGTGCAATCTTAGAGTCACATGTTTCGTTGGGCAATCTAAATAGTATTTGTGCGTCTGCTTTTTTTAAGATGGGCGTTGAAAAGAACCGTTCATATACATTATAAACGATTCACAATAGTTGATTACATCGCGAGGTATTTGACCTCCATATGATACATTTTACAAACATTGCATTCGTTTTTAAAAGACAAATTTTCTTTACAACAAAAATTGACGGTATGCACACCATTTCATAATACATCCAACTATAATTGACTTAATAATAATCTTGATGAACTCAATGACTTGAATGCAACGTCTTTCAAAATATGCCATGAATGACTCCAAGTAATATCCTTAAAATGAGTTAATGCACAGCGGAAGATTTCTTTAATACCTGAGAATAAACATGCTTTAAAGTGTCAACCAAAAGGTTGGTGAGTTCATAGGTTTATCATAGCAATCATTTCAATATATTAATAGACCACAAGATTTCCGTTTATAAATATATGTACACTCGCAAGTGTATAAAATTATTCTATAAGTTGTAGGCACCCGGTAACAAGCCTTAACGTTCATGTTTTACCCTCTGAAGTACACCAGATCAGGTGTGTTTAAAATAACCTCGAAGTACTAAAGCATCTCATATTCAGGATGGGGTTTGTCAGGCCCAATAGATCTATCTTTAGGATTCGCGCCTACCGTACATAGACAAGTAGTTTAATGTTACCAAGCTAAGGGTATATTTCTAGTTTAAACCCACATAGAATTAGTTTTAGTACTTGTGCCTATTTCGTAAAACATTTATAAAAACAGCGCATGTATTCTCAGTCCCAAAAATATATATAAAAGGGAGCAAATGAAACTCACCATACTGTATTTCGTAGTAAAAATACATATAACGTCATTTAACAAGTGCAAGGTTGGCCTCGGATTCACGAACCTATATTAATTATATATATTTATATGTTGGTCAATATTTGTCTAACAATTTTTGATCAAGTCATAGTGTACCACAATCCTACTGCTCGAGACTAATATGCAAAAGTCAACTTGACCCAAAATGACTTCTAAAATTTATACGTGTTTATTATATAACTTAACTATAGTCGTTTTATATATTTAAATATATTTATTAGATTTTATAATAATAAAAGTCATTTATTAATAAAAATTTATATTAACGTTTATATATGATAAAATATACTTTTATATATCTTAAGTAGTAAAATTTATAAAGTTCACTTAATATCTTAAAACTATAGTGGTAAGTATTATTAATGTAATTATATTACGCGTGGTGAAAAATATCTTTGTATCCCCTATTTATTTGATAAAATAATATTGATCATAATAATAATAAGTAAAAGTTGTATTATTTTGTAATAATAATTATTATTATTCTATAAAAAAATAATAATATTTATATTTACTAAAAATGTTATTATGATAAAATGATAATACTAACATAATAGTAATAATGATATTTTATAATAACAATGATATTTCTATTAAAATAATAACGACGATAGTAATAATAATCATTTTAACAATAATACTAAAATTCAGTTGACTATAACTTCAAATCCGTTCATCGAAACCATTCGATATCTAAATGAAAAGTTCTTAATTTTTCGCTAGCTTTCCAATGACATGCATATCATATACCCTATCTCAGTAGCATATGTATCTAATTCAGGATTCAACAAACCTATCTAAGGACAATATTGAATGTACAAGCATGCATAATCCTATATACTCGAGCACTAGTCAGGGATACACTATTGATATATAAAAGTTAAGTTATGAGTGCTTCACGTATCAATATTGAGATTCAATATTGCAGGAAAGTACGTAGACGCAACGGAGATGATAAACACTAGATTGACCTCACGAGCATACCCATGAACCATATCCATCACTTCCATAGCTATAACCCATAATTTCCTTAGCTTCGACTCATTCAAAAAACTATTTTGAAATCACTCGGACATCACTCCGTCGTAATATTTTATGTATACTAATAATATCTTGAAATAATACAGAGCAAATATATATATATATATATGTAAATCGATTGAGAGAGTTTAGAGAAATATATTTTCAAGTTTCTATGAAATAATGAAACCTATTGAATTCTATTTATAATAGATTTTTGAATTATTAAAGTGAATTATTAAAGTATGAATTATTAAAGTGAATTATTAAAGTATGAATTATTAAAGTGAATTATTAAAGTATGAATTATTAAAGTGAATTATTAAAGTATGAATTATTAAAGTGAATTATTAAAGTATGAATTATTAAAGTGAATTATTAAAGTATGAATTATTAAAGTATGAATTATTAAAGTATGAATTATTAAAGTATGAATTATTAAAGTGAATTATTAAAGTTAAAGTAAAGTTAAAGTAAAGTAAAGGTAAAGTTAAAGTATAGTAAAAGTATAAAAACTATGTATGTATAATACGCGTATAAATATATATAATATTAATTTAAATCGTTATATATATTTAATGAAATAAAATATAAATATCGTTATATTTATTATACTGGTTAAGTAATGAGTTGTCAAAAGTGATTCTAGATATTTATAAAAGTTTAATAATAAAGTTTTTTTTTAAACTGAAAACGTTTTTGTACGTTTGAAAATAGATTAATAGAATATTATGGAAACCAATTATCCACTAGCTTTTGTCTAACTTTCGTAAATGACACTTTTTATTTTTATTTATAAATAGCTTTACAAATTATTCCGAATATCGTTAAGAGGAATAGATTTCTCAAATCATAGTGGACCTCTCAACAGAGACTTGTAATCATAATTCAATGTTTCTGATAATTCAATCATTTAATATATTTTTTTTTTTCGTCTATAATCATATTGAAACAAATATGTTCATATAAAGCATTATACTTTTAAATACTGTGTTGACATTTTCAATTTATAACATATACACATATACATACATATTCATATATGTTCATTTAATGGTTCGTGAATCATTGGAATTTGGTCGAGGTTTAAATGAATGTATAAACATAGTTTAAAATCCTTGAGATTTAACTTAACAAACATTGCTTATCGTGTCAGAATAATATAAAGATAAAGTTTAAATTTAGTCGGAAATTTCCGGGTCGTCACAGTACCTACCCGTTAAAGAAATTTCGTCCCCGAAATTTGATAGAGGTCGTTATGGCTAACAATGAGAATGTTATTATGACGATTATGAAGTTTTATCATGTCTAAGAAGTATGGATAAAATAATTCGATTACTCAAAGCGTATGAGGGAAGTTATCGTAAATGAAGGAAATAAGATTATAGTGATTCGTCATATCTTTTGACGTCATCACAATTGATCTCCGAATTTAAAGAAAATCTTTGTAATCTATGTTGGATTTGATGCTTCGGTGATTAAGGAGATTATGATTCTCTTCGAATTAATACGATAATCCATCTTGATTTCTCTGTCGGGTATTTCACTATAAATCTACCTCCTTCGTTTCCTTACAACTCACACCTTCTATTCTTTCTCCCTCAACTCATATTTTAAAGTATTTGTCAATATGCTTCATCCAGTACTGATTCTCGATATACTCCTCACTTTCATATCTGTCGTTCTTCTTTTTCATCTGCCTCCGGAAGAATCTATTTACTTCTACTATACTCTCGGTTTTATAGTGTTTTTAGTTCTTCCGTGTCTTTATATTGCTATATGCATCGATATATACGGTTTATAATTTTTGGGTGGTTGTTGGGTTTTATATCTTTCCTTATATTTCAAAGCCCCTGCTTTTGTCTTCTATAATCATTGACATCCACAGTTAATGCTCCCTTCTATTTGCTGCGATTTATACTCCAATTTCTATTTTGGAGTTTTGTCCTTTCGTTTCTTCTTCTTGCGATTAAGCAACGTTTGTAATGGTCCAGTATTCGCAGATATGAATTTCAGAATGAACATAGTTAATGTTCTAAGAAGGAAATGGTAATGGCACGATCTTGATTTGTTAATTTACCAGAATACCCTGAAAAGACCGAATCATCAAGAAAATATATTCTTGATATTTTTAGAGATTAAATAGAATACAAGAGTCGTGTAACATGGAACATGATGATGGCATGGTCTGTGAATCGTCATGTCCCATTAGAAACTCAGCATGACTTACTGTAATATAATCACGTTGATCAAGTGTCATTATATTATACTAACTCATGCTTCAGTTCCCAACACTACTTCAAAACATTCATAATTTAAACTCGAAAGTTTATAGAATATAGAAACTAATAGTTTCTTATATGATGTAACACTGATAGCGCAAAGAGATAAATGACTTCAGATAAGATTAGTTGTGAAAATATCTTCAGAAATATCGCGGATATTTATAATGAAAGATATGATAATATCTTAGAATTTCTAATATTGATGGATGATGATGAAGATTTGTCTGTAAAGGTTTAGAATAAAGAGTAAGGTATTCGTTAATGACTTTAGCAGGCACTGAATCATTTGGATTCTTTGAAGGCAGATTTAGTCTTTGTGATTTGTCCACAGCCTCCTTCATAGTCTGTTCAATCCGTTTTCCAGTTCCAAACCTTCTCTTTTTCTCAGCTTTTCCACCTTACTATTCTTTGTCATCAAACTTTTTACTGTTAAGATCGTTTACAGTTTTTGATGCTTCATCAGTATTTCGAGAACTAGTTCGCAGTTTAAGGTGTTTTTCAGAAACTTCACATTCAAAGTATATAAGTCCAGAAGATAGACACATATAATTGTTGGCGTAGACATGCTGCGAGATTTCAAAATACTGATTGCTAATTTCTGATGATTCATATGGCAATTCTCGTTACAAGATGCAGATGAGTAAATGATGGGATTTTGATAAATATAAAGATTTTTCGGAAAGTCAAAGATCAATGAAGTTGTTAATAAGTTTACTGCTTATGTGGCGAGATATGAAAGGTTCCTCGGTAATAATGATGAAGGGGTAATCATTATAATAAGGCTTATTCGAATGAACAATTGAAGTTGGTTTGCTGGAGTTGTGACAAAATCGTCTATTTTTAGAAGGGATTGAAAAGTTATTTTAGCTAGTAAATGCCAAAAGGTCTGACATGGATACATGTTAAATTATGACTTTGGTTTCAAGAGTTTTTCAGGTACGTAACTGTGGATAACATGTGGTTGGATCATCATCTCGATTGTTCATTATTTGAAGTGTCTTCAGGTATTTCGAAGGGCTTGAACACAGATTATAATCGTTAATATACATACAATGTTCTAACACAGTTTTGAATTTAAAGTATAGCTTTGAAAGATGTAAGAATCTAAGAGTGATGATATCGTTTATAACATGAATTGAATTCGGCGATTTCAAAATCAGAATATGTAATTAGATTTTTGAATGAGTATGGTTGTTTTGATTTCTATAAAAGAATGTATATTGTTGTGAAAGTAGGGAGTATAATGGATGATTTGCTGAATCAGATTCAAAGAATGTAACATATTAATTGTGAATTTATATATCTCTCGGGTATTAACTACCCGTTAAAAAAAAAATGTCACAATTAATATTTTGTACAAAAGAATTTTATTACAGTCTCTATGAAAATATATGTGTATATTTCTTCAGATGTAATATAGATTTAATGAGTTAATATTAAATTAAACTCACTTGATTTATGGTTAAGGCTAGGATAGATAATTTCTAAACTTTAGAAATTACATAATCGTCGTAGAATATTTTTCCAATGAAGTTATGAATCAATACTTCATCGTTGTGGTATTCCTTAGTATCTACAGGGCGTATGACGTCGATGCTCATGGGACAGATTGTGAAGTTGAGGTTTGCGATGCGGTTGTTGTTGGTGGTGGTAATGGTACTGTTGGTGTTGCTGATGGTGGTACTGTTTATGCTGCTGGTGCTGCTGCTGGTGTTTGTAACCTTTGCACCATATTCTCCAAAGCCACTACCCGAGCGCGAAGCTCGTTGACTTCTTCTATTACACCGGGGTGATTGTCGGTTCGGACGAGCGGATAAATAAAATCTAGAATTTGGTGTAGTATGTAATCGTGACGAGATACTCTAGAAATAAGAGAGAAAATGGTGTTTCGGATAGGTTCGCCGGTAAGTGCTTCAGGTTCTTCGCCAAGAGGGCAATGTGGTGGATGGAAAGGATCACCTTCTTCTTGTCTCCAATGATTAAGGAGGCTACGAACCCATCCCCAATTCATCCAGAATAGATGATGACTAATTGGTTGATCCATTCCGGTCACACTGCTTTCGGAACTTGAGTGGGATTCCATTTCGGAATCCGAGGGACTTGAACTAATGACGAATTCCATTTCGTACGATTGAATAAAGAATTTTTGGATATGAAATGATTTTCCGGCTATCGGGTGGTATTCTAATTATATAGAGCAAAAGGTTTCGTAGATTACGGAGGAATTTACGGAATATGTCAGGCAAAGTTTACAGTAACAGATACGCTAAGATATGAATTAGCAGATACGCTAAGATATGAATTTTGTCTATACACTATTCATGCAATCAATGCAATAAGATGTGTCTAGACTAAGAATGATAAACAGGTAATTTCCGACAAGAATGATGAGCAAAACTTTTGAAATGCAGACACGGTCGAAGTCCAGACTCACTAATGCATCCTAACGACTATCAGTTAGACACACTAATGCAGACCTGGTTCGCTAAGACCACCGCTCTGATACCAACTGAAAAGAACCGTTCATATACATTATAAACGATTCACAATAGTTGATTACATCGCGAGGTATTTGACCTCTATATGATACATTTTACAAACATTGCATTCGTTTTTAAAAGACAAATTTTCTTTACAACAAAAATTGACGGTATGCACACCATTTCATAATACATCCAACTATAATTGACTTAATAATAATCTTGATGAACTCAATGACTTGAATGCAACGTCTTTCAAAATATGCCATGAATGACTCCAAGTAATATCCTTAAAATGAGTTAATGCACAGCGGAAGATTTCTTTAATACCTGAGAATAAACATGCTTTAAAGTGTCAACCAAAAGGTTGGTGAGTTCATAGGTTTATCATAACAATCATTTCAATATATTAATAGACCACAAGATTTCTGTTTATAAATATATGTACACTCGCAAGTGTATAAAATTATTTTATAAGTTGTAGGCACCCGGTAACAAGCCTTAACGTTCATGTTTTACCCTCTGAAGTACACCAGATCAGGTGTGTTTAAAATAACCTCGAAGTACTAAAGCATCCCATATTCAGGATGGGGTTTGTCAGGCCCAATAGATCTATCTTTAGGATTCGCGCCTACCGTACATAGACAAGTAGTTTAATGTTACCAAGCTAAGGGTATATTTCTGGTTTAAACCCACATAGAATTAGTTTTAGTACTTGTGCCTATTTCGTAAAACATTTATAAAAACAGCGCATGTATTCTCAGTCCCAAAAATATATATAAAAGGGAGCAAATGAAACTCACCATACTGTATTTCGTAGTAAAAATACATATAACGTCATTTAACAAGTGCAAGGTTGGCCTCGGATTCACGAACCTATATTAATTATATATATTTATATGTTGGTCAATATTTGTCTAACAATTTTTGATCAAGTCATAGTGTACCACAATCCTACTGCTCGAGACTAATATGCAAAAGTCAACTTGACCCAAAATGACTTCTAAAATTTATACGTGTTTATTATATAACTTAACTATAGTCGTTTTATATATTTAAATATATTTATTAGATTTTATAATAATAAAAGTCATTTATTAATAAAAATTTATATTAACGTTTATATATGATAAAATATACTTTTATATATCTTAAGTAGTAAAATTTATAAAGTTCACTTAATATCTTAAAACTATAGTGGTAAGTATTATTAATGTAATTATATTACGCGTGGTGAAAAATATCTTTGTATCCCCTATTTATTTGATAAAATAATATTGATCATAATAATAATAAGTAAAAGTTGTATTATTTTGTAATAATACTTATTATTATTCTATAAAAAAATAATAATATTTATATTTACTAAAAATGTTATTATGATAAAATGATAATACTAACATAATAGTAATAATGATATTTTTTAATAACAATGATATTTCTATTAAAATAATAACGACGATAGTAATAATAATCATTTTAACAATAATACTAAAATTCAGTTGACTATAACTTCAAATCCGTTCATCGAAACCATTCGATATCTAAATGAAAAGTTCTTAATTTTTCGCTAGCTTTCCAATGACATGCATATCATATACCCTATCTCAGTAGCATATGTATCTAATTCAGGATTCAACAAACCTATCTAAGGACAATATCGAATGTACAAGCATGCATAATCCTATATACTCGAGCACTAGTCAGGGATACACTATTGATATATAAAAGTTAAGTTATGAGTGCTTCACGTATCAATATTGAGATTCAATATTGCAGGAAAGTACGTAGACGCAACGGAGATGATAAACACTAGATTGACCTCACGAGCATACCCATGAACCATATCCATCACTTCCATAGCTATAACCCATAATTTCCTTAGCTTCGACTCATTCAAAAAACTATTTTGAAATCACTCGGACATCACTCCGTCGTAATATTTTATGTATACTAATAATATCTTGAAATAATACAGAGCAAATATATATATATATATATATATATATATATATATGTAAATCGATTGAGAGAGTTTAGAGAAATATATTTTCAAGTTTCTATGAAATAATGAAACCTATTGAATTCTATTTATAATAGATTTTTGAATTATTAAAGTGAATTATTAAAGTATGAATTATTAAAGTGAATTATTAAAGTATGAATTATTAAAGTGAATTATTAAAGTATGAATTATTAAAGTGAATTATTAAAGTATGAATTATTAAAGTGAATTATTAAAGTATGAATTATTAAAGTGAATTATTAAAGTATGAATTATTAAAGTATGAATTATTAAAGTATGAATTATTAAAGTATGAATTATTAAAGTGAATTATTAAAGTTAAAGTAAAGTTAAAGTAAAGTAAAGGTAAAGTTAAAGTATAGTAAAAGTATAAAAACTATGTATGTATAATACGCGTATAAATATATATAATATTAATTTAAATCGTTATATATATTTAATGAAATAAAATATAAATATCGTTATATTTATTATACTGGTTAAGTAATGAGTTGTCAAAAGTGATTCTAGATATTTATAAAAGTTTAATAATAAAGTTTTTTTTTAAACTGAAAACGTTTTTGTACGTTTGAAAATAGATTAATAGAATATTATGGAAACCAATTATCCACTAGCTTTTGTCTAACTTTCGTAAATGACACTTTTTATTTTTATTTATAAATAGCTTTACAAATTATTCCGAATATCGTTAAGAGGAATAGATTTCTCAAATCATAGTGGACCTCTCAACAGAGACTTGTAATCATAATTCAATGTTTCTGATAATTCAATCATTTAATATTTTTTTTTTTCGTCTATAATCATATTGAAACAAATATGTTCATATAAAGCATTATACTTTTAAATACTGTGTTGACATTTTCAATTTATAACATATACACATATACATACATATTCATATATGTTCATTTAATGGTTCGTGAATCATTGGAATTTGGTCGAGGTTTAAATGAATGTATAAACATAGTTTAAAATCCTTGAGATTTAACTTAACAAACATTGCTTATCGTGTCAGAATAATATAAAGATAAAGTTTAAATTTAGTCGGAAATTTCCGGGTCGTCACAGTACCTACCCGTTAAAGAAATTTCGTCCCCGAAATTTGATAGAGGTCGTTATGGCTAACAATGAGAATGTTATTATGACGATTATGAAGTTTTATCATGTCTAAGAAGTATGGATAAAATAATTCGATTACTCAAAGCGTATGAGGGAAGTTATCGTAAATGAAGGAAATAAGATTATAGTGATTCGTCATATCTTTTGACGTCATCACAATTGATCTCCGAATTTAAAGAAAATCTTTGTAATCTATGTTGGATTTGATGCTTCGGTGATTAAGGAGATTATGATTCTCTTCGAATTAATACGATAATCCATCTTGATTTCTCTGTCGGGTATTTCACTATAAATCTACCTCCTTCGTTTCCTTACAACTCACACCTTCTATTCTTTCTCCCTCAACTCATATTTTAAAGTATTTGTCAATATGCTTCATCCAGTACTGATTCTCGATATACTCCTCACTTTCATATCTGTCGTTCTTCTTTTTCATCTGCCTCCGGAAGAATCTATTTACTTCTACTATACTCTCGGTTTTATAGTGTTTTTAGTTCTTCCGTGTCTTTATATTGCTATATGCATCGATATATACGGTTTATAATTTTTGGGTGGTTGTTGGGTTTTATATCTTTCCTTATATTTCAAAGCCCCTGCTTTTGTCTTCTATAATCATTGACATCCACAGTTAATGCTCCCTTCTATTTGCTGCGATTTATACTCCAATTTCTATTTTGGAGTTTTGTCCTTTCGTTTCTTCTTCTTGCGATTAAGCAACGTTTGTAATGGTCCAGTATTCGCAGATATGAATTTCAGAATGAACATAGTTAATGTTCTAAGAAGGAAATGGTAATGGCACGATCTTGATTTGTTAATTTACCAGAATACCCTGAAAAGACCGAATCATCAAGAAAATATATTCTTGATATTTTTAGAGATTAAATAGAATACAAGAGTCGTGTAACATGGAACATGATGATGGCATGGTCTGTGAATCGTCATGTCCCATTAGAAACTCAGCATGACTTACTGTAATATAATCACGTTGATCAAGTGTCATTATATTATACTAACTCATGCTTCAGTTCCCAACACTACTTCAAAACATTCATAATTTAAACTCGAAAGTTTATAGAATATAGAAACTAATAGTTTCTTATATGATGTAACACTGATAGCGCAAAGAGATAAATGACTTCAGATAAGATTAGTTGTGAAAATATCTTCAGAAATATCGCGGATATTTATAATGAAAGATATGATAATATCTTAGAATTTCTAATATTGATGGATGATGATGAAGATTTGTCTGTAAAGGTTTAGAATAAAGAGTAAGGTATTCGTTAATGACTTTAGCAGGCACTGAATCATTTGGATTCTTTGAAGGCAGATTTAGTCTTTGTGATTTGTCCACAGCCTCCTTCATAGTCTGTTCAATCCGTTTTCCAGTTCCAAACCTTCTCTTTTTCTCAGCTTTTCCACCTTACTATTCTTTGTCATCAAACTTTTTACTGTTAAGATCGTTTACAGTTTTTGATGCTTCATCAGTATTTCGAGAACTAGTTCGCAGTTTAAGGTGTTTTTCAGAAACTTCACATTCAAAGTATATAAGTCCAGAAGATAGACACATATAATTGTTGGCGTAGACATGCTGCGAGATTTCAAAATACTGATTGCTAATTTCTGATGATTCATATGGCAATTCTCGTTACAAGATGCAGATGAGTAAATGATGGGATTTTGATAAATATAAAGATTTTTCGGAAAGTCAAAGATCAATGAAGTTGTTAATAAGTTTACTGCTTATGTGGCGAGATATGAAAGGTTCCTCGGTAATAATGATGAAGGGGTAATCATTATAATAAGGCTTATTCGAATGAACAATTGAAGTTGGTTTGCTGGAGTTGTGACAAAATCGTCTATTTTTAGAAGGGATTGAAAAGTTATTTTAGCTAGTAAATGCCAAAAGGTCTGACATGGATACATGTTAAATTATGACTTTGGTTTCAAGAGTTTTTCAGGTACGTAACTGTGGATAACATGTGGTTGGATCATCATCTCGATTGTTCATTATTTGAAGTGTCTTCAGGTATTTCGAAGGGCTTGAACACAGATTATAATCGTTAATATACATACAATGTTCTAACACAGTTTTGAATTTAAAGTATAGCTTTGAAAGATGTAAGAATCTAAGAGTGATGATATCGTTTATAACATGAATTGAATTCGGCGATTTCAAAATCAGAATATGTAATTAGATTTTTGAATGAGTATGGTTGTTTTGATTTCTATAAAAGAATGTATATTGTTGTGAAAGTAGGGAGTATAATGGATGATTTGCTGAATCAGATTCAAAGAATGTAACATATTAATTGTGAATTTATATATCTCTCGGGTATTAACTACCCGTTAAAAAAAAAATGTCACAATTAATATTTTGTACAAAAGAATTTTATTACAGTCTCTATGAAAATATATGTGTATATTTCTTCAGATGTAATATAGATTTAATGAGTTAATATTAAATTAAACTCACTTGATTTATGGTTAAGGCTAGGATAGATAATTTCTAAACTTTAGAAATTACATAATCGTCGTAGAATATTTTTCCAATGAAGTTATGAATCAATACTTCATCGTTGTGGTATTCCTTAGTATCTACAGGGCGTATGACGTCGATGCTCATGGGACAGATTGTGAAGTTGAGGTTTGCGATGCGGTTGTTGTTGGTGGTGGTAATGGTACTGTTGGTGTTGCTGATGGTGGTACTGTTTATGCTGCTGGTGCTGCTGCTGGTGTTTGTAACCTTTGCACCATATTCTCCAAAGCCACTACCCGAGCGCGAAGCTCGTTGACTTCTTCTATTACACCGGGGTGATTGTCGGTTCGGACGAGCGGATAAATAAAATCTAGAATTTGGTGTAGTATGTAATCGTGACGAGATACTCTAGAAATAAGAGAGAAAATGGTGTTTCGGATAGGTTCGCCGGTAAGTGCTTCAGGTTCTTCGCCAAGAGGGCAATGTGGTGGATGGAAGGGATCACCTTCTTCTTGTCTCCAATGATTAAGGAGGCTACGAACCCATCCCCAATTCATCCAGAATAGATGATGACTAATTGGTTGATCCATTCCGGTCACACTGCTTTCGGAACTTGAGTGGGATTCCATTTCGGAATCCGAGGGACTTGAACTAATGACGAATTCCATTTCGTACGATTGAATAAAGAATTTTTGGATATGAAATGATTTTCCGGCTATCGGGTGGTATTCTAATTATATAGAGCAAAAGGTTTCGTAGATTACGGAGGAATTTACGGAATATGTCAGGCAAAGTTTACAGTAACAGATACGCTAAGATATGAATTAGCAGATACGCTAAGATATGAATTTTGTCTATACACTATTCATGCAATCAATGCAATAAGATGTGTCTAGACTAAGAATGATAAGCAGGTAATTTCCGACAAGAATGATGAGCAAAACTTTTGAAATGCAGACACGGTCGAAGTCCAGACTCACTAATGCATCCTAACGACTATCAGTTAGACACACTAATGCAGACCTGGTTCGCTAAGACCACCGCTCTGATACCAACTGAAAAGAACCGTTCATATACATTATAAACGATTCACAATAGTTGATTACATCGTGTGACGACTCCGTCAAAACACTTAACGGCTCCGTCACTTGGTCCCACAGCTTGATCGAAACTCTATATGAATTTAATAAAACAACCTTGCATTCTTTATTTAAAAATGATTTCCTATAAAGGAAATCTACTAAAATGTATAAGTTTAGAAAAACTATACAATAATACTTTAACCAAAAGTTGACCAAAATAAAGTCAACAAACAACCACTTTTTAATGTAATAAAATAGAATGCAAGTTAATGTTTAACAAAAGCTGCCATCATAAATATGCAGACTCTCTAAGCACAGCGGAAGCAATCAATCATGAACCTGAGAATAAAACATGCGAGTAACTGTCAACAAAAATGTTGAGTGAATTATAGGTTTAATATTGCAAACAATATTTAATTTAAACAATAAAAATTTATGTTTGAAAACATAAAAACTCCTTTTTGAACCACCAAATTATATGCTAGAAAACATATAATAAAACATTATTCCATTTTCCGTGAGCCACCTGGTAACCACTTAACCATTTATTTACCCTTGCCAAACACAATAAATAATATACACCGAACAAGTGTATCTACAACAAAATACGAAGTACTAAACATTCCGATAACAAATTGCTAGCGCGACTAGCTCGAAATGGGGTTGTCAAACCCGATAGATCTATCCATAGGATTCGCGTTCACCAGTAGAAACCAGTGATTACAGTTACCAGACTAGGGAATATTTTTGTTCAACTCACAATGAATAATTTAAACCAACTTTCACTTGTGTCCAGAAAATAAAATAAATTGCATGTATTCTCATCCCAAAAGATTTAAAATATAAAAATGGGACTATAACTCACCTTAATAGCAACTGAAGAAATCTCACAAACAAGCGAACAGCAAATAAAGTAAAGTGATCAAGGAAGATCACAACGCCGACCTATAAATAAAGCAGGCCGATATAAATAACTAACTTAGGTCAAGTCTTAGTATGATAGCTATTGTACATGTTGCAAGTAGACATAGAATAACACTCGGCAAGCATCGGTTTGACTGGAACAGCATAAGGACACACACTTTCTATTTTTAGAAAGTTTCTATTTTTAGCAGGTTTCCATTTTTGGAAAGTTTCTATTTTAGGAAAGTTTCTATTTTAGGAAAGTTTCTATTTTAGGAAAGTTTCCATTTTAGGAAAGTTTCTATTTTTGGAAAGTTTCTATTTTTGGAAAGTTTCCAAATTTAGAAAGTTCTATTTTTAAAAAGTTTTGAAGTTAGGAAAATTTCCTTATTTAGAAAGTCAACAGAAGTCAACTGAAAGTCAAAGTCAACCGAAAGTCAACTCAAAAGTCAACCTTGGTCAAACATAGTCAACATTAATTTGAAAAGTGTAAGTTATAATAATAACATAGGTTATAATGTTTATTAAAGTCAAAAGTGTAAAGTTATGTCATAACATAAGTTTAATTAAATAAAATGAATTATTAAAGTTAATATAAGTTGAAGTGTTATAATTAGTATAACATAAGTATTTAATTAATTAAATATTAATCATAATATAAGTTTTATTAATTAATAATGAATTTTAATTCATATCATAAGTATTATAAATTAATAATGAATTATTAATTATATCATGAGTTTCTAATTAAAATTATTAAATCATAAGTATTTAATAATTAAATCATAATTAAATAATAATTAAGTCTTATAATAATTAAATAATTATTTAATCGTTGTTATAAGTCTTATAATAATTTCTCAAAAATAAATTTAATACTTATCATAAGTATTTTCCTTTAATAATAAAAGTATTATTAATCATAAGTTTAATTAAAATGTTAATCAAATCATAATTAATAATTAAATGATATAATAAATATTTATATCATAAGTCTTAAATAATAATAATTACTTCTTTTATCATAAGTAATTTATTAATAATGAAAGCCATTCATTTTAACATAAGTTTAATCATTAACCATAAGTTTTAAGTTTAAAAGTTCATCGGGTCGTATCTTGAGCCCCGGGTGTCGGTTTCGGGCGAGCCACATATGCATCTCCGCCTACTCAAACCACCCGACACAATTATGTACTCAAGAACACTCCAAGAACAGTCCCTAGGTCGTGGATATCAGCCATGACAACACTTGGGAATTCAATTTACTCAAAACAGTGATTTAGGCACAACGGGTGAACCGTGGCTCGGATTTAGGTGACCCGAACATGAAAATTCGTCCTACCATCAGTCCTAACCAAATGACACACCCTAAAGACACCAAGGATGATCACAAAGTCGGACCATACCTTGTTCTTGCCCATAACACCTTTCAATCTTTACCAAATATCAAATTAAGCATATCTAGGGCTCCGGGAATCGAAACGACATGAATCCGGAGTCTAAAATTAATGTCTTGATGAGAGGAACTCATTTATATACTTTATTTTATGATCAACATCAGTTACAATATCAGAAACACACGAAAAAGCTGCTGTTCCAATTTTATCAAACCGAAAAATATGCAATCGAGTAATTCTACGAATACAATCAACATTACAACAACTAATAATCATCATACTAATAAAATATAATCAAAATACAGAAAAATAAAGAAAAATTAAAAATCTAGGGTTAGGGTTTATACCCTAATCAATAATCAAGTGATATAGACGCGTAGAGAACGATGAGAGGAATCCGTTTATGTTGAAAGCCCTAATTCTTAACCTTGATTTGATGATGAAATGGTGATGATGATGATGAAAGGGGACGTTCATGGGAGGAGAGGGAGGAAGGAGGTGAAAAAAAAATAAGATGATTAGGTTAGAAATGAGAGTAAGTAGTGAAGTTTAGAGTAATGGTCACTAGTTTGCAAGTTTGACAAAATACTCCCCTCCTTAAGGGATTTTCGGCCAAAAACTGAATGGGGTGGGCCCCATAGTGGCCCAATTTGATAAATTACAAAATCCTAGTGGCCCGAACGCCCGAACGAAACCCGAAACGCGAAAACGCCGCTACGCGATTGATTTTTCGGAGAGATAATAAGTACGCGATGAATAAAATATATAAACACTATATATAATCATATGACATCAAAATATCATATTTAAAATAATTAGGACTTAAAAATTCCAAAAGTTCGACCGTTGGTTTGAAAACCGAAAAGATTCGCCGGATAGAAATCCGCGACTCGTAGGAACGTATAATTTAAAATATGAATACAAATATTCATATAACACATAATAATTAATATATTATTACAAAAATAATAATATAGGTCATAGAAATGACGTGGCACGAATAACAATTAACGGTCGTTAAATAGTTAACGGTAAAAGATAACGGAAAAAGTAGGGTCGTTACAGTACCTTCCCGTTACGGAAATTTCGTCCCGAAATTTAAGCAGGTGCAGGGGTTTCCTCGGCATCTGGGAACAAATGCGGTTACTTCTGCTTCATCTGACCTTCACGCTCCCAAGTGAACTCGGGACCGCGTCCGGTGTTCCATCTAACTCGAACAATAGGAATTTTACTCTGCTTAAGAGTCTTTACCTCTCGGTCCATAATTTCAACAGGTTCTTCAATAAAATAAAGTTGCTTATCAACATGAAGTTCATCAAAAAGAATAGTTTCATTGGCCTCGGCCAAACACTTCTTTAAATTCGATACATGAAAAACGTCACGAATAGCACTGAGTTCTTGTGGCAATTTCAAACGATAAGCCACTGGTCCAACTCTCTCAATAATCCCAAAAGGTCCAACAAATCGAGGATTCAACTTTCCCCTTTTACCAAAACGTACCACACCCTTCCAAGGTGAAACTTTCAACATAACACGATCACCGACCTGAAAGTCGATATCGTTCCTTCTCTTATCAGCATAACTCTTTTGCCTACTCCTGGCAGTTCTCAATCTTTCCTTAATCTGTGCAATCTTCTCGGTAGTCTCGTGAATGATCTCTGGTCATGTGAGTTGAGCATCCCCAACCTCATCCCAACAGACAGGAGACCTACACTTTCTACCATATAGAGCTTCAAATGGTGTGGCTTTAATACTTGCATGATAACTGCTGTTATAAGAAAACTCATCCAGCGGCAAATATTTATCCCACCCATTTCCAAAATCAATAACACACGCTCTTAACATGTTTTATACGTTTGAATGGTCCTTTCACTCTGACCATCCGTCTGTGGATGATAAGCGGTGCTCATATCCAATTTAGTTCCTAGAGCACCTTGTTAGGACTGCCTCAGTCCAACATAATCGATACGGGAACACCATGTCTCGAAACAATCTCCTTCAAATACAAACGAGTAAACTTCTTCATTGAATATGTTTCCTTAATTGGCAAGAAAAGAGTTGACTTAGCGAGTCGGTAACAATCACCCAAATAGTATCATAACCACCCACAACTCCCGGTAACTTCGTAATAAATTCCATCTTAATACCTTCCCACTTCCACTCGGGAATTTCAGGTTGCACCAAAAGTCCAGACGGTTTCTGATGTTCAGCTTTAACCTTAGCGCAGGTCAAACACTTAGCCACATACGTAGCCACATCAGCTTTCAAATTAGGCCACCAATACAGCTCCTTAAGATCATGATACATCTTTCCTGAACCAGGATGAATAGAGTACCTAGACTTATGAGCCTCATCTAAAACAAGTTTTCGTAGATCACCAAACTTCGGAACCCAAAGGCATCCCGCAAAATACCGAGTACTATCGGTTTGTACCTCTAACTGTTTACTCAAGCCTCGGACCTTCCCATTACAAAATTTTTCTCCTTCAAGGCTTCTTATTGTGCCTCAAGGATCTGCCTAGCGAGGTTTGTTTGAATTGTCATATTCAAGGCCCTAAACCTGCGAGGTTCAGCCCTTTCTTTACGACTTAATGCATCCGCCACATCATTGGCCTTTCCCGGATGATATAAAAGTTCGCAATCATAATCATTTAACGTCTCAACCCATCTTCGTTGCCTCATATTTAATTGTTTCTGATCAAGAATATGTTGAAGACTTTTGTGATCAGTGTACAATGTACCTTTGACCCCATATAGATAATGTCTGCAAATCTTAAGCGCAAACACAATAGCTCTCAACTCTAAATCATGGGTTACATAATTCTGCTCGTGAATCTTCAACTGACGTGACGCGTACGCAATAACTTTATTTCGTTGCATCAAAACACAACCAAAGTCTTGACACGAAGCATCACAATAGATAACAAAATCATCATTACCCTCAGGTAGTGATAATATCGGTGCAGAAGTTAACTTCTTCTTCAGAGTTTGGAAAGCAGACTCTTGTTCACTCTTCCACTCGTACTTCTTCCCCTTATGCGTTAAAGCAGTCAGAGGTTTCGCTACTCGTGAAAAATCTTGAATGAACCTTCTATAATAGCCTGCTAATCCTAGAAACTGGCGAATCTGAGTAGGAGTTTTCGGAATTTCCCACTTTTCAATTGCCTCAATCTTGGCGGGATCAACTAGTATTCCTTGTTTACTAACAATATATCCAAGGAATTGAACTTCTCTTAATCAGAAATTACACTTAGAGAACTTAGCGTACAACTCTTCTTTTCTCAATAAATCAAGCACCAACTTCAAATATTCTTCGTGTTCTTCATCACTCTTAGAATAAATAAGGATGTCGTCGATAAAAACGATAATGAATATGTCCAGATAGGGTCTGCACACACGGTTCATGAGGTCCATAAACACAGCAGGTGCATTTGTCAATCCGAACGGCATAACAAGAAATTCAAAGTGACCGTAACGGGTGCGGAAAGCAGTTTTCAGAATATCAGTTTCTTTAGCGCGTAATTGGTGATAACCGGAACGAAGATCAATCTTATAATAAACGGACGAACCTTGAAGTTGATCGAACAGATCATCAATTCTCGGAAGAGGGTAACGGTTTTTTAACAGTAAGCTCGTTCAATTCACGATAATCAATACACAAACGAAATGAACCATCTTTCTTCTCAACGAACAAAACGGGAGCTCCCCAAGGGGACGAACTGGGACGGATGAAATAAAGTTGCAATAATGAAGGAAGAAATAAATATGGAGTAGTCACATCGGTGGCATAGATATTTAAGGCAATTCTCTCAAAGGAGTTAACGAGGATCATGGACTCCAAAGTAAATTTTCATTATATTTCCGAAAGGAAGACATATGAAAGGTGTGATAATTCAACGAGAGTGAACTTCCTTGTACAATGAGCGAGGAAGTCTAGGATTCATCCATATTCTTAAATTTATGTGCGGATGAAAAGAACGCGAATCATGGGTTATAAAGAATGGCCGACTCCAGGTGAGATGAATCTCCAAAAATAATTTCGTGCACCCTAAAGTATCGAATCCTAGGATTGATGTTTACGAGGGTGTTGCGGTTGACAGCGAAAATTGAGAGTAGAAACTCCTCAAACGGTCTAGAGTAATATATATCCATGATACCCATTATAACAACAGTTGGGGTAGAAACCCACCTAGCGCCTTTTCTATAATAAGGTGACCATCGAGTGTACCCCAGAAACTTGATTTATCGGTCTGCGTTTCGGCCATGTCCAACCATAAGAGGGAAAATTCTATGAGCGCAAAGACTTTCCAACAAATTTTATAAAACCGGCATCCAAACTGGTGTAAGAATTTCTATCAATGGACTTAATGGTAAATTTTCATCCTTAAACGGAGGATGAGAAGAAATGTGATCCAAACACTCTGTAGAGTAATGCGAAAATTCTAATGTAATCAATCAAAGAAGTTTTGAAAAAGCTTTAAACGTCTAATGTAACCCCATAAATGGAACGAAGCTCTTAGTAAATTTAGAAGTATGTACAACGTGTACCATTTTACGTAAATCAATTTGAGTTAACTAGACAACTCAATAAGAGTGGTTTTAAAATAATTTTGAAGGTATAAATTAGTGTATACTAGCCAAAATAGGTAAGGGTAAATTTGTCCATTTGAATTCATACGTACATATATGATTTTATAAATAGTATACATGACAAAGTATTTCATTACTTCTATTCGCCCATAAATCTCGTGAGAACCGCCCAATTACACAAATGTGTAAAATTTTTAATGAAAAGCAGGGTATCCGCATCACAGAGGTTACGAGTTGAAGTAAGATCGTTAAAGCTCGGGTGATGGACTTGAATCGTCTTGCGACATCTCTTCAATAAATGCTACGAGGTCATGAAAACCAATGAGTTAAATAATGTCTTGACTTTTATCAGAACACAAGTCCTTGGGTCAAAACTATTCACGTGCGAAGCTGTCACTAACAAGCGAGTTATAAATGATAAAACATGGGGTAGGTAGTTCGGTTAAGATGAGTCTCTCGCATATCAACAAATAAGATAATGAGTATCTTCCTTACTCATGTAATAACGTTAGAATTTCCGAATGAGTGGTGTACAAATTTTCTTTGACTCGCTTTCTATTCCTCATGTCACAATATTGGGACTTCTTTATGAATTAACGTAATATAATCACGTTGGCCTGACGCCATTATATTTCACTAAGTCATAGTTCCATTCCAATAGCACTACATGAGGTCAGGACACGCGGTCAACCTCGAATTTCAACACAATTTCCCTAAAACAATTTCTTAACAATGTGCTAAGGATAGCACAAGAGACAAAGACATCGAAAGTAATGAATAGGAGTAACGATGACATAAAAATGTCTTCGAAGTACCAAGAATCTCTAAAAGTAAGAATGACGTTTTCCGTTTCAACAACCAAAGCACATAGGCACAACGGCACAAATGCACGTAATATAACAAAAATGTTATATACCTAAACATAATAGCTGACATTGAAATGCCGAGCATTTAGAAGTCAAGAATGAAATCTCGCGTAATATAACTCAAACGTTATATACATAACCATAATAGATGACATAGAAATGCCGAGAATTCTAGAACACGTAATGTAACTTAAACGTTATATCAATAAACACTAATTATGACATAGAAATGTCGAGAATTCCAGAAGTCAAGAATGACACCCCCTCGGTTTCACTAACTGAGGTGTTCCTTTAAAAGATGAACTCGCATGAGTCGGAGAATACGTTTAAATCGGAATGGGAGTTCCTCCCGGATTCAGAACATAATAGAAATGTATGTATGATAACAATATACATACCAACACGACACAAATAATCACATATAATAATATATAATAGGCCGGGCTGTAGACTAGACTCACTAATGCACCCTATTGACCCGGGTAACGACATCAATGCAGCCTAATTCCCTACAACCAGAGCTCTGATACCAACTGTGACGACTCCGTCAAAACACTTAACGGCTCCGTCACTTGGTCCCACAGCTTGATCGAAACTCTATATGAATTTAATAAAACAACCTTGCATTCTTTATTTAAAAATGATTTCCTATAAAGGAAATCTACTAAAATGTATAAGTTTAGAAAAACTATACAATAATACTTTAACCAAAAGTTGACCAAAATAAAGTCAACAAACAACCACTTTTTAATGTAATAAAATAGAATGCAAGTTAATGTTTAACAAAAGCTGCCATCATAAATATGCAGACTCTCTAAGCACAGCGGAAGCAATCAATCATGAACCTGAGAATAAAACATGCGAGTAACTGTCAACAAAAATGTTGAGTGAATTATAGGTTTAATATTGCAAACAATATTTAATTTAAACAATAAAAATTTATGTTTGAAAACATAAAAACTCCTTTTTGAACCACCAAATTATATGCTAGAAAACATATAATAAAACATTATTCCATTTTCCGTGAGCCACCTGGTAACCACTTAACCATTTATTTACCCTTGCCAAACACAATAAATAATATACACCGAACAAGTGTATCTACAACAAAATACGAAGTACTAAACATTCCGATAACAAATTGCTAGCGCGACTAGCTCGAAATGGGGTTGTCAAACCCGATAGATCTATCCATAGGATTCGCGTTCACCAGTAGAAACCAGTGATTACAGTTACCAGACTAGGGAATATTTTTGTTCAACTCACAATGAATAATTTAAACCAACTTTCACTTGTGTCCAGAAAATAAAATAAATTGCATGTATTCTCATCCCAAAAGATTTAAAATATAAAAATGGGACTATAACTCACCTTAATAGCAACTGAAGAAATCTCACAAACAAGCGAACAGCAAATAAAGTAAAGTGATCAAGGAAGATCACAACGCCGACCTATAAATAAAGCAGGCCGATATAAATAACTAACTTAGGTCAAGTCTTAGTATGATAGCTATTGTACATGTTGCAAGTAGACATAGAATAACACTCGGCAAGCATCGGTTTGACTGGAACAGCATAAGGACACACACTTTCTATTTTTAGAAAGTTTCTATTTTTAGCAGGTTTCCATTTTTGGAAAGTTTCTATTTTAGGAAAGTTTCTATTTTAGGAAAGTTTCTATTTTAGGAAAGTTTCCATTTTAGGAAAGTTTCTATTTTTGGAAAGTTTCTATTTTTGGAAAGTTTCCAAATTTAGAAAGTTCTATTTTTAAAAAGTTTTGAAGTTAGGAAAATTTCCTTATTTAGAAAGTCAACAGAAGTCAACTGAAAGTCAAAGTCAACCGAAAGTCAACTCAAAAGTCAACCTTGGTCAAACATAGTCAACATTAATTTGAAAAGTGTAAGTTATAATAATAACATAGGTTATAATGTTTATTAAAGTCAAAAGTGTAAAGTTATGTCATAACATAAGTTTAATTAAATAAAATGAATTATTAAAGTTAATATAAGTTGAAGTGTTATAATTAGTATAACATAAGTATTTAATTAATTAAATATTAATCATAATATAAGTTTTATTAATTAATAATGAATTTTAATTCATATCATAAGTATTATAAATTAATAATGAATTATTAATTATATCATGAGTTTCTAATTAAAATTATTAAATCATAAGTATTTAATAATTAAATCATAATTAAATAATAATTAAGTCTTATAATAATTAAATAATTATTTAATCGTTGTTATAAGTCTTATAATAATTTCTCAAAAATAAATTTAATACTTATCATAAGTATTTTCCTTTAATAATAAAAGTATTATTAATCATAAGTTTAATTAAAATGTTAATCAAATCATAATTAATAATTAAATGATATAATAAATATTTATATCATAAGTCTTAAATAATAATAATTACTTCTTTTATCATAAGTAATTTATTAATAATGAAAGCCATTCATTTTAACATAAGTTTAATCATTAACCATAAGTTTTAAGTTTAAAAGTTCATCGGGTCGTATCTTGAGCCCCGGGTGTCGGTTTCGGGCGAGCCACATATGCATCTCCGCCTACTCAAACCACCCGACACAATTATGTACTCAAGAACACTCCAAGAACAGTCCCTAGGTCGTGGATATCAGCCATGACAACACTTGGGAATTCAATTTACTCAAAACAGTGATTTAGGCACAACGGGTGAACCGTGGCTCGGATTTAGGTGACCCGAACATGAAAATTCGTCCTTCCATCAGTCCTAACCAAATGACACACCCTAAAGACACCAAGGATGATCACAAAGTCGGACCATACCTTGTTCTTGCCCATAACACCTTTCAATCTTTACCAAATATCAAATTAAGCATATCTAGGGCTCCGGGAATCGAAACGACATGAATCCGGAGTCTAAAATTAATGTCTTGATGAGAGGAACTCATTTATATACTTTATTTTATGATCAACATCAGTTACAATATCAGAAACACACGAAAAAGCTGCTGTTCCAATTTTATCAAACCGAAAAATATGCAATCGAGTAATTCTACGAATACAATCAACATTACAACAACTAATAATCATCATACTAATAAAATATAATCAAAATACAGAAAAATAAAGAAAAATTAAAAATCTAGGGTTAGGGTTTATACCCTAATCAATAATCAAGTGATATAGACGCGTAGAGAACGATGAGAGGAATCCGTTTATGTTGAAAGCCCTAATTCTTAACCTTGATTTGATGATGAAATGGTGATGATGATGATGAAAGGGGACGTTCATGGGAGGAGAGGGAGGAAGGAGGTGAAAAAAAAATAAGATGATTAGGTTAGAAATGAGAGTAAGTAGTGAAGTTTAGAGTAATGGTCACTAGTTTGCAAGTTTGACAAAATACTCCCCTCCTTAAGGGATTTTCGGCCAAAAACTGAATGGGGTGGGCCCCATAGTGGCCCAATTTGATAAATTACAAAATCCTAGTGGCCCGAACGCCCGAACGAAACCCGAAACGCGAAAACGCCGCTACGCGATTGATTTTTCGGAGAGATAATAAGTACGCGATGAATAAAATATATAAACACTATATATAATCATATGACATCAAAATATCATATTTAAAATAATTAGGACTTAAAAATTCCAAAAGTTCGACCGTTGGTTTGAAAACCGAAAAGATTCGCCGGATAGAAATCCGCGACTCGTAGGAACGTATAATTTAAAATATGAATACAAATATTCATATAACACATAATAATTAATATATTATTACAAAAATAATAATATAGGTCATAGAAATGACGTGGCACGAATAACAATTAACGGTCGTTAAATAGTTAACGGTAAAAGATAACGGAAAAAGTAGGGTCGTTACAGTACCTTCCCGTTACGGAAATTTCGTCCCGAAATTTAAGCAGGTGCAGGGGTTTCCTCGGCATCTGGGAACAAATGCGGTTACTTCTGCTTCATCTGACCTTCACGCTCCCAAGTGAACTCGGGACCGCGTCCGGTGTTCCATCTAACTCGAACAATAGGAATTTTACTCTGCTTAAGAGTCTTTACCTCTCGGTCCATAATTTCAACAGGTTCTTCAATAAAATAAAGTTGCTTATCAACATGAAGTTCATCAAAAAGAATAGTTTCATTGGCCTCGGCCAAACACTTCTTTAAATTCGATACATGAAAAACGTCACGAATAGCACTGAGTTCTTGTGGCAATTTCAAACGATAAGCCACTGGTCCAACTCTCTCAATAATCCCAAAAGGTCCAACAAATCGAGGATTCAACTTTCCCCTTTTACCAAAACGTACCACACCCTTCCAAGGTGAAACTTTCAACATAACACGATCACCGACCTGAAAGTCGATATCGTTCCTTCTCTTATCAGCATAACTCTTTTGCCTACTCCTGGCAGTTCTCAATCTTTCCTTAATCTGTGCAATCTTCTCGGTAGTCTCGTGAATGATCTCTGGTCATGTGAGTTGAGCATCCCCAACCTCATCCCAACAGACAGGAGACCTACACTTTCTACCATATAGAGCTTCAAATGGTGTGGCTTTAATACTTGCATGATAACTGCTGTTATAAGAAAACTCATCCAGCGGCAAATATTTATCCCACCCATTTCCAAAATCAATAACACACGCTCTTAACATGTTTTATACGTTTGAATGGTCCTTTCACTCTGACCATCCGTCTGTGGATGATAAGCGGTGCTCATATCCAATTTAGTTCCTAGAGCACCTTGTTAGGACTGCCTCAGTCCAACATAATCGATACGGGAACACCATGTCTCGAAACAATCTCCTTCAAATACAAACGAGTAAACTTCTTCATTGAATATGTTTCCTTAATTGGCAAGAAAAGAGTTGACTTAGCGAGTCGGTAACAATCACCCAAATAGTATCATAACCACCCACAACTCCCGGTAACTTCGTAATAAATTCCATCTTAATACCTTCCCACTTCCACTCGGGAATTTCAGGTTGCACCAAAAGTCCAGACGGTTTCTGATGTTCAGCTTTAACCTTAGCGCAGGTCAAACACTTAGCCACATACGTAGCCACATCAGCTTTCAAATTAGGCCACCAATACAGCTCCTTAAGATCATGATACATCTTTCCTGAACCAGGATGAATAGAGTACCTAGACTTATGAGCCTCATCTAAAACAAGTTTTCGTAGATCACCAAACTTCGGAACCCAAAGGCATCCCGCAAAATACCGAGTACTATCGGTTTGTACCTCTAACTGTTTACTCAAGCCTCGGACCTTCCCATTACAAAATTTTTCTCCTTCAAGGCTTCTTATTGTGCCTCAAGGATCTGCCTAGCGAGGTTTGTTTGAATTGTCATATTCAAGGCCCTAAACCTGCGAGGTTCAGCCCTTTCTTTACGACTTAATGCATCCGCCACATCATTGGCCTTTCCCGGATGATATAAAAGTTCGCAATCATAATCATTTAACGTCTCAACCCATCTTCGTTGCCTCATATTTAATTGTTTCTGATCAAGAATATGTTGAAGACTTTTGTGATCAGTGTACAATGTACCTTTGACCCCATATAGATAATGTCTGCAAATCTTAAGCGCAAACACAATAGCTCTCAACTCTAAATCATGGGTTACATAATTCTGCTCGTGAATCTTCAACTGACGTGACGCGTACGCAATAACTTTATTTCGTTGCATCAAAACACAACCAAAGTCTTGACACGAAGCATCACAATAGATAACAAAATCATCATTACCCTCAGGTAGTGATAATATCGGTGCAGAAGTTAACTTCTTCTTCAGAGTTTGGAAAGCAGACTCTTGTTCACTCTTCCACTCGTACTTCTTCCCCTTATGCGTTAAAGCAGTCAGAGGTTTCGCTACTCGTGAAAAATCTTGAATGAACCTTCTATAATAGCCTGCTAATCCTAGAAACTGGCGAATCTGAGTAGGAGTTTTCGGAATTTCCCACTTTTCAATTGCCTCAATCTTGGCGGGATCAACTAGTATTCCTTGTTTACTAACAATATATCCAAGGAATTGAACTTCTCTTAATCAGAAATTACACTTAGAGAACTTAGCGTACAACTCTTCTTTTCTCAATAAATCAAGCACCAACTTCAAATATTCTTCGTGTTCTTCATCACTCTTAGAATAAATAAGGATGTCGTCGATAAAAACGATAATGAATATGTCCAGATAGGGTCTGCACACACGGTTCATGAGGTCCATAAACACAGCAGGTGCATTTGTCAATCCGAACGGCATAACAAGAAATTCAAAGTGACCGTAACGGGTGCGGAAAGCAGTTTTCAGAATATCAGTTTCTTTAGCGCGTAATTGGTGATAACCGGAACGAAGATCAATCTTATAATAAACGGACGAACCTTGAAGTTGATCGAACAGATCATCAATTCTCGGAAGAGGGTAACGGTTTTTTAACAGTAAGCTCGTTCAATTCACGATAATCAATACACAAACGAAATGAACCATCTTTCTTCTCAACGAACAAAACGGGAGCTCCCCAAGGGGACGAACTGGGACGGATGAAATAAAGTTGCAATAATGAAGGAAGAAATAAATATGGAGTAGTCACATCGGTGGCATAGATATTTAAGGCAATTCTCTCAAAGGAGTTAACGAGGATCATGGACTCCAAAGTAAATTTTCATTATATTTCCGAAAGGAAGACATATGAAAGGTGTGATAATTCAACGAGAGTGAACTTCCTTGTACAATGAGCGAGGAAGTCTAGGATTCATCCATATTCTTAAATTTATGTGCGGATGAAAAGAACGCGAATCATGGGTTATAAAGAATGGCCGACTCCAGGTGAGATGAATCTCCAAAAATAATTTCGTGCACCCTAAAGTATCGAATCCTAGGATTGATGTTTACGAGGGTGTTGCGGTTGACAGCGAAAATTGAGAGTAGAAACTCCTCAAACGGTCTAGAGTAATATATATCCATGATACCCATTATAACAACAGTTGGGGTAGAAACCCACCTAGCGCCTTTTCTATAATAAGGTGACCATCGAGTGTACCCCAGAAACTTGATTTATCGGTCTGCGTTTCGGCCATGTCCAACCATAAGAGGGAAAATTCTATGAGCGCAAAGACTTTCCAACAAATTTTATAAAACCGGCATCCAAACTGGTGTAAGAATTTCTATCAATGGACTTAATGGTAAATTTTCATCCTTAAACGGAGGATGAGAAGAAATGTGATCCAAACACTCTGTAGAGTAATGCGAAAATTCTAATGTAATCAATCAAAGAAGTTTTGAAAAAGCTTTAAACGTCTAATGTAACCCCATAAATGGAACGAAGCTCTTAGTAAATTTAGAAGTATGTACAACGTGTACCATTTTACGTAAATCAATTTGAGTTAACTAGACAACTCAATAAGAGTGGTTTTAAAATAATTTTGAAGGTATAAATTAGTGTATACTAGCCAAAATAGGTAAGGGTAAATTTGTCCATTTGAATTCATACGTACATAATTTCGTGTACCATTCTCATCCCATGAACGTGGTACCCCGGGGTATCCACGTTCATGGGATGAGAACATCGCGAGTTCGAATTCAGGGGAAGTCATTTTCAGATTGAGCCTTATGGACAATTAATTTGGGGTTTCTCTTAAAAGTTTTATATAGATTGTGTCTTATGTGTAATTAATATGGAGTTTCCTCCTGACACATGGTCTGGATATAATTGTGCGGGTGGCTTATGGTCTTCGTCAATAACTCTAACATGTGAAAAAAAACAGTAGCATGTGTGAAGGTAGTACCAGGGTCATTCTTGGCAAGAATCCACATGTGGTCCAGGTTATGGTGTTGGCTACGTGGAATAAGGTAGTTCACTAAGAAAAAATCATGAACTAAGGTGCCGTTTGGTTGGGGGATTTGAAATCCTAGGATTTGAAATAGCAAAGGATTTAAAATCCTAGCAATTGAAATCCTATTCTTGTTTGGTTCAAGTTTTATGTTATATGGATTACAAAATACCCTCATCTTCTTTCTTTTGAAAACCCACCGTTACTTCAATAGTTTCATCTTCATCAACATTGAACCTTACAAAAATCAATATACACACAAAAAAAACACTTCAAGAAATAAATAATAACAAAAACCCACTTCACACAATGAATTTCTCTTTTAATATCTCTGTAAACTTGTGCGTGTTTTTATCCATTATCTCACTTTCTTACAACACCCATCAAAGAAGTAAACCATACCAATACCAACATAATTATTATAAGACGATTATAAATTATATGTAAACAACGAATACATATATTCTTTTTAATTTTTTGTACGGAGTATATAATAACAATTACAGATCGATGCTTTTTTATACGGAGTATATAATAACAATAACATAAAGAAAAATAATCTAAACCAATTGGGAAAGAATTAGATTTGGTAGTGAAAAAATGAGATTTGGCGGGGAAGAAGAAAAAGGTTAGGTGGATTTTGTGAGAATTGAAGCTGTTTTTGTTTAGTGGTGAAGTGTGGGATTTGAAATCCTCCCATAATAGGATGGATTTAAAAATCCCTTCTCCATAAGATTTTAAATACAAATTCCATCTACAAAAACTTCAACCAAACACAACTATCAAGGGATTTTAAATTCAAATCCTATAAAATCCCATGAAATTTCACCAACCAAACGCACCCTAAGGGTTTTCTTTTATGAGTTAAGAGCCTAGCTCAGAATATACATAAATATTGCTTAAAACTTTTTAAGCCGTATAGAGCCATTTATTATTAATTTTAATTATTAAAATTAAAAAATTGTAATAATCCTAACACTTGCAAAGAAATGCAATACAATTTCACTGTCATATCTCCTAAAAATATAACGATTTCTATTTATTTGAAAAAAGCTTGAATTTTAAGTGTTCTGATTGACTTTTCTTTAGATATATATACTATCAAACAAACTTCATATTAAATGCTTGCAACTTTTCTAAATAATGGAAATTATGTCGTGTTTGACTCAGCAAATTTAAAAGAAACTGAAGAGAAACTACATGCTGTTTTCTACTACACCATTTATTGACATTGAAGTATTATTGACCCTAAGTAAACAATGTATCATATCCCCCACGATTATTATAATTTAACCATGCTAAAAACACAACATCAATTGATTAGTTAAAAAGTCACGACATAATCTGATGGTCAATATAATTCACTTATAAAGTGATAAAATACGAAGTAGTAAATTAGGAATTACTAATAAATAAATTAAAATTAATTAAGAATCTTATAGTGATTACATAAAAGATCATTTTTTTTTCCAAATGAGATATCGACATTGAATGCTCTCATTTGTCACTCACACACACGTTAGGAGGAAGCTCTTTACATATCATCGTCGCATTGGGTACCCAGTATGGTTTGGATTAAACCGAGAGGCTTAAGGCATACGCCGTATCACCCCAACAAAATCCAAATCCTTGAAAGAAAACCCCCTCCCTAGATTCGAACTCTCGCCTATTATTTCAAGTACGTGAGATTGGGATCGACATAGGAGTTGTACCACTTACTAATAAGTTAATTAATTAAGGATAATAATAATTAATTTAAAAAGGTAATATTTAATATCAAAATTTTAGTAAGATGAATAACATTTTAAAGCTCTTCATCAAAGATTCTAGATTCCGATTTCAGTTTTATGCCTATAAAGAATCATTTTTACAGAAATAAAAAAAAATTTGGTGAATATTTATATGTGATAGTCTTATCATTTGTTAGGAACATGTGAGTGAGCCGTAACAAGACTTGATAACAATAGGTTATCAAGCCTACTAACAATAAACAGAAAATTATGATGAACACGAAGAACGAATGCAAGAACGTAAAATTACGAGAATATAAGGTGGTTATATGCAATCAATGTGATTGTAGCTTTCTACGGCCAACCAAAGAGATTTCTTTTATTAATTTTGTAGGTCTAATTTACATGTTACATGTGAGGGTATTTATAGTGCAAATAGATTAACGATTTGGAATCAAACGAGTATTCCTAGTCGAAATCCAATTCTGTCCGTCTTAACATTCTCGCGATCGCTAGATAACACCTCCCGGTCGCGAGGTCCAAGTTCCACCAGACCTGATCTTTTGTGAACTTTTCGTGACCACCATTAGGCATATCCGGTCTCGAGTTTCATTTCGCGAGCACCATCACCGTGCTCGCGGTTGCGAGAACTACCCAGTTACAACAGTTTCCTTTTAACTCGACTTCGCACTTCCCTACAATCTCCCATTCGAAGAGACCTAAACAACACCCATCTTCTACCTGATATCATCCCACAGCAACACCCAACCCGCTGATTACGACTCCTTTTGATACCGCCGGATAAGACACCTGAATCACGTCACATTCCCATCGCTAAACTACAATGGAATGAAGACTTTCGACACCAAAAAATATCGCTGATCTATAATCCGATCTATGCTACTAGCTTGGGACCAAGAACCTCTCTTTGAATACGGCACATATCTCCTAAGTACAGGAGATAACGGGTCGGAGCTCGACCTGACTCTGGCAACCCCATTGCCCAAGCAATCCACCCATAAACCACATCATCCACCCGATTTATTTTTCCAACAAAGAATAAAATCGCTAGTAGAACAAATACATAGACATTACCGATTAAGACCTTGCACGAGAACACGATCACACACTTAATCGTCCATCTTACCGCCTTTGCTTTCACCGGTGGAACATTGACCACATACGTGCACATGACTTTTAACAAACCCAATTTTCACCCCGAGCCAACTCCCACTAAACGGATGTATTATTAACCGTGACTCCAAGAATAATCTCTTGTTCATCTTCTTCGATCAGTCGCAACAAAGTTTCCATTAGAGAAGATCCACTTGAAGTAATGAAGACTCTAGTGTAACCAATTCATCTACATCTCTACTAGTTTCGACTTCCCTTGAGCTCCCGCTCAAACAATACCCCTCAACAATACCGGAAAGCATTAGCTCACTAGGATTTTCAGCACCTATAATTCCACCTAGCCATTTCTCGAAAGGAATATTAACCATACACATGGTACCCGTCTTGCACCCGCGAACAATTATCCGACCAGTTTAAACACCTTCCACCATTGATCTCCAAATAAAACATGATACACGTCAACATGAAGTTGCCCAACCGAGATCAATCTCTTTGCGAGCTTGGGTATGAACCTCACTTTTTTCAAGATCCAAGCATAATTCAAGTGTCTAATAACAAGGTCGCCAATACCCGCAACATTAAGTGTCCTCCCATCCACAGTTCGAAATCTACCGGAATAACACCTAAAATTTATCATCTCCTTCATGTACGGGGTATCATGATACAAGGCACTCGAATCTAAAACCCAAGATCAGTCAAAAACCTCCTCTTATCATATCAACGCGTCCTCGATCACCATGGTCGTCGCGTTTCCAACACACTACGTTCTTAATCCTTGATAGACTTCTTGATCTAGCTCTCCCCGATCGACATTCACACTCGAATTTGTTCTCCTAATTCCTTCACGGAGAATCAAATTTCGGATCCCTTCTAGTGTAATACGATCGTGACTGAACAAATAAAGATAAGATAATGGCCAAACCTTCTCGGTTTGAACCTGGAATAACCTTCTCGGTTGGGATAACAAACCTTCACGGTTTAGTTTTATTCACGATAATAAAACTCTTAACAATAATCACTGAGTTCTTTTTGCAAATATAATCCCAATATAAATACTAAACAAGAATGCGATAAAATAAGAAATAAATAAATAATGATAAGGAAAGTGAATCCTTATCAAACAAACAACGTTTATCCTTGACCCTTCCTGGAATTTCTTGCTTTGGGCCCAAGCCTTCCAAAGTAATCTCCTAAGGTAACAGGCTGCAGAGCACACATCAAGCCCAATTTCAAATCTTGGCCCATATCGCTATCTTGGCCCAGTTGTTGTCCCGATTCTGCATCATCCTCCCCTTCTTTGAGAAGACTCGACCTCGAGTCTACATCATCCACATCTTCCTTACGATAAGGAGAAAGATCCACGACGTTAAATGTATCCGAGACGTTGTAGTGGTCGGGAAGTTTGATCTTATAGGTATTGTCATTAATCTTCTTTAGAATACGAAATGGATCTTCTGCACGAGAATTAAGCTTACCAAACCGCCATCCAGAAAAATGTTCCTTCCATAAATATATCCAAACAAGGTCCCCTGCTTCAAATACTATGCGTTTGATGTGCACATCAGCCCCCCTTTTAAACTCAGCTTTTTGACTCATAACTCGTTTGTGAACTTGCTGATGCAGCTGTTGTATCTGTTCCACATGATGTACTCCATCACGAGGACCCTCAGTCTTTGTAGGTTGCGGCAATAAGTCAAGCACTACCTGACTTGCTCTAGGCGCAAGCTCGAGATCAATAAGGTTCAATTTTTCTTTAGACACAACATTTTCACAACTTCCACCATCGATAACCATTGAACACACCTTACTGGTTGTTGTACCTTTGGTTTTGACAATATTGTTACGCAACCATGAATAATCATCTGTTGGAATGTTTGAACTGTTAAGAGATCTGCAGATTACCAATGCCTCTCCTTTGTCGGCATAAATAACTTCCTCCTGCTCAATATTTTCTGTGTTCTGCGTATACCTTTTATCATCATCAGAATCATAATGGGGCGCATCAGTTTCGTCCCGTATGGTAATTGTGTGTTTAGTCGGGCATTCACGTGCATAATGACCCTTGCCTTGACATCTATAACATGTAGGAGGTTGATAGTGCTCCAAATGAACATATATTTAGTAGCAATATCCTCCCAATATGTAAATTATTTAGTTGTAATTGTCCTATTTTAAGTTGTAATCGTTTATATTAAATAAGTGCGAAGACAAAAGGCGAAAACGACGATTTGAAGACGTAAATGACCAAAAAGCTCAAATGTACAAGATACAATCCAAGTGGTTCAAATTATTGATGAAGAACGTCTAAAAAAGATAAGAGTACAAGTTACAAAACGCAAAGTACAAGATATTAAATTGTACGCAAGGACGTTCGAAAATCCGGAACCAGGACATGAGTCAACTATTAACGCCCGACGCAACGGACTAAAAATTACAAGTCTACTATGCACAAGAATATAATATAATATATAAATAATTATATTAATTATTTATATTTTATATTTATATATATAAAACGTCGGCAAAGAAGATCCAAAGGGGTGTGAGCTGTATTCCATATCCCCGCGACTCGCGGAGTTCTCAGGCACAAAGTGCCGCGACTCGCGGAGCACAGAAATTTCAGAATCCCTATAAAAGGTCGCGAATTCTGCCGAGTTTAATACATAATAATAATAATACTCTGTAATAAATAAATAAATATATATATAATATATATAGTATAGGGTAGTTTTATATTAGATTAGTTCGGGTTATGTAAAGGTTATTTTACGGGTTTTTGAAGTCGAAATTCTGTCCGTGTAACACTACGCGATAAATACTCAATGTAAGTTATGTTCTCCTTTTTAAATTAATGTCTCGTAACTAAGTTATTATTATGCTTATTTGAGCCGAAGTAATCATGATGTTGGGCTAATTACTAAAATTGGGTAATTGGACTTTGTACCATAATTGGGGTTTGGACAAAAGAACGACACTTGTGGAAATTAGACTATGAGCTATTAATGGGCTTTATATTTGTTTAACTAAATGATAGTTTGTTAATGTTAATATAAAGATTTACAATTGGGCGTCCCTATAAATTACCATATACACTCGATCGGACACGATGGGCGGGGTATTTATATGTACGAATAATCGTTCATTTAACCGGACACGGGAATGGATTAATAGCCACTAGAATAATTAAAACAGGGGTGAAATTATGTACAAAGGACACTTGGTATAATTGATAACAAAATATTAAAACCTTGGGTTACACTCAGTCGACATCCTGGTGTAATTATTAAACAAAGTATTAAAATCTTGTTACAGTTTAAATCCCCAATTAGTTGGAATATTTAACTTCGGGTATAAGGATAATTTGACGAGGGCACTCGCATTTTATATTTATGACCGATGGACTGTTATGGACAAAAACCAGACGGACATATTAAATAATCCAGGACAAAGGACAATTAACCCATGGGCATAAAACTAAAATCAACACGTCAACCATCATGGTTACGGAAGTTTAAATAAGCATAATATATTTTATTTCATTTTTTCTCGTACTTTTATTTATTGTCATTTTAATTATTGTTATTTATTTTATATTGTTATTTAAATATCGTCATTTACTATACGCTTCGCTTAAAATATAAATCGACAAACCGGTCATTAAACGGTAAACCCCCTTTTATATATTATTATATATAATTATATATATTTTGTACAAATATAGTTGTTTAAAAATATAGTGTGCAATAAGCCCGCTCCCTGTGGAACGAACCGGACTTACTAAAAACTATACTACTCTACGATTAGGTACACTGCCTATAGTGTTGTAGCAAGGTTTAGGTATATCCCATTTGTAAATAAATAATTAAAACTTGTGTAATTTGTAACGTATTTCTTGTAAAATTAATAGTATTTTATATACACCACGCTACCACATCAAGTTTTTGGCGCCGCTGCCGGGGAATTGGCAAAACTCTATATTTTTAATTCATTTTTGTATAAATATATATTATTTTTAGAAAAACAATATAAAATCCTAAAAAAAAAAAAAAATTTAATATATATAAATCTATTTTTAAGATATTTTTAAAATTATAAAGTAGTTCTATTTTTATTTAAGTTTTTAAATATAAGTTTTTATTATACAAATATTTTGATATAAAACAGAAAATCCTAAAAAAAAAAAAAAAAAAAAAAAAACGTCGAATTTCAAACTGTACCAGAGTTGAATTCTGGAACCCCGCGACTCGCGGGGTTTGCAGCTTCGGAAACCGCGACTCGCGGAGCCACCCTGACACCGACAGAAACCCTAATCAGCATTTATTACGGGTAATTTATTATTTATTATTATTATTAACCCTATTTACTTATTATTATTATAATTAGTTTTAAGTTTTTAATTTAATTTGTATTTTAAATATTAATTAGTATTATTAAATATATATATATAAATTAATACTTTTATAAAATAAATAATATAAAAATAATATTTTTATAAAAATAAATAATTTTTA
Organism: Rutidosis leptorrhynchoides; assembly: GCF_046630445.1. Classification (NCBI taxonomy): domain Eukaryota; kingdom Viridiplantae; phylum Streptophyta; class Magnoliopsida; order Asterales; family Asteraceae; genus Rutidosis; species Rutidosis leptorrhynchoides. The sequence continues at coordinate 191,979,871 of NC_092335.1, forward strand.
TAACTTCAAGTTTATTTTTATATTTTGTATCTTTTCATTTGTTTTAGCGTAATATTTGTATATTTTTCGCTCGTATTTAGTTTTAAGACATAGTTTTTGCCGTAGCTTATTTTTATTTTTAGATTTTTAGGCTTTGCCGTAAAATCCCTTAAGTGCTTTTTCTTTAGACTAAGATTTAGGTGCTTTAGAATTTTGCGACGCCATTTTTCGCTTTAGTTTTAAATAGATTTTAGTGCCTTTAAGTAATTGCCGTTTTCTGAATAAAATTGCATTTACCTTTAGACCTTTAGGCGCAACTTTTTAGATATAATTTTTAGACTTTTAAGTTACGACGCGCTATTTTCTTATTTTTATTTTTATTTTTCGACATTTTTCGACGCGCATTCTTTTTCTTTCTTATTTCTCGACGCTTTAGTTTTTAGGACTTAGAAATTTTCTCTATTTCTTATCTAATATCTCAAACGGAAATAAAAATTATTTAAGTGGTTAAATTAATGGACGTTGACAATTTTCTGCTTCGTAGTAATAGTTGGATTTGTTAGTGGCTGAGTTGTGAACTTCCGATTTAAAGGGTTCTGGCTCCCTGCTGCATCTTTTGGCTATTCGAAACGTGGGCAAAAGCAGAAAAGTCTATTAATTGGACAACTTATATAAGTTTTTCTATTTTTATAACTAATAGGATAATTAGTAAATGCACCACATTGTAGCTAAAATTTGGCCATCGCAATAAAATGGAAAATTTTGAAAACAAGGCTATGGAAACTCTTTTTGATATCCAAAATCAATTAAATCAATACTCTCAAACGGGTGTTGATGATAATTCGTTCGGTCAATCTTGGATCACGAATGACGAAACAATAACTGGTTGTGAAATCTGTGGAGATTATCACTCAACATCAGAATGTTATTATTACGTTCCTATGAAAAATTACGCACCCACGGAACCTGAATGGAATGATTATGAAGAATACAATTCAAATTGGGATTATTCCCAAGAATATTTCCAAACTCAACAACCAGTAGACGAGGAAAATTACGTGTCTGAAAATTTATTAGACAATATGAAAATCAAACTCGAAGAACTCAATGCTCAAAATGAACAAATGAGAGAGTTTGTAAACCGGCAAGCTGAAACTCTATCAGACTACACACCTGTTGATCTGAGGAGTCGTGTGCAAGAAAATCTCATATCATCGAATATTGATGAATTCGAGAGCTCCGAAATCACCAACTATCCCGATGATACTTTTTATTCAGTCTTACCAATTTCACAACATATCGACACAATAGCCTCTACCGACGAAATCATCGATCCATCAATGGATAAAGAAGAAGTAAGGGTGACAAATTGGTACTCTTGGGAATACGATAACGTTGAAAATTTTACCCCCGAGGCCAAACCGAACTTCACCATTCCACAACCTTCCAACCCAATATTCTCAATAGACGAGTCATCCACCGGAAATGAACTACGAGCTGTAATAGATAATGACACCTCGAATTTCACCCAATTGGGTAATAGAGGTGAAAACTTTGATCCTGAGAATACAAGGAAGGAAATATTAGGAATTGTCCACCCTATAGAAATAAGTATGTCGGTGTATATCGATCCATTTGACCAAGAACCAGAAAAGAGACATATCCATTTACTAAAAGCTACACTTAAAAAAGAATTAAGTAGTGACGATCGGGTGAGTCTAAACTTTAAACCCATTGATATATTATACACCACCCGAGATGTAAATAACTGGCTCACTATTTTAATTCGTGGAACTTATTCTACCGACTTCACATGTCGTCAGCTAAGTGTGGGGAAGTCTAACCCCACTTAACGTTAAATTAGGGGTTCGGATTAGTGCATAACTCGTTAATAAACATGCATAATAAATTAGGGTAAAAGACGCATTTTTAAAGATTAGCAAACAGTTCAGAAAAGCAACCGTTTTTGAAGAAAAATATGTGTGATAAAACAAGAAGGAATGAACGATGAGGCGCGCCATCTATCATTCGACGAGCTTTGTAAGTACAAACTGGGAATTTTTAATCACTTTTCTACACTAATCACCCTCATGAATTTATAATTAGAGTCTGATTTCATGCAAATGAGGGCATTGCATGATCTTAAGTGTGGGGAAGGGTTATAAATTCTCTCGGGTTTATTACTTGGTTTATTTGCCAAATTTTGTGAAAATTTGAAAAATTTTCAAATAAATGAAGTCAAAATCATGTTTATACATATTTATGAACGATGAAAACTAGGTGTTAATACCGAAATTATCGTTACCTCGGAAAGGACATAAATTAAGAAACACCCTAAAACGCTTGAATTCATTTAAAATGGAATAAAGGAGAATAAAAAGGCAAAGAAAGAAACTAAGTGTGGGGAGAATGTACCAAGTTATTCAATTAAAAACTATCTATCACATGTTTCTGTAAAGTTTATTGCAGGTGCTTTTGTTTTGGACTAAATTAACTGTTTTACCCGATTTACTGTAATGAAAGATGGATCTACACGATGAATCAATTCCATCATTTAAAGGAAGTAAAGTCTTCCGAAAAAGAAACGCGCTTCTTAATTTAGGTCAAGAAGTTGTCGTCCAGACCAGCTGTAGGTTGACGAAAAATCTAGAAAAGTCATCTCTAAAATCAGCAGGAAATCCACGGACCTCAGCATCAAACAGGGTCGCCAAGTGGTCAGACTTATCCTAACCATGAGAGGATCTGTCTTGTAAAATGGGGAGGGTGCCGTACAAATTAGCTTGATAAGACTAATGAATCAGATCTCCAGAAAGGATAATCTCCTTAAAAGATCAAAAATCAGCTTTTAAGCCTGATATTACTCAATCCTTGAGATTGACCTTAAAGATTGAGAATTCAAACTCATGGAATTCAATGATATCTAAACTCGAGCTTGAACGAGAAAATATTTTGATCAAATTATAAACCGATTTATTTTCTGAAAACACATTTTCAATGCGTTCATTACCATTGAACGTAAAATCCTATGAATTCACCTGGAATTCATTAGGTCACCTGAACCAAATCGGGTGTCAACCGTAAGAACGGTGGTTGCATAGCATGGTCGAAGACAGGACCTTGTGCCAGACCGAAAAAAAATTATAGGATAATCTTTACTATTGCTCCTACAAAGGATAGTAATTGCGTCCGACACGTTATAGACCATAATTAAATGCATGTCATTAGACATTGCCTTAACAGTTTCTTGTTCATCGCTTTCCTTTACAACCAGGACGGTAGTTTGCCGAAAGGTAATATACGGGACAAGTGAACTGGACGTGTTGCTTTCCTAATACAAGGTTAGCAAGTGGGTAACACAAAACCACAAGTGTTGAGCTAAAATTTTCAAATCTGAAACCCACACAACCCATAAAAATATTTTGCAAACACTGGTGAAGGGTTATTCCGGAAAACTTGTCTGGGGTAGATTGAATTTTCAAAAGATCAAATGTTTTCATAAAGATCCAATTTTCTAACGGATATAAATTTTCATAGTCATGTGGGACTGAAAACCGCCTTTCAAATGTGCACTTTGCTTTGGAAACCGAAAGTAAATCGGCTATTTGATTGCAAGTGTCGTTGACCTAAACCCGAGGCAACTGTGGATGACACACCCACCTTTAACCATGGTTCTATCGTTACTATCATTGTTTATACCACCATATCAAAATCACTAATGTACAAAGTGTGATGAATAAAAAAGTAATTCATGTATGTTTTTATTTCAAGTTCTGTAATGCTTGAGGACAAGCAACGTTCAAGTGTGGGGATATTTGATAGTGCTCCAAATGAACATATATTTAGTAGCAATATCCTCCCAATATGTAAATTATTTAGTTGTAATTGGCCTATTTTAAGTTGTAATCGTTTATATTAAATAAGTGCGAAGACAAAAGGCGAAAACGACGATTTGAAGACGTAAATGACCAAAAAGCTCAAATGTACAAGATACAATCTAAGTGGTTCAAATTATTGATGAAGAACGTCTAAAAAAGATAAGAGTACAAGTTACAAAACGCAAAGTACAAGATATTAAATTGTACGCAAGGACGTTCGAAAATCCGGAACCAGGACATGAGTCAACTATTAACGCCCGACGCAACGGACTAAAAATTACAAGTCTACTATGCACAAGAATATAATATAATATATAAATAATTATATTAATTATTTATATTTTATATTTATATATATAAAACGTCGGCAAAGAAGATCCAAAGGGGTGTGAGCTGTATTCCATATCCCCGCGACTCGCGGAGTTCTCAGGCACAAAGTGCCGCGACTCGCGGAGCACAGAAATTTCAGAATCCCTATAAAAGGTCGCGAATTCTGCCGAGTTTAATACATAATAATAATAATACTCTGTAATAAATAAATAAATATATATATAATATATATAGTATAGGGTAGTTTTATATTAGATTAGTTCGGGTTATGTAAAGGTTATTTTACGGGTTTTTGAAGTCGAAATTCTGTCCGTGTAACACTACGCGATAAATACTCAATGTAAGTTATGTTCTCCTTTTTAAATTAATGTCTCGTAACTAAGTTATTATTATGCTTATTTGAGCCGAAGTAATCATGATGTTGGGCTAATTACTAAAATTGGGTAATTGGACTTTGTACCATAATTGGGGTTTGGACAAAAGAACGACACTTGTGGAAATTAGACTATGAGCTATTAATGGGCTTTATATTTGTTTAACTAAATGATAGTTTGTTAATGTTAATATAAAGATTTACAATTGGGCGTCCCTATAAATTACCATATACACTCGATCGGACACGATGGGCGGGGTATTTATATGTACGAATAATCGTTCATTTAACCGGACACGGGAATGGATTAATAGCCACTAGAATAATTAAAACAGGGGTGAAATTATGTACAAAGGACACTTGGTATAATTGATAACAAAATATTAAAACCTTGGGTTACACTCAGTCGACATCCTGGTGTAATTATTAAACAAAGTATTAAAATCTTGTTACAGTTTAAATCCCCAATTAGTTGAAATATTTAACTTCGGGTATAAGGATAATTTGACGAGGGCACTCGCATTTTATATTTATGACCGATGGACTGTTATGGACAAAAACCAGACGGACATATTAAATAATCCAGGACAAAGGACAATTAACCCATGGGCATAAAACTAAAATCAACAGGTCAACCATCATGGTTACGGAAGTTTAAATAAGCATAATATATTTTATTTCATTTTTTCTCGTACTTTTATTTATTGTCATTTTAATTATTGTTATTTATTTTATATTGTTATTTAAATATCGTCATTTACTATAAGGTTCGCTTAAAATATAAATCGACAAACCGGTCATTAAACGGTAAACCCCCTTTTATATATTATTATATATAATTATATATATTTTGTACAAATATAGTTGTTTAAAAATATAGTGTGCAATAAGCCCGCTCCCTGTGGAACGAACCGGACTTACTAAAAACTATACTACTCTACGATTAGGTACACTGCCTATAGTGTTGTAGAAAGGTTTAGGTATATCCCATTTGTAAATAAATAATTAAAACTTGTGTAATTTGTAACGTATTTCTTGTAAAATTAATAGTATTTTATATACACCACGCTACCACATCAGAGGTCTATAAGATGGCGTGGGCTGTGCTATTGAGATATACACATCCCATTTTCCCTTCTCAGTAGGCGAAAAAAGGACTTTGGTAGGGTTGTGTTTCGCACTAAAGGAACATCAGCCTTTCCTTTACGTTGTTGTTTCTCTACCTTCAAAGCAAGCCTACAAATGTCAGTATAAGTCCAATAGGGTTGTAAACATACCACGTCAGCGATTTCAGGTTTAAGGGCACCTAAAAAACGTGCGATAATCTATTCTTCCTCTTCTTTAACATCACAAAACATGTGTAGTCTGTCGAATTCTTGAATGAGCTCCTCTACGCTCATAGATCGTTGTTGTATGTTATAATAATAATCAATAAAACCCTCATGTCGAAAATTCTTAGGTAAAAACTTTTCCGTCATGAGCTTTTTCATCTTCTCCCATGTTGCTACTTTGGATTTGCGGGCAAGAGCCCGTTGTTTCTTAACATGGACCCACCAAAGTGAGGCTTGTTTTTGGAGTTTGATGGCTACAATTTTTACCTTCAAATGCTCCGGGATATCCTTGATATCAAACACTCTCTCGACAGTACTCAACCAATCCAAAAAGTCGTTCGGGTGCATAGCCCCTGTGAACTCGGGAATCTCTACCTTCATCCCGATACTACATAAAGGATCTTCGCGTTCCCTATGATATTCACGATGCGACTGACCAAACAGACTCGTATGCTCGCTGGACTGATCTGAATAACTGCCCATAAAATCATGGTCTCGATTGAATTTTAGTTCAGCGATCCGTCTCTGTAGGCTTTTGATTTTTACATCTCTTGGGTCGCTGCCATTAGTTCTAATGCGTCTGTTGTGACTACTGCTGCCCGTGAAACGACCACCAAAAATTCGTTCAGCCATACCTGTGCTCTGGATACCAAATAGTGTAATACGATCGTGACTGAACAAATAAAGATAAGATAATGGCCAAACCTTCTCGGTTTGAACCTGGAACAACCTTCTTGGTTGGGATAACAAACCTTCACGGTTTAGTTTTATTCACGATAATAAAACTCTTAACAATAATCACTGAGTTCTTTTTGCAAATATAATCCCAATACAAATACTAAACAAGAATGCGATAAGATAAGAAATAAATAAATAATGATAATGAAAGTGAATCCTTATTAAACAAACAGCGTTTATCCTTGACCCTTCCTGGAATTTCTTGCTTTGGGCCCAAGCCTTCCAAAGTAATCTCCTAAGGTAACAGGTTGCAGAGCACACATCAAGCCCAATTTCAAATCTTGGCCCATATCGTGATCTTGGCCCAGTTGTTGTCCCGATTCTGCATCACCTTCAATAGTAAGCTTAGTAGTTCCGGTTGAACCACCAACCGCTGTCACAGTGCCAAACCAACTATCAGGTAAAGAAGATAGCAAAAACAATGCATCCAGCTCATCCTTGAATTTTACCCTAACCAATTTTAACCGGGTTAAAATCAAGTTAAAATCGTTCACATGAGGAACCCTCAATCATCTTAGCATTCACTAACTGTCGTCTCAAAAAAACCTTATTCAAAGTAGAAGGGTTTTCATACACGTTAGACAACACCGCAATCAATCCCGCAGTTGTGATTTCACCCACAATGTTGTAAGCAACATTATTGACCAGAGAGAATCGAACAACCCTATGGTTTGCCTATCTAACATATGCTACTATTCTTGCTCCATACCTTTATGTTTAGCCTCAGATAATGGCTGATAAAGTTTCTTTTGATAGAAAACATCTTTAATTTGCATATTCCAAAAGCTAAATTCAGTCCCATCAAAACGATCAATCTTCACGTCACTTTTATCCGCCATTGTTCCTGTAAATACGTATCATACGCTCTTATATCACTTGTTAGGAACGTGTGAGTGGGCCCAAACAAGACTTGATAACACTAGGTTATCAAGCCCACTGACAATAAACAAATAATTATGATGAATATGAAGAACGAATGCAAGAACGTAAAAAAACACAAGAATATAACGGGTTATATGCAATCAATGTGTATGCTTTAATTTACAGGCAACCAAAGAGATTTCTTTTATTAATTTCGTAGGTATCATTTACGGGTTACATATGGGGGTATTTATTAGTGCAAAAAGATAAACAAATTGGAATCAAACGAGTATTCCTAGTCGAAATCCAATTATGCTCATATTACCATTCTCGCGGTCGTGAGAAAATACCTCCCGGTCACGAGGTCTAAGTTCCAGCAGACCTGATCTTTTGTGAACTTTCTGCGAGCAGCATTGCATAGATCTGGTCGCAAGCTTCATTTCGCGAGCCCCATCACCATGCTCGCGGTCGCAAGAACTTCCCCAGCTACAACACTTTTTGTTTAACTCGACTTCGCACTTCCTAACATCATTATCCATCTAGATGTCATCAAATCTGATGAGGCGCAACTAACCGTACTCTAGTAAGAAATTTCGATCATAGAATCTAGATTATCACTCTATTAGATTTGATGAGAAGACATCTAGGTAAACACTGACAAGTTTGTCACATGATAAATATTCTTCGATTGCATATTTTTGTAAACGCATAAAATCAAAATTGGAAGTCTTTATGTGCAGGTAAACATTATATTTATTTTATTGAGATTTATGATATTTGATAGTTGTATTATACAAATTATAATTATAATTATAGATACATGTATATATATACACATTATATATGTAAAAGCTAAAAAATAAAACAATAAATGAATAAAATAATAAGTAAATGATAAATGATATTATATGTGAAAAGAACTAATAAACCTCGTGGAAGGTTTTTGGTCAATATGTAGTGTTGGTTATAAAGGGTCCCATTCAAAGTTCATATTTGCAGCCATTGACTCCATCACTTTAACTTCTTTGCAATTTCCACTAAATTAACGTACCCAACCACTCACGCCCCTCTATATAAACCCCATAGACCACCAGTAAAATCACTCACCACTTTACACCACAAATTATTAGACAAAGAACATACCTCAATTCACATCCAAGAAAATGGTTCTCCATAGAAAGATCATCGACCAAGTTTCCGGTTGGATGACAATTTACGATGATGGTTACGTTGATCGAACATGGACCGGACCACCACAACTCAAGTTCATGTCTGATCCGGTCCCACCTCATCGCGAATTCATTAAGGGCGTTTCCACCCATGACATTACAGTTAATGTCGAATCTCGTCTTCGTGTCAGGGTTTACATGCCAGATGTAAACTCTGACACGGGTAAACTTCCCATAATACTCCACTACCACGGTGGAGGATTCTGTATTAGTGACGCCAGTTGGTACATGTACTATAATATTTACACACGTCTTGCACGTGAGACGGGTGCTATTGTTATTAGCACCTACCTCCGTCTAGCCCCAGAGAACCGTCTCCCGGCTGCAATCGACGATGGATACTCTACGCTAATTTGGCTACGTGATCTAGCGAACCAAAAAGGCGTCGAACCATTATTGTCCACAAACGGTGACTTCAACAGAGTTTTCCTTATTGGAGACAGCTCGGGTGGGAACATAGTTCACCAAGTGGCGAAAAAAGCAGCCGAAGAAAACAAACTTCATCCATTAAAACTAGCCGGAGCAATCCCTATTCACCCGGGGTTTGTTAGGTCAGTTAGAAGCAAGTCTGAACTGGAAAAACCTCAATCTCCTATGTTGACTCTTGACATGTTGGACAAGTTTTTGAAACTAGGATTGCCTGAAGGAAGTACGAAAGACAACCCGATTACATGTACGATGGGAGAGGCGTTTGAGGATATCGACTTACCGCCGTACTTATTGTGTTTGGCAGAGGATGATCTTATTATTGATACGGAGATGGAGTTTTATGAAAATATGAAGAAAAGTGGGAAGGATATTGAGTTGTTGATTAGTAATGGTGTTGGACATAGTTTCTATCTAAACAAAATTGCTATAGATGTTGATCCAATTACTTCAGAGCAGACTCAAAAACTGATTCAGGGGATTGCTAACTTTGTTGGAAAACATTAGTTTTATGTTAATTGTTGTTATATATGATTTTTACAAGTTTATCTGTGTACCATCATCTCAATATATATGAATAAAATCATTGTTTGCTTTTTGTTAAGTGTAAAATGAAAGTTTCATAATCTACAAAGAGTGCTTTGCACTTCATTTGAATTTGAATTCATATTATTTTTAGGTTTTTGTAAGTGCGGTATTTAAGAGTATAAGATGTTATAGCTACTATAGTGATTTAACGGTAATTTTAATATGACACTTATAGTACGATATGTTTATTTTATGCTCTAAAAATGTACCAGTAGTTAGAAAAATTCTCATTTATTTTACTTTTATTTTTATTTTCAAAAGTTAACAAGTCAGTCACTTGAATTCTACATGAGTTGCGCACATTTATACTCTTTGTACATCTACTTTTTGTTTATGTGAATAAATGAAAATGACATTATTACATTATTACATATGTACTGAAACTACATATATATGTATAGCACCTAAGTGTACCAACAAACTCTATTTTCAATTTTTTAATAACTTTTCTTATTTAGTGCTTAACTATATCTGATAACAATTAACTTTCGGTTATGTTCATGAATTTAGATCAACAATTAACCTTTCTTTTTCTATTTAATTTCCTTTGTAGTGCTACTTCGTATTCTGGCCGGTCGTCCGCTAATTTCATGGAGGTCCAGAGGGAGAGCAACGTGATCGATCGCTCGGAGCATAAGATTTTCAGGGGCCTAATTTTTTTTTATGTATGATGACACAACCGAAAATTTGAGAAACATTAAAACTAAGGAAAAAGCAACTAAAGCAGCGAAGTCAAAGTACAATAGGCACAAAAACAACAATCAAATGCCAAGAAATTAATGAAATTAAAGTCTAGCAATCTATCAAGGCCCAAAGAGCTTTTTTTAAACAGTTTATTTTTTTCGAACGGCGATATCGACATGACCCAGAGGGGACTTAACCATCTTCACGATCATATGCCACCCACATACACGTTAGGAGAAAACTCAATTCGCAATCATATTCCACCCACAAACACGTTGGGTCTAAGGGTATTTTTTAAATTGATTACATTATTCGTTCAGGCCGAATGACCTTTTTTCATCTCGTTCTAGGTACTTAAATTTTTGGAACCGATCCTGACTAATTTGCATAAGAAAGTTGGGAGTTTGAATTATTTTTCGAAACATGTAAAATAACTTATATTGCACAAAATAGAAGGCACCAAATTGTAAGAAAATATTACTTTGATTCACATACTAATTCATTAAATAGTATGATTTTTAATAGAGAAATTAAACAAATAAAATGTCCTAAGTTTGAGTCACCTGAGTGAGTTCTACTGCACGCGATGCCCGTATAGATTCGTTGTGAGAGTTTTCTCGTGAGGAGCGGTACACCTGTAATGGTGCATCCTAGAAAATAACCGAATGGGTGTCAGTGACTCCTAACCGTTCAGAAAAAAATAACTCATTTTAAAAAGTAGAAAAAGATTCGTCAAAATGCAAAAATAAATCCGACTATCCTGATTGTCTTAGGCATAAGTGTATAGTGTGATGAGAAGGAGTTAATGTTGATTGATTTGCATGTAAACCGTGTTGCTGATTTTATTGTCATTTAACAATCATTTTAAGTAATTGTGATTTACTTGAAAAGCAAAAATTATCCAGTTATACTTAACAACGGGGTTGGAGAGTGTGAAATGCACGCCCGTAAGAGTTAAAGAGATACTGAAAATAGCGGTGGTTCAAGGGGGTACCGACCCCTTGCTGGGTCCAAGGGGCAACGCCTCTTGTTGGGATCCCCAGGAATCGCCCCAGCTCAAAAAATTTAGGCGCTATATGTTTTATCGGAAAGTTGTCTGCCAAAGGATTTTTCCGCCAAAGTCGTGTCTTTCAGTTAATGACTTTTCCCGCTAAATGAAGGGTTACACTATTTGATTTCTCAACCGATTATAACTGAATTTCCCTCCAAAAAATCAGTCACTGACTTTTCATTCAAGAACACAAAATACACAAATCCTCTCTAATACTTTAAATTTTTATTGTTTTTTCCTGCAATCAAATCACGTCATTGTCTTATTACAATTAGGATTTCGTGATGCTGAAGCTTGTTGGGTCGAAATACTTAATTGAGAAAGTGATTTCACTATTCAAGAATCAATCGAATTTTTAAATTACAAACCTATTTTTCTAACAAATCGAAAATTAAAATCAACCGTCGAGTTGGGATTAAACAACATTCCAACTGTCACCTTTTGTTAACTGGCAGTTACCGCTATGTATCTTGACGAATCTATTGTCTGCAAGAGAGTTTTTAAAAGTTAATATAATGTCGTTCACATTTTAAATAAGTTATTATTGACTTGTCTATTCGAGTACTTTATCTTAGATAAAATTACTGATCAAGCATATTTTTACGAGGTCAAGGTGAACCTACACTTGAGTGCATGATAGGGTTTAAGGACTAACAATATTCGAACCTCCGACCTTAGTCGTGCATAACCCACATCGGCATCGTTTTGATTCCGACAGGGTGGTCGATTTGAGAGTCCACCAACAACCCAGCATACGGGGTTGAGTGGCCCAAAGACATGAAGGTTTTATAGTTTGTGACAAACTTGAAAGTCTTTACGTGAGAGATCGTATGAAGCTTGTTCGTACGATGGTGTATATGCTATGTTAGGTATCAGTAACGGATGATCTTAGGGTTTGGGAGCTATGTATTTATAGGCTCACGAATTAGGGTTTTGATAGGATCTCATCCATAATTAAATGCGATCTTATCCCAACTAACTTTCATTATTTAAGGAAAAGAATCTGAATTAATTATACCGTACATTCTTCTAGAATATATTAGACCCTTATGCAAGTATACGAAACGCACATCAGATGGTATAGGCGCATAGAGTGCGGCTATACCCGTGCCATATATTTTACATGACAATTAGTGTGCTGTTCAGGACTTTGGATGCGTAATCCGTATAGTCGTGCGGATGTGCGTATCATTAATTACTTCATTAGTCCTTAATGTTTGCGTAAAATTTAATGGATGGACTAAAAGTATTTTTTTGACGTAGATGACCATAATGTTTGAAATTGTTGGGCGGTTGGTATGACTCTATCGGACGGTGATTAGATTTTGTTAAGTCACCTCACATGCCAATCATTTGAGGGTATTTTCGTTATTTCATCACTCTTCATCACCTCTGTCTTAATCTCTATTATCTTCGTCTTTTGTCCCAATCAAAAATCCTAAACCTTAAATCTTAACACCTACAAATTTAGTTTTTATTAATTTGTTAATTTTACTTAGATTGAGGATTTAGAAATTTGGTTTAATTTAGTATTTGTAAATGGGGATTAATATTTCCACTACATTTTACTAAATCTACTTAAAATTACTATTTTGTCCTTAAATGATGTAATACACAAGTTTCTTATGTGAAAATGGCCTGAAAAGATAATATAAGTTACCAATTTAACAATCAAGGTAACCTCAATTTGGCTAAGCCCAAAAAGGATTGCAATTTATTTTTGCTTACAAAAATGATTGCGTATTCAAATTTTTTAAAATTGAGGTAATATCCAATGATCTCAAAATCTTTTTTTTGAAAAGCAAAAAGTATTATTATAACTTATAGAATGTATCGTTACAAGGCCCTACATTCAACCTATACAATGTATGAACAATAACGGAGCGAATGGACATATTGGAATATAAACAATTGAAGTAGGAATCGGGAGCATCGAAGCCTTCTTAGCAAAATGAGGGAACGAACTTGATAGAGACAAGCGGGGAAGGAGGATGCAACCGTACCGATCAAGCGGCGACAAAGTTGACAAAACACCAACCCATTTAATCTACCCACATAAGCTAAAGAAAAAACTCCGGCACTACCCGATTTCTGGGGATTCGAATTAGCCAATTCCCACGCGATTTGGAGATGGAACCGAGTAAAACGAAGGGTTTAAGAGCCATTGGTGCCATTCAATAGGATTTTTCTTCCGTGTTCGGGTTGAGATCCAGCTATAGCTTTGCGATTGAATTTCGGAGATGATCATAGCAGGGTTCCACATTTTATTTGAAAAGACTTTTAAGTTTCTATGTTTCCATATAATATAGCATGCTATCCATTTGGTGGCAAGCCATAAAGATGATCCAAAGGCGTTTTGTGGGAAACCTTGATCGGAGATGATGGCCCCGTTTATGTCGGAAATTGAATAGTTATTTTGATTCCACCAGTCAAGTATTTGTGTCCAGATTGAGGAAACCTTAGGGCAAGTGATCAGCGCGTGTTCAATGGATTCGATATGATGTTCGCATAAGGGACATAGGATGGTGTGTAGATCAATTCCTTTTTTATCTAGTTCACTTCTAGCAGGTATCTTTAGCTGTATGACCCTCCAAGTAAAAATGAAGACTTTTTGTGGGACGAATTTGTTGCGAGGTATATCAATGTTTCGAGAATGGATACCGTATTTGAGTGCATTGATCAGATTTGATAATGATGATGTAGTGAATATGCCAGAGGCGTCGAGGGTGAATTTCCATGCATCGGGGCGATCTGTGATACACACGGATGATATTAAATTGTTGAGTTCCGTCAGATCATCCAATGCCCGGCCGCTAGGTGGACGGGACCAATCCCAGATTCCAATAGACTTGGAATTATCGTACGATATTCTGTCGGCAACAGATGCTTCTTTTTGAGATTCCAACATGTAAAGTCTATGGAAGAGAGATTTGAGGTTATCGGATCCGATCCATATATCGTGCCAGAAACTAATCGAGGTGCCATTACCGATGCGCTTTGAAATTGATGTTGTGAAGTGAGTTCCTAACTTGTCCGCAGCTTTTCCGGCCTTAATAATCTCCTTCCAAATGGTGCGACCTGAAATATTCCTGCATAAAACATTAGTATCCAACCCCCCTCCCGCCCCATAAATACTTTTTATAATTTTTACCCATAGAGCATTATGTTCATTTTTGAACCTCCACCACCATTTACAAAGAAGTGATATGTTTTTAGCAAAAAGAGACCCCACATTCAAACCCCCATTTTCGTATGGTAAGATAATCTGATCCCATTTAATCCAATTAATTTTGTTATCATTTGAAGAACCTCCCCAGAAAAATTTACGTCTTTTAGATTCAAGTATCTTAAGGATATCGGTAGGTGCATAGAATAGTGAGAAGTAGTATAGTGGAATACTACTAAGGATGGATTTGATGATCGTAAGGCGACCCCCGAAGGAGATGGATTTGGCAGCCCAATCTGAGAGTCTCTTGTCGAATTTTTCGACAATTGGTTGCCAAGAAGATGCGTGGGATGTCGGTACACCAATAGGGAGGCCGAGATAAGAGAACGGGGTAGAACCCGCGGAGCAATTTATGTAGCTAGCCATTAGTTCGGTTTCAGTGATGGATGTTCCAATACCATAAAGTTTACTTTTGCGAAAATTGACTTTGAGTCCTGAAATGTTTTCGAAGCACTTTAAGAGTTTAGAAATATTTTTGGCATTTCTTTTATTCCACTCACCAAAGAATATCGTATCATCCGCATATTGGAGATGTGTGATGACAAGGTTGTCATGGCCGATTTTTAAGCCTTGCAGATGACCATTGGAAAGTGCTCTTTTGACGAGGATATTAAGACCTTCGGCGACGATGATAAAAAGAAACGGCGATATGGGATCACCTTGTCGAATTCCCCGTTCAGGGGTGAATTCTCTTGTGGGGGAGCCGTTGATTAGTATGGAGATGGATGAAGATGAGAGGCATGCACGAATGAAGCTAATCCATTTAGGGCCAAAGCCCATGAAATGCATGGTATTGAAGAGAAAATCCCATTCGATGCAATCAAATGCCTTTTCGAAATCAACTTTGAAAATTAGGCCTTTTTGTTTTTTACGTTTTAATTCATCGATTATTTCGTTAGCAATTAGTACGCTATCTAAGATATTGCGGCCCTTGAGGAAGGCGGTTTGTTCGGAGCCTATGACTTTATGAATGACTTTGGCTAGACGGTTGGAGAGAATTTTCGTGAGGATTTTATAGTAGCTACTTATTAGGCATATTGGACGATATTCGTGCAGACCGATAGGATTAGGTTTTTTCGGGATTAAGGTGAAGAAAGAGGCGTTGCATCCTTTGGATATTTCCGAATTATCCCAGAACCAATCTAGAGATTTTATGAGGTCGTTTTTGATCAGTTCCCAGTGTTTTTTAAAGAATTTCATATTAAAACCGTCAGGACCAGGTGCCTTTGAACTATCACAATTAGAAATAGCTTCCCATATTTCTTTTTCGCTGAATTTAGATTCTAATATTTGATTGTCTAAAGAGGTGATATAGTCGAGGTGTGGATCGTTATCGAAAGGGCATTCATCACGAAGGTGTTTAGATTTAAAGAGGTTGTTAAAGTATGAGAATGTTTCCTGTTTTATAATGGTAGGATCTTCGGACCATGTACCGTTTATTGATAGACCATGGATGTTATTTTTACATGTTCGGCGCTTAATGCAGTTGTGGAAGTATTTTGAGTTTTCATCACCCTCGAGTGTCCATTTAATTCGTGATTTTTGTTTAAGCATATTAGTTTTCTTTTTTTCTTTATCAAGGTATTGCTTTTTTTCTTCAATCCATTTTTGTTTTTCCGATTCGAGTAGTGGTCTGGTTTCCGCAATGTGTTCCCAGTTATTACATTCGGATTGATGTTCGCGAATTTGTGAATCAATGTTGTCAAGTTGTATGCTATGTTTTTTAAGTTCAAATTTGACATTTTTTAGTTTATTACGGAAGATGCAATCAGGTCTATTACCAGAAAGAGGAATCGACCAAGCACGTTCTATGACGGTGTCGGCATCATTAAGGTTTAGCCATGTGTCAAATACACGTATAGGTTTAGGGCCAGAGTCAAATGGGTTGTTTCTAAGGACGATGGGACAATGGTCAGAGAGATCGCGATCGAGGGTTTTGGAAGATGTGTTAGGCCAAAGTGTGAATATGCTATCGGAGACAAGAAAACGATCTAATTTACTAAATTTCATTGTTTTCTCACATATTCTTGTAAATCTTTTTCCCCCCAAAGGGAGATCAATTAAACCCGCGTTATTAATGAAATTATTGAAATTATCTGCCCAATGTTGGTTATATTCTGTGTTCATACGTTCAGATATGTTTCGGACTTCGTTAAAATCACCAAAAATAATTTGGGGGATGGTGAGGGAGTTGGTGAGAGATGTAAGTTCGGTCCAAAATCTTCGCTTTTTAGGACTGGAGTGAGGGCCATATACGTTAATGAGAGAAATATCTGAGTCATAACCCGCCCATGATCCACAGATTGCAAGGAAAAATTCCCCCTCGATAGCGTATTTAAAAGAAAAGACGTTGGTATCCCAAATAGTTAGGATACCACCGGATGCACCAACCGAATCCTTTTGGACGAATTTAAAGTCGGAATTTCCCCAGAAAGATTCAATAGTGTTTTCACTAGATTGCCCGCATTTGGTTTCTTGAAGTCCTAAAATCGATGGTCTTTCATTATTACAGATTCGTTTGAGCCAGCTTATTTTACCCGTTTGTCCAATTCCCCGAATATTTAAAGAGATTGTACACATAATAGAAAAATAGAAAAAACTTACAGTAAACGATGCAAGCGGATGGTGAAATCACTGGATGTTGCGTCGGATCCCGATACTTTTTCCGAATTCGTTCGTATCCAAACTGTTACTATTGGAGGGTCCTGCTTTACTGGTGTTTTTGGCGCGTAATGGTTCGTTTGAGATCCCTCTAGTAGAGTGTGATGAGATGCCCCCGACCATAGATGAGGGTTTACAACGTTTAGCCAAGTGTGAGATTCTTAGTTTTTGTCCGCTTCTCGCAAGATGTTTAATGTAGAGCATATTGGATCTTGGTCTAGTTTTTTCGGTTTCATGGGGGGGGTCTCGTGGGATTTTGGAAGTATCGTCTCTGCTAACCCTTTTAAAGGTGGTGGACGCGTGCGTTGAAGTTTTGGTGCGATTGGTTCCGATGTTGACGCTTTTTTTCTTTTTAGCTTTAACGTTGTCGGAGAAAAGTAATGCATCAAGCTCGAATGGATCGGAGTTTGCTTGTTGTGTGTCATTTGGTGCGGGCATAAAATTTAACGGGGAGTTAGGTTGGAGGGTTGAGAGGGGGGCGATTGAATCTTGAACAGTATCCATTGGTGCGGTATTCTCATGTATTAAAGGGTAAGAAGAGGATTGTATCTCGCAACCTTTTGGAGTAGTTTGATCAAAACCAGCCGAGACATCAGACTGCATATGTTCGATGATGTTAGAAGTTTGACCAGGGTTGTTGGGCTCATTAGCATTGGGCTGTGGAGAATCAAATGGCCCATGATTGATAGGATTAGAGGTTGATGGACCAAGGTGAGATTGACCTGCATCGGTTACATGTTCTGGTACATTAACAGCTTCGCTACAGTCTGTATCAGCTTCAGAATAAACAGACTCGGCGTCGACTGTTAGATTATGGGGATTGCACGTTTCATCGTGATCAGAAAAAATAGGTATAGGGGGTGGTTCATGTGTTTCGGGTTCACTTGATGGTTTGTGATTATGTGATAAGTATCCAGAATTTGGAGTATGGATGGGGGTTGAGGGATCTTGTATGTATTCGTTATTGATGGATGTCGAGAGGTTGGATGTCTGTTTTGGTGGGGTATCTATTTTTTGTTGAAGTGGTACGGTATCCATTCGTTTGGAGGAGTTGGTAGACGTGTGTTTTTCGGGTGAATTTGCGTTATGTGATTGACCGGGGAAGTGATAGGATGTATGATTATTCAAATTATTCTTACCTTCAACAAAGTTATCACAATCAAGATGAGATTCTTCGTCCGAAATTTGGTCATCCGATAAACTATCATCATCCCAATTTGATGAGTCGTCTAAATCTCCGTAAAGATTAAACATAGAAAAATTTTGTACTTCATTGATATAAACAGTGGTTTGATTGGTGTCCCCGGGGTTGATAATAGCTTGACCGTTTATCGGGGAGAAATCACTTGTTTTGATGATAACCGAACCATGTGAGAGATCTTGGTTGTTTTCGTTGGTGATGGAACAATTAATCGTTTCAATAACGTCACCCCAATTCTTTGCAATATCTATAAAAGTAGATTCCAACCAACACGTAATAGGAACCCCGAAAATGTTGACATATGCTAAACGCCCCGAAGATTTATAAACTTCAGGGTCCCAAGGGTTAATATCCTCAAGCCATTTCCAAAGAGGGTGTTCCGAGTTATTAATCAAGTCGAGAGCCGGTTCAGATTCGTCAAATATGAGCATAATATCATGACCCCCCAAATATTTAATTGTAAAACCACCAAAGTTTTCACTTTCACAGATTTCATTAAAGTATTCTAAATATTCGAGATCTTTTACCTTAGCGATGACGGCTTGACCAAGGATTTGGATAAGTTCAGCGTTAGAGTTTACCTTGATCGAC
Source organism: Rutidosis leptorrhynchoides (assembly GCF_046630445.1). Lineage (NCBI taxonomy): Eukaryota > Viridiplantae > Streptophyta > Magnoliopsida > Asterales > Asteraceae > Rutidosis > Rutidosis leptorrhynchoides. The sequence goes on from NC_092335.1 coordinate 191,999,015, forward strand.
GGAATGTTGTTTTTCGTGGCCTGCCTGTTAAGAATCACATCCAGAAAGTTCCTGTCATCAACCTGTGAAGTGAAAGCTGCAGACGAATTGGTATAAGGTGCTGAAATCACGAATTACTTCAAATTGAGACTTGAAACAGATTACTAGAGCTTCGATTATCATTTTTTGTGAAGCAACTAGATTCAAAACATCATGAAAAATAATGAACCGAGATGAACAATGAATCGGGCCATTTGTCCTTTTCATATTCAAATTTATTAGAGGGTAATTATGGAAAAAAGCATTATTTTGTAGTGGATGAATAAAAAAATATAAATGATATCACTTCCCTTTGTAAATGGCATGTGACGTCCAACCAAAAGATTTTCGACTTCAACAAAAATTGTTGTGTACTAGATGTGTTTTAATATGGAAAAATAATCAAACGTGTTTGATCTCATCTTCACTGGACGTTGGTGTGTTTTGCTTCGTTTGATTACCGTTAACTTTAATTCCAAAAAACAATTCCCTTTCTTGTCTCTCTTAAATTAAATTGTCTTACGAGTTTAAACGATGTGAAAATGAGAGCAACAATTCTTAGTTTTCTTCGAATTAGGTGTTTGTTGGTTTTAATAAACTGATATGGTGTTGAGAATTGTATTGATCTAGATTATTGACTGAACTGATACAATAAAATTGTAAATTTCTAAAATTTATAGCCTTTGAAATAAATCTATACATGGTAAGGAGCCTATTTTGATTAGTTGTATGCCTGTATGTGCGAGTTATATTAGCTGTAATGATGATGAGTTGTGATCATGAATGAAAGATGAGTTGTAGTTGTGTTCATGGATGAAATAGCTATTTAAGGTTTACTAATTTATAAATTTTAATTTGGTTTAGGTTTTAGAAATTTGATTTAGTGTTTGTAAATTGTAAAGTTTTATTGAAGATTAAAATTTAGGATTTATGATGAAGATGAGGGTAATTAAGGATGATGAAATAACGAAAATACCCTCGCGTGTTTGGCATGTGAGGTGACTTAACGATATTTAATTATCGTTCGTTAGAATCAAGTACCAACCGCGCTACAATCCAAACATTAGGTCATTCACGTCAGAAAAAAAATACTTTAGCATGAAATTTAAAGCAAGTATTATTTTGTCTATATCTTATCAATAAATTAACACAGGTAGCAAAGACATTTAAGGCTAAGATAAAAATAATAACCTCTCAGAAACATTATATGTTAATCATCAAACTTAAGGTGTGTTTGGTGCAGTAGTTTATGAGAGTTTATAAGAGCTTGAACTTATGATTTTTAATAAGCTCCAAGTAATAAGCTTTGATTGATAGATATAAAAAGTAGAGCTTATGAAATCATAAGCTCTAGAAAAATAAGCTACTTCTAGTAGCTTATGAAAAAAAGTAAAGCATATGAATTGAAAAATAAGTTCCAGCTAGTTTACCAAACACATATAAAAAATAGTAAGCTCCAACTATCAGCTTCAAAAATAAGTTCCAGCTCCAGCTCTAGCCTATAAGCTCCAGCTACAAGATCCAGTTTTAGCTAGTTTCATCCAAACACACCCTTATAAAAAAATATATGTATGACAAAATTGTGCTGGAAGTCCCTGTTGATGGTTTCCAGTGGTTTCCAGCCGTCATCTAGATGGCTCTGTTCCAGCCGTCATCTAGATGTTCAAAGCTGCTGACGTTGACAACGCGTATGGAAGTGGCAAACTTGAACACGATGACGGCCGCCAACTTCCGCCAACCTTCCTCGTTCACACCATTCACCGCCATAGAATTTTTGCTATAAATAGAGATGCAAACTTTCATTGTAAATCATCCCAAAATCACTCAGAGAAGTGTAATCACAACCTAGAGAGTGTGTGTGAGTTTGAGAGTTTTTTTTTTTTTTTGTAAGAGTTTTGTAATACTCTGTAAATCTATTCTTGTGAGTAATAGAGTTGTTTTTCTCTCAAATTTGTATCTCCCAACATCCAGGCGATCCCCTCTTCCTAACAAGTGGTATCAAGAGCTTGGTTAGAGACGTTGGTTGAGTTTTTGGGTCTTCTGTAGTTTCCTCAAAATTCAATTTTGAGTGTACCATTGGATTCGTCTCGTCGAACCGAGTCCAACGCAAAAAACGGTGACTTAAACGGAGTTATAACGAGCCCAGAAAACACGGTCAAAGTTTGGTCAACTCGCCGGAGAAGACGACCGGTGCCGGAATTTTCGCCGGGGAAGAAAGTCCTGTAGCAATTCACTGTAGCAGTACTGTAGCAATTCACTGTAGCAAGTTCCTGTAGCAGTACTGTAGCAATTCTGAAATTTTACAATTTGGTCCCTGAAATTTTCAGAATTTCATTTTTGGTCCCTGAAGTTTATAAAAATTATAATTTTACCCCGTAAGTGGAATTTAAGCCACGAAGTGCCTATTCCACCATTTTCAACCGTTCCGGACGTAACGGTGGTCTTTGTTTTCTACAATTCAACCCCGTTTGTGTTGAAAAATTATTTGTAAGGTGATAATGTCCATAGAAGAGTCAACATCATCTTCCGGAGCTATGATTATGCTCACAGCCACAAACTACACGCTGTGGAAACCTCGGATGAAAGATCTCCTCAGCTGTAAAGATTTGTTCGATCCTATTGAATTGAATGGTATAAACCCTGATTCCGCCAAAGAGATAGATTGGAAGAAATCAAACCGAAAAACTATTGGTCAGATCCGTCAATGGATTGATCATAGTGTCTTCCACCATGTTGCACAAGAGACAGACGCATATGTCCTCTGAAAAAAGTTGGAGGACATGTACTAGGCCAAGACTGCTCGGAATAAAGCCCTGTTGATGAGGCGTTTAGTCAACATGAAGCTTAAAAGTGGAACTTCAGTTGCCGAGCATACCAGTGAGTTCCAGAGCTTGGTCAACCAGTTATCGTCTATAGAGATGCCGCTTGGCAATGAAGTTCAGGCGCTACTGCTACATAGTTCCCTTCCCGATAGTTGGGAAACGCTAGTAGTAACACTCAGCAACTCAGCCCGGAATGGCAAACTTACCATGTCAATGGTCAAGGATGCCCTATTCAGTGAAGAGGCAAGGAGAAAGGACATGGGCACAGATCAGACTCATGTCTTTGTCACCGAGAATCAGGGGAGACAACGAATGAGTAGCAAAAACAAATGGAGAGGCAGAAGCAAGAGCAGGGGCAGGTCTGCTGATGGCAGAAAACCAATATATAAATGCCATCATTTTGGATTAGAAGGACATATGAAGAAGAACTGCTACAGATTGAAAGAGGAACAAGATCAAAGCAGTTCACAGCCGAAGAATAAGGGTGGAGAAACATTAGTGACTATCTCTGGTGATGTCGCTTATTGTTTAACCCATGATGAGACATGCCTTCACGTCTCACAAGAAGAAACAGAATGGGTGGTAGATACTGCAGCTTCCTACCACGTGACTCCATATAAGGAATACTTCACAACATACAAACCTGGTGACTTTGGAGCTGTGAAGATGGGAAATTCCAGTTCCGCTGAGATTGTCGGAATTGGTGATGTCAAGATGAAGACAAGTTCCGGGAGCACAATCACTCCGAAGGATGTTCGCCATGTGACAGATCTTCGGCTGAATTTACTTTCCTGAGTAGCTCTCGACAAACAGGGCTATGATAGTCATTTCAGTAGAGGCACATGGAAATTGTCAAGAGGCGCTATGATAGTCGCTCGAGAACACATTTGTGGCACACTTACAAGACTCATGTGAAGATATGCACAGACAGCATTAATGTTGCAGAAAAGGAGGCTTCACAAAATTTATGGCACCAGAGACTCGGTCACATGAGTGAGAAATGGTTGTCTACCCTAATAAAGAAGGAGCTTATCAATGTAGACAAGGATGTTGCGCTAGATCCTTGCAATCAATGTTTGTTTGGTAAGCAGCATAGAGTCTCGTTTAATTTCTCTTCAACGAGAAAATCAGAGTTACTCAGTCTGGTACACTCTGATGTTTGCGGTCCCTTAGAGGTTGAATCAATTGGCGGCAATCGATATTTTCTAACGTTTATCGATGATGCTTCTCGAAAGGTGTGGGTATATTTCTTGCGAACGAAGGACCAGGTGTTCGATTACTTCAAACAGTTTCATGTCACGGTAGAACGTGAGACAGGAAAGAATTTAAAGTGTCTTCGATCCAACAACGGCGGTGAATACTCTTCCAGGCAGTTCGATGCCTATTGCAGATCATATGGCATCCGACATGAGAAGACGGTCCCACGTACCCCTCAACATAATGGTATAGCAGAAAGAATGAACCGAACAATCATGGAACGTGTTCGGAGCATGCTCAGTATGGCTAAGCTGCCAAAGCCATTCTGGGGAGAAGCAGTCAAAGCCGCATGTTACTTGATCAACCGATCTCCATCAGTACCACTGAATTTTAAAGTTCTGGAGAAACTTTGGTCTGGAAAGGACCCATCATACTCTCACTTAAGAGTATTTGGATGTTTGGCGTACGTACATGTATCCAATGAGCTCAGGCAGAAGCTGGATGCAAGGACCACTCCATGCATATTCATAGGCTATGAAGATGAAGAATTTGGATACAGATTATGGGATCCAAAGGAGAAAAAGGTGATCAGAAGTATGGACGTAGTGTTCCATGAAAGCCAGACAATAGAAGATATTGAAAAGCCAACAATATCTCAGAAGTCAAATGTTGCTTCTCAGGTGCCAGAGGCAACAACGGAATCATTCATGAGAAATGAATTTTCAGTGCAAGAAGAAATGCCAGAAGTAGAAGATAATGAGGAAAATGACGGTGCTGAGCAGGGGGAGCCACAAACCCATCTGCCAGACGTTCCAGAACCATCACAAGGTCAAGATGATGGTGGATCTCCTCAGAATGTTTCAGAAGTTCGTAGATCTGAACGAGGTCGGATTCCATCGAGTAGATATCAAGAATCCGAGTACCTTCTACTTACTGAAGATGAAGAACCAGAGAGTTTTCATGAAGCAGTAACTCATAAGGATAAAGAAAATTGTTGCTCGCTAGGTAGGATGAGATGGATTCTCTGCAGAAAAATCAAACTTATGAGATTGTAGAACTTCCACGCGGGAAGAAGGCACTGAAAAACAAATGGGTGTTCAAGCTGAAAAAGGATGGTAGTGAAAAAGTGGTGAAATACAAAGCATGACTTGTAGTCAAAGGATTCCAACAGAAGAATGGGATTGATTTTGACGAGATATTTTCACCAGTAGTCAAGATGACTTCAATTAGAGTCATACTTGGATTGGTCGCAAGTATGAACTTGGAGCTTAAACAGATGGATGTAAAGACAGCTTTTCTTCATGGAGATTGATAATGCTAAAAACGAACATATATTTCATAGCATTATTCCTCAAGAAACACAAGCTTTTTGTTGCAATTGTTCTATTTAAAAGTGTTAAAAGTGATATTCGTTTAAATAATAAAAGGTGAAGACAAAAGACAGATTCGACGAATTGAAGACGTAAAGGTCCAAAAAGCTCAAAAGTACAAAATACAATCAAAGAGGTTCCAATTATTGATAAGAAACGTCTCAAAATTACAAGAGTACAAGATTCAAAACGCAAAGTACGAGATATTAAATTGTACGCAAGGACGTTCGAAAATCCGGAACCGGGACCAGAGTCAACTCTCAACGCTCGACGCAACGGACTAAAAATTACAAGTCAACTATGCACATGAATATAATATAATATATAAATAATTCTTAAAAATTATATATATATTATATTAATATTTAAAATCGTCGGCAAGAAAGAAGCCAAAGCTGGTGAGCTGGAATTTCAAACTCCGCGACTCACGGAGTTTGAAGGCAAAAAATGCCGCGAGTCGCGGAGTTCCCCTGGACTCAATTCCCTATAAAAGCAAACGCAGTTTGATCGCAAAAATATCCATATATATCAATCTCTCTATATCTATACGTAATATTTATATTTATAATTTATATTTTAATTTTAATTTTTATTTTAATTCTAATAATAAGGGTATGTTAGCGAATGTTGTAAGGGTGTAAGTCGAAATTCTGTCCGTGTAACGCTACGCTATTTTTAATCATTGTAAGTTATGTTCAACCTTTTTACATTAATGTCTCGTAGCTAAGTTATTATTATGCTTATTTAAAACGAAGTAATAATGATGTTGGGCTAATTACTAAAATTGGGTAATTGGGCTTTGTACCATAATTGGGGTTTGGACAAAAGAACGACACTTGTGGAAATTAGACTATGGGCTATTAATGGGCTTTATATTTGTTTAACTAAATGATAGTTTGTTAATTTTAATATAAAGATTTACAATTGAACGTCCCTATAAATAACCATATATACTCGATCGGACACGATGAGCGGGGTATTTATATGTACGAATAATCGTTCATTTAACCGGACACGGGAATGAATTAATAGTCTATGGAATTATTAAAACAGGGGTGAAATTATGTACAAGGACACTTGGCATAATTGATAATAAAGTATTAAAACCTTGGGTTACACTCAGTCGACATCCTGGTGTAATTATTAAACAAAGTATTAAAATCTTGTTACAGTTTAAGTCCCCAATTAGTTGGAATATTTGACTTCGGGTATAAGGATAATTTGACGAGGACACTTGCACTTTATATTTATGACTGATGGACTGTTATGGACAAAAACCAGACGGACATATTAAATAATCCAGGACAAAGGACAATTAACCCATGGGCATAAAACTAAAATCAACACGTCAAACATCATGATTATGGAAGTTTAAATAAGCATAATTCCTTTATTTTCATATTTATCGCATTTTTATTTATTGTTATTGTATTTAATTGCACTTTTAATTATCGTACTTTTTAATTATCGCAAGTTTATTTTATCGCACTTTTATTATTCGCAATTTCATTATCGTTATTTACTTTACGCTTTAAATTAAGTCTTTTATTTATTTAATATTTTACATTTGGTTTTAACTGCGACTAAAGTTTTAAAATCGACAAACCGGTCATTAAACGGTAAAAATCCCCCTTTATAATAATAATATTACTTATATATATATTCGTATTTTTATAAATTAAACTAATATAGCGTTAAGCTTTGATTAAAAGATTTTCCCTGTGGAACGAACTGGACTTACTAAAAACTACACTACTCTACGATTAGGTACACTGCCTATAAGTGTTGTAGCAAGGTTTAAGTATATCCATTCTCTAAATAAATAAATATCTTGTGTAAAATTGTATCGTATTTAATAGTATTTCCCTGTAAAATTTAATAGTATTTTATACCCCTTAGCTTTGACATCAAGTATTTTTGGCGCCGCTGCCGGGGAACATCTAGCTTAAAAGCCGGAAGCGCAACGCTAAATATTAAAAAAAAATATATATTTTTAGTTTACTTTTATAAAAATACGTTTTTGTAAAAATACGTTTTAAATATTCGAAAACATAGAAAAGAAAAACAAAAATATAAATATTTTTAAGAGTTTGTTTCAAGTTTTATAAAGTTTCTTTATTTTTTAAAAATATAAGTTTTATTTAAATATTTTGTGTTTATTTAAAACATAAAATTAAAAAACCGAAAAAAATATATATATATAAATCTAGTTTTAAGATTTTTATTTATAAAATTATAAAGTATTTCTATTTTTATTTTAGTTTTTAAATATAAGTTTTTATTATATAAATATTTTTATTTAAACAGAAAATATAAAACAGAAATTTAAAAAAAAAAAAAACTGAAACGAACGATTTTTGTCCTGCACCTGATCTGAAATTTGAAACCCCGCGACTTGCGGAGTTTTCCAGCTTTGAGAACCGCGACTCGCGGAGTTCTCCCTGACGCGCCTGACAGAACCCTAATCAGCATTTATTACGGAGTAATTATTATTATTAATTTTTAATTAAACCCTAATTAGTTTTGTTAATTTATTATTAAGTTTAGTTTATTTATTTAATTTGTATTTTAGTTTATTTAGATTATTTAAATTACAAAATTAATAGTTTTATAAAAAAATAATATAAAAAAATATTTTTATAAAAATTGTACTTTTTACAACTTTTAGTATATTTTTATATTTTGTCCCTTTTTATTTGTTTTTAGCGTAACTTTTGTATTTTCCGTTCATATTTAGTTTTAAGACATAGTTTTTTGCCATATTTATTTTTTTTTATTTAAATTTTTGGGATTTGCCGTAAAATTCCTTAAGTGCTTTTTCTTTAGACTAAGATTTAGGTGTTTTAGAATTTTGCGACGCCTTTTTAAGTTTTAGTACCTTTTTAAGTTATTTCTATTTGGGATATAGTTTTACTTGTAAGCTTTAATATTTTTAAACACCTTTTACTATGTATCAATTATCATTCCAATTAGTAATCTCAATTTGTGATTATAATTTTAAGTTAGTGGTAGTAATAAGGTTGGGTTAGGCAAGTGTTTTAAAGTTTTATAAGTCACTCTTTTTATTTCTTATTTTTCGACGCCTTTTATTTTTCGACCCTTTTCTTTTTCGACGCGTTCTTTTTCTTTCTTATTTCTCGCTATTCTAGTTTTAGGACATAGATTTTTATTCTACTTCTTATCTAAATTTCTTAAAATTACGAAAATTTATTTTAAGTGGTTAAATTGATAGACATCAAAATTTTCTGGTTCGTAGTAATAGTTAGATTTGTACGTGGACCGAGTTATTGGAGCCAAACAGTCCTCAATTATATTGAGACCAAACGAATCCTGCCCCTCTGCTGCATCTTTTGGCTATTCGAAACGTGGGCAAAATCAGAAAAGTCTATTAATTGGATAACTTATATAATTTTTCTTTCATTTTTAAAAACTAATAGGATATTCAGTGAATGCACAGAGCAAGACGTTCACCACCTTTTGTACGTTCACCACCTGTAACTAGATCAAGACATTTAGCAAATATTACCGCCGTTGATTTTTCTTTAGAATCGTCATCCAGTCGACCAAGTACTCCAATTCAAATTTCCGATAATCATTTTTTGAACCCGACCTCACAATTGAGAATCCGGAGAATATTCAGGGACGATTCATAGATCCTGAACCATTAAATTTTCCTCCGGAACCACCAATCATTCAAACAGAGATTCTTGAGGAACGAACCATTAAATCAGAATCCTCTAGTGATTCAGATTCAACAAATTCAATTATGGAGAATCTGGAACCTTTAAGTATGGAAGACCGAAGGAGAGCTAAACGCACTGGCCAAGGTCACGCAATTACTCATCCAGACATTAATGCGCCAGATTATGAAATCAAAGGACAAATTCTAAACATGGTGACTAATCAATGCCAATTTAGTGGTGCGCCGAAGGAATATCCAAATGAACATCTTCGTACCTTTAATAGGATCTGCACTCTATTTAAAATAAGAGAAGTTGAGGATGAACAGATATATCTCATGTTATTTCCCTGGACTTTAAAGGGAGAAGCCAAAGATTGGTTGGAATCGTTACCTGAAGGGGCGATCGATACATGGGACGTTTTAGTTGAAAAATTTCTTAAACAATTCTTTCCGGCATCTAAAGCCATAAGACTTCAAGGAGAAATTGTTACGTTCACACAGAAACCAAACGAAACTCTATATGAGGCGTGGACAAGATTTGGAAAGTTATTAAGAGGATGTCCGCAACATGGTTTAGACACCTGTCAAATAGTACAAATATTCTACCAAGGATGCGACATCACTACAAGGAAAGACATAGATATTGCAGCTGGTGGTTCTATTATGAAGAAAACCGAAACTGATGCTTATAAAATTATTGATAACACTGCTTCCCACTCACATGAGTGGCACCTAGAAAAAGATATCGTTAGATCATCTAAAGCAGCTAGAGCCGATTCTAGCCATGACTTAGATTCCATTTCCGCAAAGATAGATGCTGTGGAGAGACGAATGAAAAAGATGACTAAAGATATTCACTCAATACGAATTAGTTGTGAGCAGTGTGGAGGACCACATTTGACAAAAGATTGTCTCAGTATTGAATTAACAATGGAACAAAGAGAGAATATTTCATACATAAACCAAAGGCCTGGAAATAATTATCAGAATAATTATCAACCGCCAAGACCGATTTACAATCAAAATCAGAATTATAACCGAAATATTCCATACAACAACCAACAAGGTCCTAGCAATCAACAAGAATCCAATAATACTTACAACCAGCAAAGACCTAATTTTCAAAACAAACCACCACAAACCGATGATAAAAAGCCGAATTTAGAAGATATGATGACGAAGCTAGTTGAAACTCAAACGCAGTTTTTCACATCTCAGAAACAAACTAATGAAAAAAATGCTCAAGCATTTAGAAATCAACAAGCTTCTATTCAAAACTTGGAACAAGAAGTAAGTAACCTAGCAAGGTTAATAGGTGAAAGAAAACCGAGAAGTTTACCTAGTGATACAAATGCAAACCCCCGGAATGAAATAGCTAAAGCCATTACCACAAGAAGTGGTACAACACTTAAACCATCTGAAATACCTGTAACTTCTGATGAAGCTATTCCTACTCCACAAGAACCACAACCTGAACAAGATAAGGAAAAAGAACCGGTAGTTGAAAAGGTTAATGAAGATAACACAGCTAAGGATAAACCTTATGTTAAACCATACCAACCACCACTTCCTTACCCAAGTAAAATGAAAAAAGAAAAACTTGAAGCCGAGCAATCCAAATTCTTGGATATGTTTAAACAGATAAATGTAAATCTTCCTTTCATTGATGTGATTTCAGGAATGCCTAGATATGCTAAATTTTTGAAAGATCTGATCACGAATAGAAAGAAAATGGAAGAACTCTCGGCTGTTACTATGAACGCTAATTGTTCAGCAGTGCTGTTGAATAAGATACCAGAAAAATTATCTGATCCAGGAAGTTTCACAATTCCATGTTTTCTGGGTAGTCTTAGTTCAATAAAAGCTTTGGTAGACTTAGGTGCTAGTATAAATTTAATGCCGTATTCATTATACGCTAAACTAGACCTTGGAGAATTGAAACCAACAAGAATAAGCATACAACTAGCCGATAGATCAATAAAATATCCTAGAGGGATAATGGAGAATATGCTAGTTAAAGTTGGTACTTTAGTGTTTCCAGTAGCTGGACATGGAAGAAGATTCTCAAGTTCCTCTCATATTAGAAAGACCATTCTTAAATACGGCTAAAGCAATGATAGACGTGTTTGGTAAGAAACTGACCCTAAGTATAGAGGATGAGAGTGTTACCTTTTCAGTTGATAGAGCAATGCAACAACCGCAATCTGCAGATGATACATGTTATTATATTCAAACTATAGATTCACATGCAGAATTGTTAGAAGAATTTCCAGAATTACAAGGAATAGGAGAATGTTCTTTAGGAGAAGGAACTGAACAAATTGATGAAGCTGAAATGTTAGCTACACTAATAGCTAATGGATATGAACCAACAACAGAAGAAATTCAAATGTTAAAAGAAGAAGACAGATATCGATATAAATCATCGATAGAAGAACCACCGAAATTAGAGTTAAAGCCACTTCCAAACCATTTGGAATACGCTTATTTACATGGTGAATCTGAATTACCTGTAATAATATCGTCTTCTCTTACTGAAAATGAGAAATCACAACTCATTTCTGTGTTGAAAGCTCATAAACCAGCCATTGCATGGAAGATTCATGATATTAAAGGAATAAGTCCTTCGTATTGCACACATAAAATCCTTATGGAAGAAGGTCATAAAACGTATGTGCAACGCCAACGAAGACTAAATCCTAATATGCAAGATGTAGTTAAAAAAGAAATTATTAAACTGCTAGACGCAGGTCTAATTTATCCAATCTCTGATAGCCCATGGGTAAGCCCAGTTCAATGCGTGCCTAAGAAGGGTGGCATAACTGTCATTACAAATGAAAAAAATGAGCTTATTCCTACTAGGACTGTAACAAGATGGCGTGTATGTATTGATTATAGAAAATTAAATGACGCCACCAGAAAAGATCACTTTCCCTTACCTTTCATTGATCAAATGTTGGAAAGATTAGCCGGAAATAGTTACTATTATTTTCTTGATGGATTTTCCGGATATTTTCAAATTCCAATAGCACCTGAAGACCAAGAGAAAACCACATTCACATGCCCTTATGGTACTTTTGCTTACAAACGCATGCCATTTGGACTTTACAACGCCCCTGCAACCTTTCAAAGGTGCATGATGGCGATTTTTCACGACATGATAGAAGAATGCATGGAAGTTTTCATGGATGACTTTTCAGTCTTCGGTGATACATTTGAATCATGTCTAGCTAATCTTGAACGAATGCTGATTAGATGCGAACAATCAAATCTAGTACTTAATTGGGAGAAATGCCATTTCATGGTTAAAGAAGGCATCGTTCTTGGTCATAAAATTTCAAAAGAAGGAATTGAAGTGGATAGAGCTAAAGTAGATGTAATTGCTAAACTTCCACATCCCACTAATGTTAGAGGAGTTAGGAGTTTTCTAGGGCATGCCGGTTTTTACCGACGTTTCATAAAAGATTTTTCTAAAATTGCCACTCCTATGAATAAACTCCTAGAAAAGGATGCTCCATTCATCTTTTCAGATGAATGTATCAAATCTTTTAATATTCTTAAAGAGAAACTCACTAATGCGCCGATCATGATAACACCAAATTGGAATCTACCGTTTGAACTAATGTGCGATGCAAGTGATTTTGCAATGGGAGCCGTTTTAGGACAAAGGATTGAAAAACGATTTCAATCTATTTATTACGCTACTAAGACGTTACAAGGAGCACAAAAAAATTACACAACTACTGAAAAAGAACTCCTTGCTATTGTCTTTGCTTTTGACAAATTTCGATCATATCTCGTTCTAGCAAAAACGGTGGTCTATACCGACCATTCTGCTCTTAGATACCTATTTTCGAAACAAGATGCTAAACCAAGATTAATCCTTTGGATCTTACTCTTACAAGAGTTCGATATTGAAATCCGAGATAAAAGAGGAGCAGAAAATCTCGCCGCTGATCATCTTTCTCGTCTTAAAAATCCCGAATTAGAAGTTCTAAATGAATCGGCCATACAAGACAACTTTCCTGATGAATATCTATTGAAGATAGATTATAATGAAATACCATGGTTTGCAGACTATGCAAACTACTTAGTATGTGGATTCCTTGAAAAAGGATTATCGTACCAAAAACGAAAGAAATTCTTCAGTGATATAAAACACTATTTCTGGGAAGATCCACATTTGTTTAAAAGTTGTCCAGATGGAATAATACGTCGATGTGTATTCGGAGATGAAGCTAGTAAAATTTTAAACCATTGTCACACAGGACCAACAGGAGGGCACTATGGGCCTCAACTAACAGCAAGAAAAGTTTATGATGCTGGATTCTATTGGCCTACAATTTACAAAGACGCACACCTTCTTTACAAATCCTGTGATGCTTGTCAAAGTGCCGGAAAAATAAGGCAACGTGATGAAATGCCACAAAATGTCATCCAAGTATGTGAAGTATTTGACATTTGGGGTATTGACTTTATGGGTCCATTTCCAAAATCTCATAATAATCTATATATTCTCGTAGCCATTGATTATGTATCTAAATGGGCAGAAGCACAAGCTCTCCCAACTAACGATGCACGAGTTGTAGTCAACTTTTTAAAACGTCTTTTTGCAAGGTTTGGAACACCGAAAGCTTTAATAAGTGATCGGGGAACCCATTTCTGTAATAATCAACTTGAGAAAGTTCTTAAAAGATATGGAGTAACTCATAAAATTCCCACCGCATATCATCCACAAACAAGTGGACAAGTTGAAAATACCAACCGAGCTTTAAAACGTATTCTAGAGAAAAACATAGGATCAAATCCGAAAGAATGGTCCATTAAATTGGAGGATGCACTCTGGGCTTTTAGAACAGCCTACAAAACTCCAATTGGAACCACACCTTTTAGACTTGTCTACGGAAAAGCATGTCATCTTCCAGTAGAAATTGAACACAAAGCATTTTGAGCTTTGAAGACATGTAATCTTGATTTACATGAAGCTGGACGTCTACGGTTAAGTCAACTAAACGAATTAGAAAAATTAAGACATGAAGCATACGAAAATTCGTTAATCTATAAGGAAAGAACGAAGAAATGGCATGATAAAAGAATCAGAAGTTTAAAAGAATTTAAAGAAGGAGACAGAGTTCTTCTTTTCAATTCACGATTCAAGCTATTTCCTGGAAAATTGAAATCAAGATGGTCTGGACCATTCATAGTCAAAAGTGTTTTACCATACGGAACGATAGAATTAATAAATTCAAATGGAATTGAATTTAAAGTTAATGGTCACAGAGTTAAACATTACATAGATAGTCCGATGGAAGTTGACAACGAAGTTAATCACAATTTCGACACCACAGCTAACTAAGTATGGGGAGAATCAAGTCCTTTAAAGGATTTTATGTATTTCTGTTAGAGTTAGATTGTCTGTTTTCGTGTAGTTCTCGAAAATGGAACCCGAACGGTCTTTCCCTAGCAGACCCTAAAGAACTAGTCTTCTCCCCCCATTCTGAATTTTTATTTTTTTTAGGAAATGAAGACTGCCTGTGAACTAAACCATGGTCTAATGCTACATGCTTTGATCACTAAACGTAATAATGACACACTTTCGAGTGAAATAGTATCAGTAATCAGAGAAAGATTGGACGGAGTAAGAAAAGAATCCAGATGCAAAGATAATAAGTTACAATTTGGTAAAGGAAAATCAAAATCCGCAGCGAAAAGAAGAGCATGACACCTTGAAAGATGTCACAAATGCGGAAAATGGTCACATGGAGGTAAATGTTCAAATAATCAAACCTATTCAAACACCGAATTTGTTACTTTATGCAGAGACGGACCGTTCATATGTTTAGAAGAAAAAACACTGAATGCTCGAGGTTACGCCTATGTAGCCATGGAAAACCAATTAAACCGACTATCTTATGAATGGGATAGATCATATAACTAAGAATACTATCTCACAGGTAAGTCTGTACAGTTTTTATTTTTTAATTTTTTTAGTTTTAACCTTTTGATAATAAACGCTAATTTGTTCGCTATAAAGTATTAAATTGGTATTGAATAAAATTAGGTTTGGCGACCGAAATTATTGATATCATTCAAAAATTTATTACATCACTGCGAAATTTAACGTTTATTCTTAAGGTATAAATATCTTTAATCAATCAACCCAAAATATTTCAAAAATTCGTCATGAGTTAAATTAGGTCAGGAACCGAAATTACTTTACCGAAAAGAGGGGCGTATATTTTTGATAATATTTGATTGATTAAAGTGGGATAAAAGCCAAAAAGATTTTTAATTTTACCATGTTTAAAAAAAAAATTAATATATAAAAATTAAAATAATATTGTAAACTTTTTAAAATTAATATATTTAAAATTGTAAATATTTGAAAAATTAATCTTTTTAATATAAGTTTGTATGTTTAAAACCAAAAATATAATATAAGTTTGGTGTGAATTTTTAATTTTTATTATATGAATTCTTAATTTTATGCATTTTAAATTTAAGTTTGGTGTGAATTTAAAAACAAAAATTTACTTTATTTCGCTAAGTTAAAAATATGATTTTTAAAATTCGTCGTGAGTTGAAGACTAGGTCTTTGAACCAAAATTGCTTTACCCAAGGGAGGGACGAGAACTTTTATTATCATTATTTTTAATCTTATTGAATTAAAGTATGCCAAAAACATTAAAAAAAAAAACCCAAAAATCTAAGCTTTTAAAATAATCGCTTGAAAAAGACAAATTTTAAAATTTTGTCGAGGGACGGACTAGGACATCATTCCGAAACGGCCTCGTCCTAAAACAAAGGAAAACAAAATTTTAAATTTATTTTATATTTGTTTTATAAGTTAAGGATTGTTAAAAAAAAAAAAGAAAAAAAGAAACCTCGACTCGCGGAGTTAGTAAGCTCCAAATACCGCGACTCGTGGAGGACAAAATTTACAGAAAAAAATATATACGCTGGAAACAGATCAGTTGAACACACCCACAACACAAAACTGCGAAAAACCAACCAAAAACACACAAGAAAATCGAATTTTTCACCAAAAATCATCACATTTTTTACTAAAATCATGTTGAGAAGGATGCTATCAAGGAATTACTTAAGAAAAACGGTAAATTTCTACACCTAAACACCATTTAATCTGAAAATTAGTGTTCTTGAGCAATTTTTTCCCCAATTCGATTTTAATGTTTTTTAGTGTAATTATGCTTAAATTGCTTGTGTATTATGCTTGTATAACCTAGATTGATGCTATTTAACATGATTAGATGCCTTAAACTTCAAATTTTGAGTAATCTAGGGTTTGTATTCTTGAGCAAATTTGGGGCTTTTTGATATAAACAGGTTATGGCCGATTTTTGTCATGAATTGTTGCTAAATTAAGTAGTGTAACATGTTTAGGTAGTTAAATGATCCAAACTTTGAGCCTAAGCATGATTTTGAGAATTAAAGTGGACTTTTTCAAGTCTAAAATTCATGAACTTGATTTTTGAGAGATAATGCCATTTGAAACTTGTTTAATTGCTAGTAATGATTATTTTGACATGTTATTTGAGTTGAATGCTTATGAACTTGGTGAACATTTTCGTATATGCTTATTTGAAAAAGTGTAGATTTGATAAAAATATAAAAATGAGCTTATGTTTGATATAAATTGAACATGTCATTGTAATTATTTTGATTGATAATTTTGCTGACACTAATGCATATTTGGATGCACAAAAATTGTGTTTGATGTGTTTTGCAGACTGAAAGGGGTGAATCTTCATCCCAAGCTCGCAATGCTTCTGCTGAGAATACGGAACAACAGGAGGTGGATAACTACTACAAACAAGATATACTTCATCCAGTCATGACATTTTCAGATATGCACTTGGAAGAGTTGCACCCAAACTTGAGATTTGACAGACGTTGGATAGATTATTCAAAATACCAAAGGGGTTTGCATACTCTTCATTCTAAAGCTGTTGAAGTACCTAGGGTAATAGAATGGGCACCGTTAGAAGCTGTAGAATTAGCCGGGCCAATTAGAGAATTACTTACACAGAGGTATGGTAATTCTACTTTTAACGATTGGGTACGATTATTCAACATGCGTAGACCTGTATATAAAGTATGGTGTGAAGAATTATTGTGTAGTATAGAAATAAATGATCGGGTAGTTAGTTTAACCGATCGATCTTTTATTAGATTTTTGTTAGGAGGTTCGATGCGCCACATGTCTTTACTAGACATGGCTCAGGCTTTACGTATATATACGCTTGAGAAGTTAGCATCTGCCGATTGTAGAGGGTTGATATTAAATGGTAGAAAGATAGACGAAAATTTTGATACGCATGGTGTATGAAGTCAAATGACTAGCCATCACCGATTTAAAGGGGGAAATTACTCTTATTTGGATATAGATAGAGTAAGGTTAAGAGTAATTCATAGGTTTTTAGCCAATTCGATTACACAACGAGGTAAGAACAAGGAAAAGGTAAATGAACAGGATTTGTTTTACCACATGTGTATTCGAGACCCACAAAGCGCTGTAAGTATACCTTATTGTGTGGGTTATTATTTATCAGCTATGGTTAGGGGGATGAGACCGCATAGCATAATAGGAGGTGGTATATTTATTACTTTGATTGCTGAATATCTCGGTGTGGATATAAGTCGGGGGGGATTATTAGTCGAAGAACCAGAACCCCACGATACAATTGGTTTAAATGTATACCATGGTGCGAAGGTTTTGAAGAGGCGAAATAACGCCGCAGTACGATATAATGGTAGACATCCACAGGTTGAGAGAAACCAACAGCCAGGTAATGTGGGAGGAGGAAATGAAATGACAGAAATACAAAGGTTTATAGCTTCACAAGAGTACGAAAATACTAGACATCGAGCATTTGAAGATTGGCAAGTTCATCAAAACTAAATCATAGCTTATTGCCAACAAATAGGTAGAAACTATATTCCTAATCCATCGCCCGTATTTCCTCCCTAGTCTATAGAGATCCAACCACCGTATCCTACGTATAACCCAGCCGAAGCATTTTATAACACATATGGTTATGCATGGAACCCCTACTGGTATCAGTATCATCCCTAGTCTACTTAGTTTTATTTATTTTATAATTTGTAATGTTGATACATTTAATACTTATGTTGGAATTGTATTAGTTTTTATAATTTACAAATTTTTATTTTTAGATTTTAATAATGTTTGAATGTGGGGTAATATACCAAACTTCAAAAATATGTATATATGTTTGCACTTTATCTTATGTACATAACAGGATAAAACAACGCATTTTCAAAGACTGGCATTAAGTTCAGCAAAAGCAACTAATTTTGACGACAAGATGCAAAATAAATGTGATATAACAACAATACGGAATGAACAAATGATATGCACCATTTATCATTCAGCAAACAAACGCCAATATGTTTGGAAACTTTGGTAAAATTTAATCATTCTAACACAAATCACACTCAATAATTTAAATTGTTACTGATTTCTTGCAAATGAGGGCATTGCAAGATCTTAAGTGTGGGAAGGGGTTAAATTCTTTCGGATTTTAAAATTTTTACTTTATACACTTGGTTACCATTAGAAATACTAGTAAAGTAGTAGTTGTATTAGAATCTAGTGCTCTCTGATAATAAAGAACAGCCCTAGTCTTATATACTGACTACCCAATTCTAGTAAAATTTTTCAAAATTTTCAATTAAATGAACTCAAAATCATGTTTATACATATTTATGAATGATAAAACTAGGTTTTAACACCGAAATTATTGTTACCTCGGAAAGGACATAAATTGAGAAACAAACCAAAATGTTAAAATTCATTTAAAATGGAATAGAGGACAATAAAAAGGAAAATAAAAGCCAAGTGTGGGAAAATTTACCAAGATATTTTAAACATATGTCACATATTTCTGTAATAAATAACTGAAAATACTTTTGCTTTGG
Source organism: Rutidosis leptorrhynchoides (assembly GCF_046630445.1). Taxonomy (NCBI): domain Eukaryota; kingdom Viridiplantae; phylum Streptophyta; class Magnoliopsida; order Asterales; family Asteraceae; genus Rutidosis; species Rutidosis leptorrhynchoides. The sequence goes on from NC_092335.1 coordinate 192,018,067, forward strand.
ACTAAACTAAACTGTTTTACCCGATGAAAGAAAAGAAGAGATGGATCTACACGATGAATCAATTCCATTATTAAAAGAAAGTAAAGTCTTTCGAAAAAGAAACGCGCTTCTTGATTTAGGTCAGGAAGTTGTCGTCCAGACCAGCTGTAGGTTGACAAAAAATCTAGAAAAGTCATCACTAAAATCAGCAGGAAATCCACGGACCTCGGCATAAAATAGGGTCGCCAAGTGGTCAGATTTATCCTAACCATGAGAAGGATTTATCTCGTAAAATGGGGGGCACCGTGCAAATTAGCTGGATAAGACTAATGAATCAGATCCCCAGAAAGGATAATCTCCTTAAAGATTAAAAATCAGCTTTTAAGACTGATATTACTCAATCCTAGAGATTGGCCTTAAAGATTGAGAATTACAAACTCATGGAATTCAATGATATCTAAACTCGAGCTTGAACGAGAAAATATTTTGATCAAAATTACAAACCGATTTGTTTTCTGAAAACCCATTTTCAATGCGTTCATTACCATTGAACGTAAAATCCTTGGAATTCACCTGGAATTCATTAGGTCACCTGAACCAAATCGGGTGTCAACCGTAAGAACGGTGGTTGCATAGCATGGTCGAAGACAGGACCTTATGCCAGACCGAAAAATCATAAGGGTGAGCTTTACTATTGCTCCTACAAAGGATAGTAATTGCGTCCGACACGTTATAGACCATAATTAAAAGCATGTCAGGGGACATTACCTTAACAGTTGCTTGTTCAACGCTTTCCTTTACAACCGGCCGGTAGTATACCGAAAGGTAATATACGGAGCAAGTATACTGGACGTGTTGCTTTCCTAATACAAGGTTAGCAAGTGGGTGACACAAAACCGCAAGTTTTGAGCTAAAATTTTCAAATCTGAAATCCACCAAACCCACAAAAATATTTTGCAAACACCGGTGAAGGGTTATTCCGGAAAACTTACCTAGGGTAAAAGCTAGATTAAAATTTTCAAAAGATCAAATGTTTTCATAAAGATCCAATTTCCTTAATGAATCTAAATTTTATAGTCATGTGGGACTGTAAACCATATCGTTACTACCATTGTTTATACCGCCGTATAGAAATCACTGATGTACAAAGTGTGAAGAATAAAGAAGTGATTCTAGTATTTCAAGACTATATTGCTTGAGGACAAGCAACGCTCAAGTGTGGGAATATTTGATAATGCTAGAAACGAACATATATTTCATAGCATTATACCTCAAGAAAGACAAGCTTTTAGTTGCAATTGTTCTATTTAAAAGTGATATTCGTTTAAATAATAAAAGGTGAAGACAAAAGACAGATTCGACGAATTGAAGACGCAAAGGTCCAAAAAGCTCAAAAGTACAAAATACAATCAAAGAGGTTCCAATTATTGATAAGAAACGTCTCAAAATTACAAGAGTACAAGATTCAAAACGCAAAGTACGAGATATTAAATTGTACGCAAGGACGTTCGAAAATACGGAACCGGGACCAGAGTCAACTCTCAACGCTCGACGCAACGGACTAAAAATTACAAGTCAACTATGCACATGAATATAATATAATATATAAATAATTCTTAAAAATTATATATATATATATTATATTAATATTTAAAATCGTCGGCAAGAAAGAAGCCAAAGCTGGTGAGCTGGAATTTCAAACTCCGCGACTCGCGGAGTTTGAAGGCAAAAAATGCCGTGAGTCGCGGAGTTCCCCTGGACTCAATTCCCTATAAAAGCAAACGCAGTTTGATCGCAAAAATATCCATATATATCAATCTCTCTATATCTATACGTAATATTTATATTTATAATTTATATTTTAATTTTAATTTTTATTTTAATTCTAATAATAAGGGTATGTTAGCGAATGTTGTAAGGGTGTAAGTCGAAATTCTGTCCGTGTAACGCTACGCTATTTTTAATCATTGTAAGTTATGTTCAACCTTTTTACATTAATGTCTCGTAGCTAAGTTATTATTATGCTTATTTAAAACGAAGTAATCATGATGTTGGGCTAATTACTAAAATTGGGTAATTGGGCTTTGTACCATAATTGGGGTTTGGACAAAAGAACGACACTTGTGGAAATTAGACTATGGGCTATTAATGGGCTTTATATTTGTTTAACTAAATGATAGTTTGTTAATTTTAATATAAAGATTTACAATTGGACGTCCCTATAAATAACCATATATACTCGATCGGACACGATGGGCGGGGTATTTATATGTACGAATAATCGTTCATTTAACTGGACACGGGAATGAATTAATAGTCTATGGAATAATTAAAACAGGGGTGAAATTATGTACAAGGACACTTGGCATAATTGATAATAAAGTATTAAAACCTTGGGTTACACTCAGTCGACCTCCTGGTGTAATTATTAAACAAAGTATTAAAATCTTGTTACAGTTTAAGTCCCCAATTAGTTGGAATATTTGACTTCGGGTATAAGGATAATTTGACGAGGACACTCGCACTTTATATTTATGACTGATGGACTGTTATGGACAAAAACCAGACGGACATATTAAATAATCCAGGACAAAGGACAATTAACCCATGGGCATAAAACTAAAATCAACACGTCAAACATCATGATTATGGAAGTTTAAATAAGCATAATTCCTTTATTTTCATATTTAATTGCACTTCTAATTTTCGCATTTTTATTTATTGTTATTGTATTTAATTGCACTTTTAATTATCGTACTTTTTAATTATCGCAAGTTTATTTTATCGCACTTTTATTATTCGCAATTTCATTATCGTTATTTACTTTACGCTTTAAATTAAGTCTTTTATTTATTTAATATTTTACATTTGGTTTTAACTGCGACTAAAGTTTTAAAATCGACAAACCGGTCATTAAACTGTAAAAACCCCCCTTTATAATAATAATATTACTTATATATATATTTGTATTTTTATAAATTAAACTAATATAGCGTTAAGCTTTGATTAAAAGATTTTCCCTGTGGAACGAACCGGACTTACTAAAAACTACACTACTCTACGATTAGGTACACTGCCTATAAGTGTTGTAGCAAGGTTTAAGTATATCCATTCTCTAAATAAATAAATATCTTGTGTAAAATTGTATCGTATTTAATAGTATTTCCCTGTAAAATTTAATAGTATTTTATACCCCTTAGCTTTGACATCAGAGATTTACATGAAGAAATTTACATGGAGCAGCTGGAAGGTTTTGAGGTTTCAGGAGATAACCTCGTATGCAAGCTGAAGAAAAGTTTATATGGTTTGAAGCAGGCACCTAGGCAGTGGTACAAGAAGTTTGACTCGCGCATGGTGAGTCAAGGGTACAAGAAAACTGCAGCAGATGAGTGTGTCTACATTCAGAAGTTTTCTGAAGGAGATTTCGTTGCTCTTCTACTATATGTAGACGATATTTTAATCGTAGGGAAAGACATAACGAAGATCAACCAGCTGAAGAAGGAACTCTCGAAGTTTTTTGACATGAAAGACTTAGGACTGGCTCAACAGATTTTGGGAATGCAGATAACCCGAGACAGGAAGAATAAAAGGTTATGGCTATCTCAGGAGAAGTATATTGAACGAGTGCTTTCACGTTTCAATATGAACAATACCAAACCTGTTAGCATTCCATTAGCCAACCATTTCAAGTTAAGCAAGAGTTCTTGTCCCTCATCCAAGGAAGAGATCAGGGAGATGTCTTTAGTACCATATTCTTCAGCAGTTGGAAGTTTGATGTATGCGATGGTGTGTACAAGGCCCGATATTGCTCACGCAGTGGGAACAGTGAGTCGTTTTCTCTCCAACCCCGGGAAAAAGCATTGGAATGCAGTAAAATGGATTCTCAGATATCTTAAAGGTACAAAGAATCTATGTCTTTGTTACGGGGGAGCTGATCCAATCTTGGAAGGCTATACAGATGCTGATATGGCCGGAGATCCTGATAGTAGGAAATCTACTTCAAGATTCATTTACACTTTTGCAGGGGGAGCTGTTTCATGGCAGTCAAGACTACAGAAGTGGGTTGCATTATCTATAACTGAAGCAGAGTATATTGCTGCCGTAGAAGCTGGAAAAGAAATGTTGTGGTTAAAGCGTTATCTCCAAGAATTTGGAATCAAGCAAAAGGAGTACATGGTACATTGTGACAGTCAGAGTGCTCTAGATTTGAGCAAGAACTCCATGTACCATTTCCGTACAAAACATATTGATATTCGCTATCATTGGATACGCGAGGTAATTGATCAACAACTGTTGAGACTAGTGAAGATCCATACAAAGGAGAATCCTGCGGATATGTTAACAAAGGTAGTGACTCGAGAGAAGTTGGAGTTATGCAGAGACATAACTGGAATGTTCGTTGATTCGGCTGGAGGGGGAGAATTGATGTTTTCCAGTGGTTTCCAGCAGTCATCAAGATGGCTCTGTTCCAGCCGTCATCTAGATGTTCAAAGCTGGTGATGTTGACAACGCGTATGGAAGTGGCAAACTTGAACACGATGACGGCCGCCAACTTTTGCCAACCTTCCTCGTTCACACCATTCACCGCCATAGAATTTTTGCTATAAATAGAGATGCAAACTTTCATTGTAAATCATCCCAAAATCACTCAGAGAAGTGTAATCACAACCTAGAGAGTGTGTGTGAGTTTGAGAGTTTATTTTTGTAAGAGTTTTGTAATACTCTGTAAATCTATTCTTGTGAGTAATAGAGTTGTTTTTCTCTCAAATTTGTATCTCCCAACGTCCAGGCGTTCCTCTCTTCCTAACACCTGTGGTTTGTTCAAAAAAGCTACCCTAAGTTCAAAACTATTTTTTCAGCATGGAGAGTACTCGTAGAATACAAATGTTGTGTGAGGAGTTCAAACCGTCAAATACCTTTGTTGAGTAACGGCACACGCATATCATATGAGTGATGTTTTTTGTCTTTTTCAATAAAATTCATAGTCATAACATATGTGCAGTATAGCATACACAGTTGCCAGTTGGCATCAAACATCCGTGTAGTCGTCAAACATTTGTGCAGTATAGCATACACATTTGTGCAGTTCCCATTTAAAATAGGGTGCGGTATCCATCAAACAGTTACCATAAACCATGTTACATTCACATTTACAATACACATTAAACCAGGGCCGTCTTAACAATTCGAATGCCCTAGGCAAAAACAAAAAATGAGCCTTCACACACGTTTAATTTTTTAATACATATAAAAAGATAATACTTAAATTTATCAACTTGTATATACTTACAATGCATTTAATTATTTAAAATAACAATATTTACAATTTTAATTGACATTTTTTTATTTAATCAAATATAATATTTTGGGAAATATATATATATACATATATATATATATATATATATATATATATATATATATATATATATATATATATATATATATATATATATATATATATATATATATATATATATAGTGGTAGGATCAAGAGGGAAGTAACCAATCGGGGGGAAGCGGGGGGAAGCAAAAACTTTTTTTTTTTTCGTTTTTTGAAAAAACTTTGTTCACGAACATTATAGATGAGATGAAAATATGAACATTTAGTAGAGACACTTTGTGATAAATGTTTTTATTTTGGCGGGAAAACGCTCGAAGAAGTAATATATAACAATTATCGTGTTTTTCGAGCGTATGTTGAGGTTTTAGATATTAGGGTTTATATATTAGGGTTTATAGGGTTTAGATATTAGGGTTTAGAAATTTAGGGTTTAGGGTTTAGATTTAGGATTTAGATTGAGTTTTTAACACGAACGGTTTAGAGTTTAGGGTTTAGGGTTTAGGGTTTAAGGTTTAGGGTTTGGTGTTTTGGGTTTATGGAATAAACCCAAAACACCAAACCCTAAACCCTAAACCCTAAACCCTAAACCCTAAACTCTAAATCGGGCTAAATTTTACTTCACAAAACATGAAGAAAAAAAACGTTAACATTCTTCACGAACAATATTATTTTGAATGTTATTTTTGTCGATCGTTTTCCCGCCAAAATAATAACATTAATCACGAAGTGTCTTTTCTAAATGTTCTTATTTTTTTCCAATCTATAATGTTCGTGAACAAAGTTTTTTCAAAAAACGATTTTATTTTTGCTTCCCCCCGATTGCTTACTTCCCCATTGATCCTGTCCATGTGCAGGATCACACGAAAATATGAACATTTAGAAAAGACACTTCGTGATGAATGTTATTATTTAGGCGAGAAAACGATCGACAAAAATAACTTTCAAGATAATATTGTTCGTGATGAATGTGAACGTTTTTTTTCATGTTTTGTGAAGTAAAATTTAGCTCGATTTAGATTTTAGGGTTTAGGGTTTGGTGTTTTGGGTATATTCCATAAACCCAAAACACCAAACTCTAAACCCTAAACCATAAACCCTAAACTCTAAACCGTTCGTGTTAACAACTCAATCTAAATCCTAAATCTAAACTCTAAATCTATACCCTAAACCCTAAATTTCTAAACCCTAATATCTAAATCCTATAAACCCTAATATCTAAACCTTAATATCTAAAACCTTAACATACGCTCGAAAAACACGATAATTGTTATATATTACTTCTTCGAGCATTTTCCCGCCAAAATAAAAATATTTATCACAAAATGTCTTTATTAAATGTTCATATTTTCATCAAATCTATAATGTTCGTGAACAAAGTTTTTTTAAAAACGAAAAAAAAAAAATTTGCTTCCCCCCGCTTGGTTACTTCCCTCTTGATCCTACCAATATATATATATATATATATATATATATATATATATATATATATATATATATATATATATATATATATATATATATATATATATATATATATATAGGGGCAGGATCAATGGGGAAGTAACCAATCGGGGGGAAGCAAAATTTTTTTTTTTTGTTTTTTTTGGAATTTTTTTTCGGCATCAAGATCACACGAAAATATGAACATTTAGAAGAGACACTTCGTGATGAATGTTATTATTTAGGCGGGAAAACGATCGACAAAAATAACATTCAAGATAAAATTGTTCGTGAAGAATATGAACGTTTTTTTTCTTCTTCATGTTTTGTGAAGTAAAATTTTGCCCGATTTAGAGTTTAGGGTTTAGGGTTTAGGGTTTGGTGTTTTGGGTTTATGGAAACTCTAAACCGTTCGTGTTAAAAACTCAATCTAAATCCTAAATCTAAACCCTAAACCCTAAATTTCTAAACCCTAATATCTAAACCCTAATATCCAAACCCTAATATCTAAAACCTCAACATACGCTCGAAAAACACGATAATTGTTATATATTACTTCTTCGAGCGTTTTTCCGCCAAAATAAAAACATTTATCACAAAGTGTCTCTACTAAATGTTCATATTTTCATCCCATCTATAATGTTCGTGAACAAGGTTTTTTCAAAAAACGAAAAAAAAAAGTTTTTGCTTCCCCCCGCTTCCCCCCGATTGGTTACTTCCCACTTGATCCTACCACTATATATATATATATTTAAAATTTTGGGCCCTTCAAATTTTTTGGGCCCTAGGCAACCATGCCTATCTTGCCTATGTTCAAAGACGCCCCTGCATTAAACTAAACTGTAGTATTCATTACACTTTAAAAAGCGTACACAATAAGTGCTATTGATCCGAGTTGAGAAGTGTAGTATACACATTAAGTTCTGAACAAAAACATAAAACAAACTTGGAACGTACCACAGGATAATAACACAATCAGGGGCGGATTTGAGGGTGTGCAACACGTGCGTTCGTACAGGGCCCACAATGCAAAGGGGCCCATAATTCAATAACATTGTTATAGCTGATACTAATATTTAACCTATTATTTAGTATTTATTGAAAATATTTTTACATACTTTTAAAATTTTTGTATACAAAAGGCCTATTTTTTATTGATTGAACAGGGCCCATATGAAAATTTGAAATTGACGGGACACCCCTGACCACAACGATTGTTATTTCATCCGTAACATAGAAAAATCACATAGAAACCATTAACAAATACATGATTAGATATCAAGGCGAATCTACCTTCAACCATGTGGGATCTTTTGACCCCACTATTTTTTAGTTTCTTACTACAAATTACTACTAAATTTTACAGGCCACCACTAAATTTAAGAATATAACTCCATATTTTTTTTAACTGAATAGTTTTTTTGAAGTAAACAGTCATATTTTTTTTAAATAAATCATAAAGTATCACTCAAATTATATAGGACATTCTTGAGTTTTGATCCTAAATTAGCCATTATCTTATACTAATTAGGGAAAAACAAATAAACAAAAAATCAACTCAACTACATATAGCAATTAACTTCATTATTTTCGCTTCAGATTCGGCCCTTTTGAGCTTGTCTTTAACTTCATTCTTTGATTTGAGCAACTCTAGAATTATATTAACAAATCGAGGATTCATTGATGGATTAACCCAATCGAAGAACCTACAATCAGACGGCTATAAAACCATGGATTAAATTACAGATATAATACGACCAAAATACGATTTGGGGATTAAAAAAATTATGCTTTGTTAACTTTTTCGCACAACTGTAAAAACAACACCCAGGGTTCTTGTTTCTTCAAGATGTTTGAATCAAAGTTCGTCTTCCACACTAGCAATTAACCATTGTTATTTGTCCTCAATTGCAATAAATTGATAAGAAACAAAGACGACGAATTCTAGAGTCGAAGTGGATTTTGTGTTGAAGGAGGGTACAAATAATTTCATAAGCGTATGTCAAAGGATTCTATAAGCGTATGTAAAAGGGTTTTCTGTAAAACCATCGAATATGACAATTATATGGAATATGGATAGAATGGCCATTTAGCTCTCACATGCTGTTCATGTGTCGTTGCTTAACAGGGTTTTTAATGGATTGCATTCCTCACGCAACATTTGTATAGTACAAGAACTTTCTATGCTGAAAAAAAATAGTTTTAGACTTGATAGTTATTTTGAACAAACCACGTGGACTCTCTACGCAATTTTGTCAAAAAATAAACTTAGTTCAGTTGAAAGTGGAGGGAGTCTTTACCCTTGAGATTGTTTTACTCCATTGATTATTTTTCATTTCCTTTCTTTTTCCATCACTACACATCAAAATCAACACCTAAGAAATATTACATCTCATATCTTTTCCTTTCTTTTTCCATCACCACACACCAAAATCAACACATTTTAAATATTTTTCTAAGCACAATTTTAATATTTTCCTGAAATTGATAAGTATTTTACATCTCATATCCTGAGTGTTTGAACATTGGTTTCGTATTTTCTTTTTCCAATTCAAGTGGCGGCTAGACTTTCATACATGCATGTACTCTTCCACCGTCAATATTTCGACCATTTCCTTAGTTATGTAATTTGTAAAGTGTGTTGCAAGAGAGTCTAAACTTGAGAACTCTTTCTCTGATATCTTATAATGATTATTTTGTATGACTATTATGTTATATTTCTTTGTTTTTTATTTTTCTTTCCATTCTTCTTATAACTAACAAGTAAGACTAGGGGGCATTTGTGGCATTTGAAATTCTATGTTTTGTCGGGAAATTTCAAATTACTATTGATTTCAAAAATCCATGAACATGAAATTTCAAAATCGTTAGTATTACTGAGATATAGTATGTTTACATTCACTAAGCTTTATAGCTTACCCTCTCGTTGTTTATATTTTTATAGATTCGCAAGGTGGAGGCGGCAAGGGTAAGTGCAAGGATTAGTGGGCTACCGCGTGTTGCTTTAGAAGACTTTGCTTTTGGATTTGACTTAGGATTGGGTAGTGCAATCCCAATCACCATGCTCGGTCTTTAGTTGTAATTAAACGAATTAGGTCGATATTGTCACATCCTTGTATTTATGGGTCGTTGGAGTCCCGAAGGTCGTAATACTCTTTTTGTCGTTTAAAACCCGTTTACTTATTGTTTGAAAATGGTTAAACTCAGTTTGGGGCTAATGAAACTTGGTTTGGTTGAAAATGGGTTGCCTTGTGATAAAAATGGGTTGATCCTGTTTCATGTAATAGAGCGCGCCGCGTTGTGCCTTGCGCGCCGCAAAAATGCGCGAGAACTGGGGGTCATGTCTGGGTATTAAGTTCTGTTTTGAAATCCTGCTTTAGGCCGCGCCGCGCAACGTTTTGCGCGCCGCGCAAATGGCCTGGTGTGCCGAACTGTTTTGTTTAAAAAAAGCGTGTTTTCTCGTAAAGAGTTTTGGGTCGTTACAATTTTGCACCAAGCTAGGCTTTTAGCCTTGAACCAACAATATCATGCATTATTTCCATCGAAATATAGCTAAATGAAGACGGATGTTGCGAGGATTATATGTATAATTCGAGTAATATCATTTATAATTTATGCTTTATGTTTACATTTACGTTATGTTTACGTTTATGTTCTACGTTTTACATTTATGGTTGTGCTATGCTATACGTTTAACGTTTTATGTTTTGTTTTACTTTTACACTTTTCATTTTATGTTTTATGTTTTATGTTTAACGTTTATTTATTACGCTTTACGTTTTACGCTTTCTGTTTTTACGTTTTACGTTTTATAAATCATGGGATTTCAAATCCCTGAACCAAACACATGATAGGATTTTTAATCCTGGGATTCCAAAATCCATGAGATTTTAAATATCGTGAGATTTCAAATTTGAAATTTCAAATCCTCGAATACAATGCCACCTAAGTGTTAAATAAGCATTTTGCACATCTAGTCTTATTGTTGTAAAATATGTTCAATGTAATATGTCTGGCACGTGTCTAATTCCATAAGGTGTGGCGATCAGTATAGTTATGGATAACTCAATTGTAGTGATTGGCTAGGAAATGAGATAGCATTGAGAGGTAAAACATTTGGAGATAAACATTTATGGTGGTTAAAGAAAGGCTGGATAGCCAGAGAGTAATTCTGATAGGCTGCGCAAGGTAGAATATGTGATTGAATTACTCGTCTTTTCGAATAACCCGAACCTAAAAAATGTTAGAACCTCTTAAAATGGCCTAAAGTTCGCTTTTCGCCTTTTCCGTTCTTTTAAGGGTGATTATAATTACAATTATAATAATTATAATTATCATTTACCTTGTATACTACTGTAATACTTACAAAATTTTTGGTCGTTTATGTCCCGGTGTGAGTGTAAGGGAAGTGTCGTTTTGGTTTCGGACAGGGAAGGGAAGAGTTAAATGGCTCAAACTTGAGGGGTAATATTAGGTTAAAATGTGTGAAGATTCATGGAATAGGGGGCAAAATGGAACTTTAAATTTAATATAATAAACATTAAATGAATCTCACCCAAAATTTTAACGAGATTTATTTTTTTCCGCTGCGAGTTAAATTTATCGTTATCGTTGTTCAACTTGTAATAATTTACGAACAAAACGCAACTAACTATATTCGAAACAGAGCTTTTAAAAATATATATATTTTGGATTATATCAGTGTGTATATATATATATATATATATATATATATATATATATATATATATATATATACGAAATTTATCTTTTTTCGTTGCAAGTTAAATTTATCTGCCATCACTGTTCAACTCGAAATAATTTTACGATCAAAACGTGAAACAACCCAACCCGTATTCCATACGATAATTTTTTTTTTATATAATACACATTTACGCGCCAATTAAATATGCAAACCATTCCACAAGTTCCATTTAAATGTACAACAATTTAAATGTTTACAAAAGGCACGAAGGCCATTAATTAAGTTTAATACAAGTTTGACCTACTAAAATGATAGTTTATGATCCAAACGACACTCAAGCATGGTTTGGGGATAAACTACCCAAAACGTTAGGCCACTTCACAAAGCTAACACCAAAAGCACCCCCCGACAACATAAGCGGGAGACCACTAGTCCAAATGTATCCCCTTACCCTTGTCCAAGCCGGAACCTATAAAATGGTAAACAACGAGAGGGTAAGCAATGCTTAGTGAATGCAATAGTTATACATACATATATATAACCCATCTATTTGCAATCACAAATACCAAATACCTCGCACGAACATGTAACTCACATAGCAAGTCAATCATACCCGAAATACCAACAAGTCGTACATTGACACCAAATCTCATTAGCATATACTCAACACCATATATATATATATATATATATATATATATATATATATATATATATATATATATATATATATATATATATATATATATATATATATATATATATATATATATTGCTAAACGATCACAACACAATATGGTTAACCATAACGCTATGGTGCTACCGGCACGTGGTTCACACCATACGCATTTGAGTCTCACTCTTTTATAGTACTACCGGCACATGGTTCACACTTTGACGCTACTGGCACGTGGTTCACGCCTCATTTTATAGTGCTACCGGCACGTGGTTCACACTCGATGCTACCGGCACGTGGTTCACATCCTATATCCGTCACATACATGTTATGGCACTACCGGAACATGGTTCATACCGTAACATTCACAAATAAACACGCCATATATATGAACGTATAATTATTCCACTCACCTTGTCACAAGGATGATGATTTAGCACTTCCGAGCTTCAACGCAATGTACCTAAATCATTAAGTGCACATTCAATTTTACAACTAGTGGGATTAACCACAATACTCCCACTTGAGCATTTAATGACCCAATTTGCATTAAATTACTCAACTACTCACAACCACCCATAAATGGCCAAGACTCGACTTTAATCACTAAGACTAGTGAATTAAAGTCTATTAACTTCAATTAACACAAAACTTAGGGTAATCCATACCCATTTCATCTAATTAGGTCAACTAGTACATTTTGACCCATTTTATAATACCTCACAATCAAGTCAAACTTACCCATTTACATTTCTTTCATAAGTCTTAAAGTGCATTAGTGACTAACAACACCAATTGACACTTACAACCTCAAATCACAAGGCCAAAACCCTAGATTATGGCTATTAGGGTTTCATTACAACAACATAACCCAAACTCGCCCATTTTACCCTCAAATGGGTCAAACAAGTCTCTAGTAACTAAAACCCTAGCCATTAACCAATTAAAACTCAAAACTTAGTGTTAGAACTTACCGAGACTATCAACGCGTAGCTAGAGACACAAGGAACAACTTTAATTCTTGCTCCAAAGATCAACCCTCAATCCTTCACTCTCAATCTCACTTTTAATCCAAATGGGTTTTAAGTTTTGGGAGAAAAAATGGAGAGAAAAGAGAAAAAGAAATGAATTAAATGGATATGTGGTGGAGAGTTAATGCTCCCATCAGATCCACATGTCAATTTACCATTTTGCCCCTTAAAATCCCTTAAATTGAGCTAAGTCCGACACCAGTTCAGCAGAACTGTCGCGGCGCGGCCTTAGTCGTCGCGACGCGACACATAAAGGGAAAATAGGCCCTTCTTAACCCAATCCCTGATCCAGGTTTGCTTTGTTCGTCGCGGCGCGGCGTTTGCCTGAGCCTGGTCACTTCGACCATTTAACATAAAATAATGGTTTAAACAACTAGCACACCTCATTCACACTTCCTATGCACGCCTAAGCTTCAACCTTAAGTCTCACATGACTCAACTCCATCGCGACACATTATATATACTCATACGCACGCATTCACGTATATATATAATTATACATTTACTCATAAACTAACACTTTGGCTCATTTAATCACATAAACGAACATGTATAATCGTGCTAATAATTTAGTTTGTACCTTTAAATATGTACGGGAAAAACGGGATGTTACAACTCTCCCCCACTTGAATCGGAGCGCGTCCTCGCGATCCAAGCCGCATGACAAGAAGGAAGATAAACCAACACAAACTCTTAGGGCTCCCAAGTGAACTCGGAACCCTTACTACGACGCCATCGAACTTTAAAAGTCCTTACCTCTTTGTGCCTCAATCTTTTGACCTTCTCATCAAGTATGGCAATCGGTTCCTCGATATACTCTAAATTATTATTTAGCTCAATCTCGTCTAATGGCACCCAAGATGAATCATCCGCAAGACACTTACGGAGGTGGAAAACATGAAATGTATTATGGATCCCCGCAAGCTCTTCGGGTAATTCCAAACGATACGCGACCTCACCAACACGAGCTAAAACCTTAAACGGCCCAATAAACCGATGAGCTAACTTTCCTCGTTTCCGAAACCGAATAATACCCTTCCATGGCGAAACTTTGAGCATCACCATGTCACTTTCTTGAAATTCGATCGTTCGTCTACGTTTATCGGCATAAGATTTTTGCCTATCTTGAGCCTTTTTCAAATGCTCTCGAATCACATCAATCTTGCTATTCGTCTCTAAAACCAAATCGGTACTCCCAATTTCCTTTTATCCCACTTCACCCCAACAAATCAGGGTTCGACACCTACGCCCATAAAGCATCTCATAAGGTGGCATCCCAATTCTAGTATGATAACTATTATTGTACGAGAATTCCACCAAAGGTAAGTGCTCGTCCCAACTACCACCAAAATTGATAATGCACGCGCGTAACATATCTTCCAAAGTTTGATTCGTACGTTCGGTTTGACCGTCCGTTTGAGGATGATACGCCGTGCTCAATTTCAATTGTGTACCCATATCCTCATGAAACTTTTCCCAAAATCGAGATGTAAAACAAGTATCTCGATCCGAAACAATCGATATAGGAACGCCGTGTCGAGAGATGACTTCCTTGATAAACAACTTAGCCAAGGTCTCCGACGATATCGCTTCCTTAATGGGAAGAAACAAAGCGCTTTTCGTCAATCGATCTACTATAACCCAAATCGAATCAAATTGGGTTCTTGCCGTTTTAGGTAACTTTGTGATGAAATCCATGGTAATGTGCTCCCATTTCCATTTCGGGATTTCTAACGGTTGTAACTTACCATACGGCTTTTGGTGCTCGGCTTTAACTTGCAAACACGTGACGCATTGCTCAACATACTTCACAACGTCACTTTTCATGCCCGGCCACCAATAATCTTTCCTTAAATCAAGATACATTTTCGTCGCGCCCGGATGAATGGAATACCTTGACTTATGTGCTTCATCAAGTAGCACTTGTCGGTAATCACCCATCTTAGGCACCCACACTCTTCCTTGAAAAGACAACAAACCACGCGAGCCCATAGTAATGAACTCCGATTGTCCCACAATTCGCTCCGCATGCTTGTTGTGAACGTAAGCCTCTATTTGAATCACACCGAGTTTTTCAAGAAAATCGTTAGTAATAATCATACGTAACAATCCCAATCGTAACGCTGGGTGATGACTCTTTCGACTTAACGCATCTGCGACCACATTCGCCTTGCCCGGATGATAAAGTATTTCATAATCATAATCTTTCACCACATCCATCCACCTACGTTGACGATAATTCAAATCTCGTTGATTAAAGAGGTGTTTCAAACTCTTATGATCCGAATAAATCGTACACTTGACACCATACAAGTAATGGCGCCAAATTTTCAATGCATGCACAACCGCCGCCAACTCAAGATCATGAGTTGGATATCTCGTCTCGTGTTCCTTTAATTGTAGAGAGGCATAAGAAATGACTTTACCTCTTTGCATTAGAACACACCCGAGTCCATTTAACGAAGCATCACAATAAACTGTCATGTCTTCCACTCCTTCCGGTAACACTAACACCGGAGCTTGACACAACTTCTCTTTTAGCAATTGAAAAGCAATTTCTTGCTCGTCCTCCCAATTAAATCTCGCGTTCTTCCTCGTCAACTTTGTCAATGAAGAAGCGATCTTAGAAAAGTCTTGGATAAACCGACGATAATAACCGGCCAATCCGAGAAAACTTCAGACCTCCGTAGGCGTAGTCGGTTGTCTCCAACTCTTCACCGTCTCTATTTTCCCTGGATCCACTTGAATACCCTCCTTGTTCACAATATGACCAAGGAATTGAACTTCCCTTAGCCAAAATTCACATTTGGAGAACTTAGCATATAACTTCTCCTTTCGTAATGTCTTCAATACTTCACGCAAATGACGTTCATGTTCGTTCATACTCTTTGAATAAACAAGTATGTCGTCAATGAACACAATTACCGACTTGTCCAACATAGGTTGACACACTCGGTTCATAAGATCCATGAATACCGCCGGTGCATTCGTAAGACCAAAAGGCATAACTACGAACTCAAAATGCCCATAACGTGTTCGAAAAGCCGTTTTCTCAATATCTTCCTCACGGACCCGCATTTGGTGATAGCCGGACCGTAGGTCGATCTTAGAGAAATACCTCGCACCTTGGAGTTGGTCAAAAAAATCGTCAATCCGAGGCAATGGATAACGATTCTTGATTGTAACTTTATTCAACTCCCGGTAATCGATGCACATCCGCATACTACCATCCTTCTTTTTCACGAATAAAACCAGAGCACCCCATGGAGAAGCACTCGGTCGAATAAAACCCTTCTCAAGCAACTCTTGGGTTTGATTTAACAACTCTTGCATTTCCGTTGGTGCTAAACGATAAGGAGTTTTAGCAATGGGAGTAGCTCCCGGAACCAACTCAATGCGAAATTCAACTTGTCTTTCCGCCGGAACACCCGGTAACTCATCCGGAAAAACGTCTTCGAATTCACTAACCACCGGAATTTCACGAATAGGTGGCAGCTCATCACGAGTATCAACAACATGGGCAAGAAAAGCCATGCCACCGCTAACAAGAAAACGACGTGCCCGTGCAAAAGAACATATCGGCACAAGTCTTCTTCGTTTATCACCGTGAATAATTAACTCTCCCCCACTAGGGGTCTTCACACGAATAAACTTTTCATGGCATGAAATATCGGCTCCATTTCGATCGAGCCAATCCATACCAACAACGATATCAAAATCGCCCAAAGTCATAGGGATGAGATCAATTTTAAAGTTTTCGGCACCAAAAACGACATCACAATTCTTACACACATCAACCACTAGCACCGTCTTGCCGTCCGCTATTTCGACTTCTACCAGACGACTTAACTTAGCTAACGGTCTATCAAGTTTAGGCACAAATTTTGGAGACACAAACGACAAATTTGCACCGCTATAAAAAAGAATCCTTGCCGGATTAGAATTAACCAAGAAGGTAACTAAGACAACTTCGTTGGATTGCTTGGCTTCGTCGTTAGTCATCAAATAGTTTCGACCTCGAGCCGTACCCGCCGCCTTCTCTAGCCTTTTAACATTATCGTTGTTCAAATCGGGACACTCTGATTTTCGGTGTCCTTCTTTACCACAATTATAGCAAGTAAATTTGTTCGGGCCATTGGTACAATCACGGGCCATGTGTCCCCTTTGTTTACAATTAAAACACGTGGGCCCGAAACCCCCGGAAGCACCCTTCTTCGCATTATTTAAGCTTTCGGAGCCTTTCTTGTTCTTTTTATTTGAAAAGTTCGAATGGCTCGAACCTTCAAACTTTCTCTTTGAAAAAGTGAAATCACTCTTCCTCGGAACCTCCGGTTCAAAACCCCGAGCCAACTCGAATAGCTCTTCAAAAGTCTTAGCCATTCCCCGACTAATCTTACCATTTAACTCATCGTTCAAGGTACGGTAGAAATCTTTCATTAGCTTGTGATCGTCACCAACATATTCTGGGCAAAAACGAGTCTTTGCCAAAAAGGTAGACTTGAGAGTAACCAAGTCCATTGAACGTTGTTGCAAATGATGCAACTCGTCCCGGATTCTATCAAGGTCGGAAGAAGTTCGGTATTCTTGAAAAAATTCCTTCTTAAACTCCTCCCATGTCAAGCTCATACATTGCTCTTCACCATACAAATTGATTTTATCGTCCCACCACAACTTGCCTTCTTCACGTAACATGCTAGACCCATACCTCGTCTTCTTCTCGGGAGGACATTCCGCGGTACGGAAAGCTCCCTCGATATCAGAAATCTAACAAGTGCTTTTCAATGGATCTCTCACCCCATTAAACATCGGAGGTTGAGTATCCTTGAAATTTTTGTAGTGGAAGTCCCACCTTCCACCCCCACCATTACCTTCACCCCCTTCGCCTCGAGGATAAATGTTTCTAGCCTCTAAAGCCTCCTCTATTGCGGCTTTCATTCGATCGTTGATCATTTCGGTCACTTGTCCATCGATCATCGTACATTACTTGTTTGACACGATTTGCACCCGTAACAATGGTAGCTAATCATTGTTACGCGAGCACGTCGCATTAACTTGCTAGTACAACGTCCATCTCGCTCGATGCTTGCTAAACACAGCACAAATCAATTAGCACAAGGTTAGTTCACATAAACCCAAGCACTAACAATTCCCGATTAGACCCAAAGTCCTACAAGTCCCGCATAAAGCGCTCACACAATAAAGTCCAAGTCTAGGCACCTATCTCAAGTCGCCTAAATCTCTTAGACCATGCTCTGATACCACTTGAAACAACCCAACCCGTATTCCTTACGATAAATTTTTTTTATATAATACACATTTACTCGCCAATTAAAATGCAAACCATTCCACAAGTTCCATTTAAATGTACAACAATTTAAATGTTTACAAAAGGCACGAAGGCCATTAATTAAGTTTAATACAAGTTTGACCTACTAAAATGATAGTTTATGATCCAAACGACACTCAAGCATGGTTTGGGGCTAAACTACCCAAAACGTTAAGCCACTTCACAAAGCTAACACCAAAAGCACCCCCCGACAACATAAGCGGGAGACCACTAGTCCAAACGTATGCCCTTACCCTTGTCCAAGCCGGAACCTATAAAATGGTAAACAACGAGAGGGTAAGCAATGCTTAGTGAATGCAATAGTTATACATACATATATATAACCCATCTTTTTGCAATCACAAATACCAAATACCTCGCACGAACATGTAACTCACATAGCAAGTCAATCATACCCGAAATACCAACAAGTCGTACATTGACACCAAATCTCATTAGCATATACTCAACACCATATATATATATATATAATGCTAAACGATCACAACATAATATGGTTAACCATAACGCTATGGTGCTACCGGCACGTGGTTCACACCATATGCATTTGAGTCTCACTCTTTTATAGTGCTACCGGCACATGGTTCACACTTTGACGCTACCGGCACGTGGTTCACGCCTCATTTTATAGTGCTACAGGCACATGGTTCACACTCGATGCTACCGGCACGTGGTTCACATCCTATATCCGTCACATACATGTTATGGCACTACCGGCACATGGTTCATACCATAATATTCACAAATAAACACTCCATATACATGAACGTATAATTATTGCACTCACCTTGTCACAAGGATGATGATTTAGCACTTCCGAGCTTCAACGCAATGTACCTAAATCATTAAGTGCACATTCAATTTCACAACTAGTGGGATTAACCACAATACTCCCACTTGAGCATTTAATGACCCAATTTGCATTAAATTACTCAACTACTCACAACCGCCCATAAATGGCCAAGACTCGACTTTAATCACTAAGACTAGTGAATTAAAGTCTATTAACTTCTATTAACACAAAACTTAGGGTAATCCATACCCATTTCATCTAATTAGGTAAACTAGTACATTTTGACCCATTTTATAATACTTAGAGTCACAATCAAGTCAAACTTACCCATTTACATTTCTTTCATAAGTCTTAAAGTGCATTAGTGACTAACAACACCAATTGACACTTACAACCTCAAATCACAAGGCCAAAACCCTAGATTGTGGCTATTAGGGTTTCATTACAACAACATAACCCAAACTCGCCCATTTTACCCTCAAATGGGTCAAACAAGTCTCTAGTAACCAAAACCCTAGCCATTAACCAATTAAAACTCAAAACTTAGAGTTAGAACTTACCGAGACTATCAACGCGTAGCTAGAGACACAAGAAACAACTTTAAATCTTGCTCCAAAGATCAACCCTCAATCCTTCACTCTCAATCTCACTTTTAATCCAAATGGGTTTTAAGTTTTGGGAGAGAAAATGGAGAGAAAAGAGAAAAAGAAATGAATTAAATGGATATGTGGTGGAGAGTTAATGCTCCCATCAGATCCACATGTCAATTTACCATTTTGCCCCTTAAAATCCCTTAAATTAAGCTAAGTCCGACACCAGTTCAGCAGAACTGTCGCAGCACGGCCTTAGTCGTCGCGGCGCGACACATTAAGAGAAAATAGGCCCTTCTTAACCCAATCCTTGATCCAGGTTTGCTTTGTTCGTCGCGGCACGGTCCCGCCCGTCGCGGCGTGGCGTTTGCCTGAGCCTGGTCACTTTGACCATTTAACACAAAACGATGGTTCAAACAACTAGCACACCTCATTCACACTTCCTATGCACGCCTAAGCTTCAACCTTAAGTCTCGCACGACTCAACTCCATCGCGACACATTATATATACTCATACGCACGCATTCACGTATATATATAATTATACATTTACTCATAAACTAACACTTTGGCTCATTTAATCACATAAACGAACATGTATAATCGTGCTAATAATTTAGTTTGTACCTTTAAATATGTACGGGAAAAACGGGATGTTACAAAACGCAACTAACTATATTCAAAACAGAGTTTGTTTTTTTATTTTAAAAATGGATTATATATATATATATATATATATATATATATATATATATATATATATATATATATATATATATATATATATATATATATATATATATGGGCATGATCAATGGGGAAGCAACCAATCGGGGGGAAACGGGGGGAAGCAAATTTTTTTTCCGTTTTTTTTGGAATTTTTTTTCCGGCATCAAGATCACACGAAAATATGAACATTTAGAAGAGACACTTCGTGATGAATGTTATTATTTAGGCGGGAAAACGATCGACAAAAATAACATTCAAGATAATATTGTTCGTGAAGAATATGAACGTTTTTTTTTCTTCATGTTTTGTGAAGTAAAATTTAGCCCGATTTAGAGTTTAGAGTTTAGGGTTTAGGATTTGGTGTTTTGGGTTTATTCCATAAACCCAAAACACCAAACCCTAAACCCTAAACCCCAAACCCTAAACCATAAACTCTAAACCGTTCGTGTTAAAAACTCAATCTAAATCCTAAATCTAAACCCTAAATCTAAACCCTAAACCCTAAATTTCTAAACCCTAATATCTAAACCCTATAAACCCTAATATCTAAACCCTAATATCTAAACCCCAATAGCTAAAACCTCAACATACGCTCGGAAAATACGATAATTGTTATATATATTATTTCTTCGAGCGTTTTCCCGCCAAAATAAAAACATTTATCACAAAGTGTCTCTACTAAATGTTCATATTTTCATCTCATCTATAATGTTCATGAACAAAGTTTTTTCAAAAAATGAAAAAAAAAGTTTTTGCTTCCCCCCGCTTCTCCCCGATTGGTTACTTCCCTCTTATATATATATATATATATATATATATATATATATATATATATATATATATATATATATATATATATATATATATATAACCAAACTAATTATATCAAGTACATGACTAAAACAAGTGGTAAATTAATGAGTTTGTAAATGAAAAAATCGGAGTTTGAGTCATTCTACCCCTTCTTTCCACAATTTTTTCCCTCAGTTTTCAATCAATATTAATTTCATTAAAGAAGTCAAAATTTTTCCACCACAATGTGCAGACCATTAGATATATTAGGTACCAAACAACGTATATTCAAATACAACCGCAACAACACGCGATCAAATTTTTTCTAGTTGTAATTATAATCCTCGATTATATATAGTTCATATTCATATGAATCATATGGATTTATCGTGATTGAATTTGTCACATAATTCTTCTATATGTATCTCTTTCTTAACTATTTATGTCGATTATAATTTAAGAGAGTGGTCTAAATAGAATTACGGTCACTTTACCAACACATTCACCCATTAAATAACCCGCAACTACCTCTTCTATCATTTAATTCTTCACAACTACTTTCAATTTTCAACTCACAACAACCTAATGAATCGTAATCCTCTTTTTAAACCCACAAAAACAACGCGTCTGTCAGATTTTCTTCGTCAGTAGCGTCACCTGCTTTCCCGTCGAACCCTTCTCAGTTTACTTTTGGTGATTTCTGTAATGACCTCAAGTGGGCCTAGTCGTAAGATTACTATCTTGCCCTTATGTGATTAATAATGTTGATTTAATAATTATTTATGTGTTTAGTTGAATGCATTTTGTGACAAGGGTCCCAGGACATATCTGTTTAAGAATTGGGCCTTGTTAGAGCTACTTAACGAGGTGCATTGTGTTGTAGATAACTGACAAATGCTCGTGATTTGTAGCATAAGTTTTCTTTGATTGAAAGAACCTCTTTTGTTTAAATATCTCTATATCCAATTTATTTCATTTTTGGAAACTTCTCAACACACAGGCACAACCGCATCTTTGAATCCATAACTCTAATCTTGATTATTGATCTTTAGATTAAATCAAGTTAAGTAATTTGTTCATAGTAATTTCAATGATCAAAACAATGTAAATGTGTTTGTAATCAACTGATTTTGATTTGGGTTTAATGGGTTTTTGTATAAGTTGGGGTTTATGCTTGCTTTATGTTCTTAAGTGTTAGTTTTGATGATTTGTTGATTGCTATAGTTCCTAGATATGTTGTATGACCTTAGTGCACCAATAGATCGACCAAAACATGTATAAATCGCGATTTTAGGTATTAAAATTGTAATCTTGTTGCTACTGTTCTTCATCTCCCACACGAGTGGCTTGTCACTCGTGCGGTTGAGCCAAGAAATTTGGTATGGGTGAGGCCCACTCTATAACGCCGCTAAATAAATGATATAAAAAGGAACTTAAAAGACAAAAGTGTGTTATTCTTAGGGTTAAAGCTACAAATAGGTTATATACTTTCTCAAATGTCTCGATGTCGCCCATATACCCATTTGCGTCTCATTGTCGGCTATATACTTTCAAAAAGTGTACCAATATAAGGCATTATACTTTTTTCACCTGCAACAAATACAATTGATGTCGTAGCTTCTAAGTAGTCATGAAACGTCGGTGATACATCGGAACAAAAACTGAAAGTATATATATCCTACATCCCAACAAAACTGAAAGTATATGACTTATTTGTAGCCATATAAAATAAAAAAATGTTAAATAATTAACTTTACCGGTTCAGCAGGTAACCGGTAACGAAATATTGACATTGTTACATTTTTTGAAAGTATATAGCCGACAGTGAGACGCAAATGGGTATATAGGAGATATCGGGACATTTGAGAAAGTATATAGCCTATTTGTAGCTTTAACCCTTATTCTTATTCAAAGTTAAACTATAGTCAAGAATCAAGTTTAATAAACGTATTCAAAAGTACTAATAAATCGAATAAAGTACTAAATCTTGGAACAAATCTGTAACGCAAATGTACTAATTCCACTTCAAATATACACTCATCCCTCGTCCTCAACACCCCTTAAATACCCTTCGTATAAGTAAGAAAAAAAAAGAATACGACTGAGTCAAAGGCTAATGAACGGATATAACAAAAAACAGAGTATAGTATGACATACAAAGACTAGTTCTAACACAAGCATATTTTCAAAGTAGACTTATTTCAACGCAACTTATTTAAAAACGAACCCTTTTTCAAAGCAACTTCAATCAACTCCCCTCATGGCAACACAAGTATCAACACCACCACTTGAACCAAAATCAATTGATAAATAAAGGGTCAAATTTTAACATAGAGATCATCAACCTATCCGATCAGGACCCTTGTTTAAGTCAAGAGGTGAAGATGCTGAAACAAGCGAATTCCTTTCTGATTCCGATGAAGAAATTATACCACGCAACAAGTATCCAAAACTCATTTTCAATTGGAGGACTAGCTAGGTGAAGGTTATAACAGAAGGAATGAAAGACTCAACATGAGAATTTGAGGAAGAAGACCCATCATGAAATGTGATGCTGGGTAATTGAAGTGTTGAAGACCCAGCAAAGGTGGATGAGCTGAGTGCTAATGAAGATGTTGGGGAGAATGTGGGTTTATGCTTAACGATTATATTAATCTTAACCCATGACAATAAGTGTTTTGATGATGACACATGCACATAACTAGAGGTGATGGTAGACATCCTGACATAAATATACAAGTTCACTAATCCACACTTACTCTAGCAAAAGATCAAAACCAAACAAAGCTTAGAATGAGAGCATAAGCTTCACACGGTTTGGTCCACGGTCGACCACAGGTCAGACTGTGGAACCCTGCACCCTAGTTTGTGAAACCAGGAGTGCACGGTCAACTCCACGGTCAACCGTGGGTCGACCGTAAAAGTTTTTGTCCGAATTTTTATCAAATTTAGTTTGACCACTTCGGGGCATCTATAATTTACGAAACCTTTTTCAACATGCTTAATATAGTTGCCCTTTCACATCTAAAAGAGTTTTGGTCGCTAGGACACTAATCTTGAATAATCACGTCTAATGACGTCCTTAACGACACTTTAGCTTGTGATTAAGGATAAAACACATAAGGGTTGCAAAACATCTTTTTAATCCTAAAAATGTACCTAGACATATTTAGGATGGTCACCAACTCCCATTAGGAGATGTTCCTCCCTAATACATGTGTCGGAATATTGAGTGTACGTTATGCTCAATTTTTTAAATGACTTGTGTGACAAAGTGTGCTTCATAATATCTATAAAAGGTCATTAATTATCTAGCATGATTTGTGAACTTTAATATGATGAATAATTGCTTTCTTGAGATGAACTTAATGTTCACATATGCTTATTTATCTATTGATGACATTATACTTCAAAGGTTAATTAATCCATCATATTTGATCTCAAGAGCATGACATGTCCTTATTGATACTTGGATTATTTAAGATTAATTAAATATGTTTTCTTGAGTCAAATAATCACATGCATGCTTTCAATATTAAATGTTGACTCATGCATGTAAGTCTTACAAAAAGAATTTTGGAAGGTTGCTATTTGTCAAAGAACAATGACATCTACTTACCTCTTTGGGTGAACAAGCTTATGACAATAGTAAACCAAGAAAAGATACCTCCCTCTTTGGTATTGTGTTGAAAACTTAAAAGTCATTTGTGTTCAAAATTATGCCGTAACTTTGGCTCATATGGTGACAAATTTATACACTAAATTCTTTTGGTAAATAAGATGGAAAGTCAAGAATGGAAGACTTACTTGTAACGACCCAACCCGTTATCCTTCCAAAAACGTGCCAATTTTTTTTTTTCTGGGACAGTTCATCTGGACGGCGTCCAGCTATCTAGACGGCGTCCAGCTCTGAAAGACTGGACGGCGTCCAGCCATTTTGGACGGCGTCCAAATACACTAAAAAGTTCTGATCAGTTTAACAATTACACACGGGCGAAAAACCCGCTTCCCTACACTTTTAAACCAAAACACTTTCACAATATGTTATAATAATTAAAACTAAGAGTTTTCCATAATAAAACCGAGTTTTACAACCCCGGGCCCACATCGACCCAAATTACCACAAAGTGACCATTTCGACCCAATTTAGTTTATACAAAACATAGACCGAGCATGGGATTGGGGATACGCTACCCAATCCTAATCAAATTCAAAAGCAAGTCTTCTAAAGCAAACTACGCAAGTTCACTAGTTCCCGCGCTTACCCGAGCCACCGCATCCATGCAATCTATAAAAATGTCAACAACGAGAGGGTAAGCTAACGCTTAGTGAGTGAAAATATACTACATACATATATATGCATAAAATGGACACGCCACACAAATAATCAAATACCGCATACCGGAGTATCCAAGCATAAGGCAAGCTAAGCTAAGCATACCGTACGATCACTAAGCAACAAGCTAATAACATCAACAAAATATAAGTTCACCAACGACGATGTGAACAACGCCAATAAGCTACACCCGGAGGGTTAGCTACATCACAACAATACATTAGTATATAACAATATATAAACGAATGAGGTTAACCCCTTAACCCATTAACGAATACCAACACCACGATGTAGATTGGCTGAACTACACGAGCCTTAGTAATCCGAAACCACACGAGATTACTATCTTCAACAACACAACACTATTGAGGTTGGCCGAACTACACGAGCCTTAGTAATCCGAAACCACACGAGATTACCACCTCAATAAGATGACCGAACTACACGAGTCATCATGAGTCTGAACTACACGAGACTCACTTCCAAATAGATGACCGAACTACACGCGTCATCGTGAATCCGAACTACACGCGATCCACTTCTCCAACTCAAAACCCACGGTCACGGGATTATAAAATCCACCACATCGGGGTTATCCACATCACAACAATATCAACCCTTAACCATTGGGGTTATATACTCCACATCACAAACACGTGTGATAACGTACACTCAAAGAGTGCACCTCGCCAAAGGTGGTCAACTAAAACGCACAACCGTGCCAATTGGACCTATACACAAGTCCATCAAATCCACCTACATGTGAAGCGAGCTCTATAACCGAGAACCACTTCACCCGACCCGCACCCATCCTACACATACACATGTACATAGGATATTAACACTCACCTTATCGTCTTGAAGAATGCCACCGAACAATCCGCAACCCGTCAATGGAAAGTACCTATTCCATGATCACAAAACACACAACACAATTAGGGTTGACTTACAAACCAACCCATATGACACTTAGTGCAAATTCGACCCAAATGCACTTTCAAGCACAAAACGCGCCCAAACTAACCAATAATCACTAATAATAGTGACAATGGTCCTAATACGCCAAATACACCCAAACACAAGTGTTAAACACTCGTCTTGCCCATTTTGACACCAAAACCCTAATTCGACCCATTTCAAAATTAGGTAACCAAACACACCCAAAAGTGTTCCAACACTTCCATAATTACTAAACCTAGTGATTAAACTCATGATCAAAATCTAATCAAGGCCAAATCATCAACCAACCCAAAACCCGCCAAGTGACAAGAATAACTAGTCACCATGAACCTACTTCATCATCAAAAAGGGTTTTGCAACAAACTAACTCAAAACCCTAACTTGAATATCAAATCTAACAAATGAAATTCGGGGTTTGAGCTTACCAATACTACCACAACGTAGCTAGGAGCGAGATGAACAACTTTAGAACCCGAGATTTGGTGAGAACCCGACTCCTTCTTCTCCAAATCCGCCTCTCTCTCTCTAAAACTCTCCTCTCTCTCTAGATGTGGATGAGAGTGTTTGTGAGGATGAAATGTGATCCACAATGACCAAATGGATCAGCTTTGAGGGCTCCAAACCGACACCCAAGTGAATTTACCAAAATACCCCTTTTTAAAACCAATTAAAACAGCTGGCCCGTCAGGCATTTTGGACGGCGTCCCAAAATCTGGACGGCGTCCCACTCTTTAATACTAGACGGCGTCCTACTTCTTGGACGGCATCCCACTTAGCTGAAACAGAAATCAGGGTGTTACAACTCTCCCCCACTTAAACTCAATCACGTCCTCGTGATCTTCGTCACTTAACCAAACGGACCACACTCCACGGTCCTCAAACATAAATCCTAAACCGACTTTCCTAGGCAACTCTTCCCAATGAATCACCTTTAACAACTAAAATCATCACACGCGATTTATCAAATCACAATCCGAGCGCTAAAACCTTACTCAATCTCTCACATCGGGAAGAACTCAACCAATCTCGAACCGAGATATCAATCCCCCAGCGTACCCTTACCGAGTACAATGCTAAAAGTAACCAAGTCAACCTAAGGTCAACAACACGAAACGATGGAGACCGAACCAAACGAATCCTTACGGATAACACCAATCACTAAACATCCCTTGTAGTGCGCAATACGACCCATACACAACTACCGTAACATCATAACAAACGGTTAAAACCGATAGCGCCCAAAACGACTATGGCAACGCTAATCCAAAGGTGTACCAAAATCGACAATCGTCACACCCGTAACAACATGTGGGCGAAGCACGGCTATCGCATCACTACTCCTACAACATGGTCCTCACGACCCCACCATCGGTGTATAAGTCAAACGATAGTTCACACAACATGGTCCTTACGATCCCACCATCGGTGTATAAAACAACCGATAGATCACACAACACGGTCCTTACGACCCCACCATTGGTGTATAAAACAACCAATAGATCAAACATCACGGTCCTTACGACCCCACCATTGGTGTATAAACAACCAATAGATCAAACAACATGAAGGCTGGCCGAAAACACACGCGCCTTAGTGAATCCGAACTACACGCGACTCACTACCTTCCTCGCAACAACAATCGGGATTGGCCGAACTACACGCGCCATAGTGAATCCGAACTACACGAGAGTCACTATCCCAAAGGAATGATCGAACTACACAAGTCATTTGTGAATCCGAACTACACGAGACTCACTCCTCAATACAACGACCGAAACCACACGAGTCATTGGTGAATCCGAACTACACGCGATTCACTTCCACAATAAGATGACTGAACTACACGCGTCATCGTGAATCCGAACTACACGAGATTCACAACTCAACACCGGATGATGTCAGCAGACCCCGAAAGTCATGCTTCACCGATATAACACATACGCCCATGATGAAGTCAGCGGACCCCGAAGGTCATGCTTCACCAATCACATATTCCCATGATGAAGTCAGCGGACCCCGAAGGTCATGCTTCACCAATCACATATTCCCATGATGAAGTCACCGGACCCCGAAGGTCATGCTTCACCAATCAACGCCCTTTTGGGCTCGAACAACGAGTAGCGTAAAATCGCGCTCTACTACGCCATAGTGAATCCTAACGGATACCACTAACCATTCACACAATCGAGCAAGAACCACCTATATCAAACATAGGCACAAAACAATAATTCCCCAAAAGAGAACCCGACACACACATCCCTTAACCGAGGGATTTCACCTTGCTCGCCAAACACGTCCATTATCTCTCAATGAGATTTACCACATTGCCACTTCGGTGATAATTTAAATCCAAAATCATAAGTACAATTTAACTGAAATTGTACTCTACCACAAATCGACCAAAACTAGGTCCCAACACAAGTTTCGAATCTACCATAAGCATTATCCGAATTCTCACCCTAAGGTCTCCTCGTGCGGGAGTGTAACTCCCCCACTTGGAACTACGTTCCATATCCACAACTCGTACTACCGTACAGTGCAACCAAAGGTAGACTTTACCAACAATTGGGTTCACACGACCCATCGACATATCTTGCTCCAACCTTGAGCATACCAAGGATCTTAATCTATCCTTAAACACTTCGAATGAAAAGTGTACCACGATTACACAAACCATACCCTCGCAATCATCCAATTGCTTTAGTTTGTCAAATTTCACCTAGTCACTCATGTACCTAAGGGTTTCTCCCGGTACCCTAAGTACAATGTAACCACAACCCAATCGGAGTCGAACACCACGCTAGTAGGTATGAAAGAGGCACCTAATGTCGCGTCATGTAGACTCCTTTACCAACATACATCGAGATCAACACTCGATTTCAAGGAATTCAATCCACTCGACGAACCTCATGGTTCATCAACTTCAACACGAAAGCGAACACGCGCTTAACGACCGAACACCAAAACCCATTTCCATGGTTTGGTAGAAACATTTCCCAATACTAAGGAATGCTTGGTTGCACCAAGTCTTACGCCCTTCGCCCATCAATCAAAACGTCGCCATAGGGTACTTCCATTAGGAACGTCACCCATATCAATAACATGCACAACACAATGCATTTAATAAACTCAAATTCAAACGGCACTTAATAAATAATCAAAGGACATATTTATTAAAGCGAAACGTACCTTAACGTCTCCTTGCCGCACCCGTCCCCGCTAACTTGGGACATTCCGACTTACGATGTCCTTCTTCTTGGCAATTGAAGCACACCATGCCATCACCCTTTGGTACCGAATATTCCCAAGACTTGTGACCTCTCACACCATAATTGTAACATCTAGACGCACTAGAATCCTATATACCACCCGTGCTCACACTCGGACCCTTAGTCCTCTTACTTGGAGCACCATACGAAACAACCCTTCTCTCACTTGAAGGTTCCCCAATCTTTGATCGTGAATATGATTCGAAACCCCTAGCCACCGCGAATAACTCTGCAAACGACTTCGCGTAACCCCGGCTAATTTTGTTTTTCAAGTCATCATTCAAAGTTCGATAGAAATCCTCCATTAACAAACGATCATTCCCCAAATACTCCGGGCAAAAATGAGCCTTCGTCATAAAGGTCGTCTTGAGAGTATTCAAATCCATAGAACCCTGTTGCAAATTTCGCAACTCATTACACATTTCTGACAAATCGGCTGAAGTCCGGAACTCCTCGAAGAATTCCTTCTTAAACTCGTCCCACGATAACGCCATAAACGGTTCACCACCGACAAGATCAATCTTACCATCCAACCAATCCTTTGCCCTACTCCGCAACAAACTAGTAGCGAGTCTTGTCCTTTTCTCAGGAGGGCATTCAATAGTACGAAAACACCCTTCGACATCCGAGATCCAAGTTGTGCTTATCAAAGGATCCGGTTTTCCGTCGTACATCGGGGGTTTAGTCCTCATGAATCTCTTAAGACAATGCTCCATTTCACCACTACTCCGAGATTCGGAATACTTCCTATCCATTTCTTCTCGAAACGCACTCATTTGCTCCACAATGGCGGCCGCAACTCTAGCGTTAAACTCCAAATCGTCCATCTCGATCCCGTTTCCCGTTGCCATTCTAAGGAATGCAAAGCGATTAGATCACGAACGTATAAAGCACACACAATACCGCTCCATCTTGCTAAACCCTCGTCGTACATCACTTGCTAGACACAATTTGCACCCGTAATAAGGTTTGCAAGTCCTTATTACGCATACACGCCGTATCGGCTCGTTAGTACAACGACCGCCTCGCTCGATGATATATGCAAACGCAAACATAAACAAAACACGACACAATCACATATTAATAATATCCACATATTAATATAAACGTTAGTCCTCCTACAAACAAGGCACTAACTATAACCCATTCTGACCCGTAATCCTACAAGTCCCGCACAAAATTAAGCACACACAAAAGTCTAAGTCTAGGCACCTATCTCAAGTCACCTAAATCCCTTAGACCATGCTCTGATACCACTTGTAACGACCCAACCCGTTATCCTTCCAAAAACGTGCCATAATTTTTTTTTTCTAGGACAGTTCATCTGGACGGCGTCCAGCTCTGAAAGACTGGACGGCGTCCAACCATCTTGGACGGCGTCCAAATACACTAAAAAGTTCTGATCAGTTTACCAATTACACACGGGCGAAAAACTCGCTTCTCGACACTTTTAAACCAAAACACTTTCACAATATGTTATAATAATTAAAACTAAGAGTTTTTCATAATAAAACCGAGTTTTACAACCCCGGGCCCACATCGACCCAAATTACCACAAAGTGACCATTTCGACCCAATTTAGTTTATACAAAACATAGACCGAGCATGGGATTGGGGATACGCTACCCAATCCTAATCAAATCCAAAAGCAAGTCTTCTAAAGCAAACTACGCAAGTCCACTAGTTCCCGCGCTTACCCGAGCCACCGCATCCATGCAATCTATAAAAATGTCAACAACGAGAGGGTAAGCTAACGCTTAGTGAGTGAAAATATACTACATACATATATATGCATAAAATGGACACGCCACACAAATAATCAAATACCGCATAACGAAGTATCCAAGCATAAGCTAAGTTAAGCTAAGCATACCGTACGATCACTAAGCAACAAGCTAATAACATCAACAAAATATAAGTTCACCAACGACGATGTGAACAACGCCAATAAGCTACACCCGGAGGGTTAGCTACATCACAACAATACATTAATATATAACAATATATAAACGAATGAGGTTAACCCCTTAACCCATTACCGAATACCAACACCACGATGAAGATTGGCCGAACTACACGAGCCTTAGTAATCCGAAACCACACGAGATTACTATCTTCAACAACACAACACTATCGAGGTTGGCCGAACTACACGAGCCTTAGTAATCCGAAACCACACGAGATTACCAACTTAATAAGATGACCGAACTACACGAGTCATCATGAGTCCGAACTACACGAGACTCACTTCCAAATAGATGACCAAACTACACGCGTCATCGTGAATCCGAACTACACGCAATCCACTTCTCTAACTCAAAACTCACGGTCACAGGATTATAAAATCCACCACATCGGGGTTATCCACATCACAACAATATCAACCCTTCGCCATTGGGGTTATATACTCCACATCACAAACACGTGTGATAACGTACACTCAAAGAGTGCACCTCGTCAAAGGTGGTCAACTAAAACGCACAACCGTGCCAATTAGACCTATACACAAGTCCATCAAATCCACCTACATGTGAAGCGAGCTCTATAACCGAGAACCACTTCACCCGACCCGCACCCATCCTACACATACACATGTACATAGGATATTAACACTCACCTTATCGTCTTGAAGAATGCCACCGAACAATCCGCAACTTGTCAATGGAAAGTACCTATTCCATTATCACAAAACACACAACACAATTAGGGTTGACTTACAAACCAACCCATATGACACTTAGTGCAAATTCGACCCAAATGTACTTTCAAGCACAAAACGCGCCCAAACTAACCAATAATCACTAACAATAGTGACAATGGTCCTAATACGCCAAATACACCCAAACACAAGTGTTAAACACTCGTCTTGCCCATTTTGACACCAAAACCCTAATTTGACCCATTTCAAAATTAGGTAACCAAACACACCCAAAAGTGTTCCAACACTTCCATAATCACTAAACCTAGTGATTAAACTCTTGATCAAAACCTAATCAAGGCCAAATCGTCAACCAACCCAAAACCCGCCAAGTGACAAGAAAAACTAGTCACCATGAACCAACTTCATCATCAAAAAGGGTTTTGCAACAAACTAACTCAAAACCCTAACTTGAATATCAAATCTAACAAATGAAATTCGGAGTTTGAGCTTACCAATACTACCACAACGTAGCTAGGAGCGAGATGAACAACTTTAGAACTCGAGCTTTGGTGAGAACCCGACTCCTTCTTCTCCAAATCCACCTCTCTCTCTAAAACTCTCATCTCTCTCTAGATGTGGATGAGAGTGTTTGTGAGGATGAAATGTGATCCACAATGACCAAATGGATCAGCTTTGAGGGCTCCAAACCGACACCCAAGTGAATTTACCAAAATACCCCTTTTTAAAACCAATTAAAACAGCTCACCCGTCAGGCATTTTGGACGGCGTCCCAAAATCTGGACGGTGTCCCACTCTTTAATACTGGACGGCGTCCCACTTCTTGGGCTGCATCCCACTTAGCTGAAACATAAATCAGGGTGTTACATTACTCCTTTGGTTAGTGATGTGCAAAAGTGTGCAGTGCTTAATTTGCCTTTCAAACTTTTAAATTTATTTAACCTTTATTATTACACTTTTAACACCCTAACGAGCAACAAAACCCGATCAGAGGTAGTATTTTAGGTTATCGTCCCAAAGGAGTGCTATTTATGGATAAGAGTTATTTTATTATTTAATTCTTTTTAAAGAACTAAAGATATATTTTTGTATCTTTTATGGGATAGATTTATCTCTTAGGAAAGAGTTTGCTTTTAAAGATAAACAAAGTAAAATAAGGAATTAAAGATTCAAAATAAAATAAAATACAAATAAAGATACAAGTAAAGATACAAGTGATTACATGGACAATTAATTCATACGGGAATCATATTAGATAAGTTTCATAACTTATATTAACACAAATCAAGATAATAATCATAGACCAATTATTATCCCTAAGAAGGTTAAGACAAGTGTTGCATATTAATTAATAAGCAGGACTTAAAGCATATGCTAGATATGTGATGTGCATAACTAACATCTTAATTCTTCATGTTCAATTCAATTACATGATACATACCAATCTTGTGATGAGGATCAATATGCAAATAGACTGAAAAATTATATAAGCTATTAAACACCAAGTAGATCAACTCAAGTTACTAGCTGAAAGTCAATTACTACTAAGTTTTCATGCAATCATTAATTAAACAAATCCAAATGAAGGTTCTTCGATTAAGCCTAACAAAATTAACTTATATTATATAAGCGTAACTTAAATCAAATAAGTTTATCACTATTAAGTTCTTTAACTCAGTTTCATGCAATTCAATTTAACAAGTTTGATGGACCAGATCTAAACA
The DNA here is from genome assembly GCF_046630445.1 of Rutidosis leptorrhynchoides. Lineage (NCBI taxonomy): Eukaryota > Viridiplantae > Streptophyta > Magnoliopsida > Asterales > Asteraceae > Rutidosis > Rutidosis leptorrhynchoides. Next base: position 192,052,441 of record NC_092335.1, read on the forward strand.
AGTAGCATGAATCGAATAATAGATTATCGGATCAAGGACTAATCAACCGTAAAATCATGTTATTTAATCAATAAGCATGGCAAACAAGTATAGTCAAACAAAACAGACTCAAAACAATTCAAATATCATTACAGAAACTCAACCATACAGAACTGAAAAAGAACTAGAAATTGCATAGAATAAAGCACGAAGCCGGCAGCTTCCTTCACTCCAAGCTGGCGGCTTGAGGGTGAAGCCGGCGGCTTCATTTGAATCCCAGATGAAGTTTAGTTTTTGTCCACGTAATCACTATGAATGTTTAGTTCATAATAAAAGACGAACAGAAACGAATACAGTAAATAAAATAGATAAAACAATAAAATAAAGATAGAATCATACCTTGAAAAGAAGGTAGATGTAAAAAGACTTGAATTAAATCTTGAATCTTGATTACAAAAAGTAAATCTAACCTAAGGGTTTAGAGAAAACCCCTAGAAAATGACCTAACAAAATCTGGAAAAGCTATCTACTTCTGAACATATGAAAACTGAGACCAGAGGCCTTAATTTATAGAATCCTGGGGCGGTGGCCAAGCCGGCGGCTTCAGTGGGAAGCCGGTGGCTTTCCTTGAGTCGGTGACTCCTCATGTAAGTTATACTTTATCTGCAAGCTAAATCTTTGTAACCGTCATATTGAAGCCGACGTCTTCAGGCCAGGCCGGCGGCTTCACTTGATTCGCCAAATCTTTCTGATTTTATCTTGATTTTGTTTCCATTTTTACTTGAACTTGGTCGATAAGTTGAAAAACTGTGTCAACGCTTCATTGGGAAGCCGACAGCTTCCTTGCCTTTTTCTTGATCAACAAGTTCTTTCAATTTTATATCGATTTTGGAACATTCTGGTACTTTCAACTCCAAGCCGGCGGCTTCATCATCACCACGCCGGCAGATTCATCTAGCCAATTTGAAATTTTCTCTATTTTCGTTCCTGTTTAATACATAACTTGGACATAATCATTAGAAATAATTTTTTCCCATTTTTACCCATTTTAGTGTGTTTTAGCATCAAAATGACTCAAAAATACTACGATAACTCCTCAAAATGTTATCAAAAAACTGTATAATTTAGGAGTTATCAAATTCTCCACACTTAAACCTTTACTTGTCCTCAAGTAAACCTTATAAATTATATCATGGGTATTAAAGTAAAATTGAAAAGTCAAAAGTATGTCTTAATTCAATGTTAGTATTTATTATTCGCAAAAACTAGTCTGAACTATACCAAGGATTACAAGTAGTCCTAATGGTTATTATGTAGTGACCCGAACTTTTCCATGTTTATATATATTAAATGAAATTGATAATTACATGATTAAGTGTTTCCAACATGTTAAGCAATCAAACTTGTTAAGACTTGATTAATTGAAATAGGTTTTATATAGACAATTGACCACCCAAGTTGACCGACGATTCACGAACGTTAAAACTTGTAAAAACTATATGATGACATATATATGGTTATATATAGTTAACATGATACTATTATAAGTAAGTATCTCATTAGGTATTTTAACAATGAGTTATATACATAAAAATGAGACTATTGAATTAAGAAACTCGAAAATGATATATATAACGATTATCGTTATAACAACGTCTTACTAATTACATATGAATCATTTTAAGATATTGATACACTATATATAAACATGATAAATGATAAGTAAACATGTCACTAAGTGTATTAACAATGAACTACATATGTAAAAATAAGACTACTAACTTAATGATTTCGAAACGAGACATATATGTAACGATTATCGTTGTAACGACATTTAAATGTATATATATCATATTAAGATATATTAAAACATCATAATATCATGATAATATAATAATTTAACATCTTATTAGACATAATAAACAATGAGTTAACAACATTTAACGAGATCGTTAACTTAAAGGTTTCAAAACAACATTTACATGTAACGACTAACGATGACTCAACGACTCCATTAAAATGTATATACATGTAGTATATTTAAATGTATTTAAACACTTTTGAAAGACTTCAAGACACTTATCAAAGTACTTCTACTTAATAAAAATGCTTACAATTACATCCTCATTCATTTTCATCAACAATTCTACTCGTATGTACTCGTACAATACACAGCTTCTAAATGTATTTACTATTGGTATATACACTCCAACGATCAGCTCTTAGCAGCCCTTGTGAGTCACCTAACCATGTGGGAACCATCATTTAATATCTAGCATGAAATATCTCACAAAATTACAAACTAATGGAGCCTATATGGAAGCACCAAATTCACGTGAACTAGTATACTCACAAACACATTCACTTTGCAATTTTCTTGAATAAAATTACTCTCTCTTAAGTGTTCTTCCTTTGTTCTAAGTGTTCTTCATCATCTTCAACAAAATCTAGCTCAATCTAGTTCATAAATTCATACATAAACCAAGATACAAAACAACTACTCAAGAACACACCAACAACACATCCAAGTTTGCTAGCTTACTTCCAATCTTGCAAATCCACTTTGAGTGATCATCTAACCTCAAGAAATCTTTCTTAATTACGGTAAGATATCTCTCTAATACAAGTTAGTACTCATATTCAAACTTTGATTCAATTTCTATAACTATAACAATCTTATTTCGAGTGGAAATCTTACTTGAACTTGTTTTCGTGTCAACTTTCAAGCCATCCAAGGATCCTTTGAAGCTAGATCTATTTTTCTCATTTCCAGTAGGTTTATCCACAAAACCCGAGGTAGTAATGATGTTCATAACATCATTCGATTCATATATAAAAAACTACCTTATTCGAAGGTTTAAACTTGTAATCACTAGAACATAGTTTAGTTAATTCTAAACTTGTTCGCAAACAAAATTTAATACTTCTAAATTGACTTTTAAAATCAACTAAACACATGTTATATATCTATATGATATGCTAACTTAATGATTTAAAACCTGAAAACACGAAAAACACCGTAAAACCGGATATACGCCGTCGTAGTAACACCGCGGGCTGTTTTGGGTTAATTAATTAAAAACTATGATAAACTTTGATTTAAACATTGTTCTTCTGGGAAAATTATTTTTCTTATGAACATGAAACTATATCCAAAAATCATGGTTAAACTCAAAATGGAAGTATGTTTTCCAAAATGGTCATCTAGACGTCGTTCTTTCGACTGAAATGACTACCTTTACAAAAATGACTTGTAACCTCTATTTCCGACTCTAAACTTATACATTTTCTATTTATATTCATAAACTTAAGTTCAATATGAAATCATAGCAACTTGAATCACTCAAAACGGATTTAAAACGAAGAAGTTATGGGTAAAACAAGATTGGAAAATTTTGCTTTTTATAGCTACGTGTAAATTGGTAAAAAATCTATATTAATCATATCCTAGCTAACTCATATTGTATTATACATGTATTCTAATATATTATGTAATCTTTGGATACCATATACACGTATACAAATGTTTTGACATATCATATCGACCCATGTATATATATTATTTGGAACAACCATAGACACTCTATATGCAGTAATGTTTGAGTTAGCTATACAGGGTTGAGGTTGATTCCAAAAATATATATACTTTGAGTTGTGATCTAGCCTGAGACGTGTATACACTGGGTCGTGGATTGATTCAAGATAATATATATCGATTTATTTCTGTACATCTAACTGTGGACAACTAGTTGTAGGTTACTAACGACGACAGCTGACTTAATAAACTTAAAATAGTAAAACGTATTAAAAATGTTGTAAATATATTTTGAACATACTTTGATTTATATGTACCTATTTGTTATAGGTTCGTGAATCGACCCGTGGCCAAGTCTTATTGTCCGACGAAGTGAAAATCTGTGAAAGTGAGTTATAGTCCCATTTTTACTATCTAATATTTTTAGGATGAGAATAGATGCAGTTTTGAAAATCATTTACAAAATAGACACAAGTATTGAAACTACATTCTATGTTGAATCATTATACCGGATATCGTCCTTGTTGAACTTGGTAGCCTAAGAATTGGTGTTTATTATAATTTCCACCAATTGACGCGAATCCTAAAGATAGATCTATGAGCTTTGACACGCCCCAGTCAGAGAATTTGAACTGCTTTAGTACTTTGATATTTATATATGGGGATATTCTAGATGCATTTGTTAATGTCGGTTACCAGGTGTTCAACCATATGAATGATTTTTATGCAGATTGAATGTTATTGAAAGATGAAATCTTGTGGTCTATTATTACAATTTGATATATAGGTTAAACCTATAACTCCCCAACATTTTTGTTGACGTTTAAAGCACGTTTATTCTTAGGTGATTATTAAGAGCTTCCACTATTGCATGCTAATATATGGACAAGAGTTGGTGTCAGCATGCTTATATAATATTGTTTAAATCTGCATTCGAGATTTATTTTGTTGTAACATATTAATATTGTAAACCAATATGTATTGGTAGTGTGTAAGTGTGATATTTTTAGATTATCATTTCTGGATAATCTAGGTGGTGTCTTTTTAACCTTGTCGATAAAATAAAGGTTATGGTTTGTTTTAAAAAACGAATGCAGTCTTTGATAAACGTCTCATATAGAGGTCAAAACCTCGCAACGAAATCAATTAATATGGAACGTTTATAATCGATATGAACGGGACATTTCAGTTGGTATCCGAGCGTTGGTCTTAGAGAATCAGAATTTTTGCATTAGTGTGTCTTACCGAGTTTGTTAGGATGCATTAGTGATTCTGGACTTCGACCGTGTTTTCTTAAAAACGATTGCTTAACACTTTTGTTGGAAACTATATATTATTAACATGTAAATATTATGTGATATATTAACCTCTTAATGTGTTTGATATTGTGTGATAGATGTCTACCACTAGTACAAATCCCATCAACTCACCTAATAATAATGAAGAGTCGAATATAATTTGGGAAGATTCACAAATTCCCGAAGAAGAACCGGAAGAGGAGGAACCGGAAGAGGAGGAACCGGAAGAGGAGGAACCGGAAGAGGAGGAACCGGAAGAGGAGGAACCAAAAGAGAAGGAACCGGAAGAAGAGGAGGAACCGGAAGGAGAAGAGGTTCCAGAGGAAGAAATATTGATACCTACAGTAAATCGGTTAAATAAAAGAAAATCCTCAACCAACGGACCAAAGTCGATAATGGTCAATGGTGTTTCCGCCGAGGAAGCAAAATATTGGGAAGATTACCAATTTTTCGATGAATTGGATCCCGATGAGGATTCCGATGATGTTATAGAAATTATCTTGACCCAATTTAATAAAGCAAAAGAAAATAATAAGGGAAAAGGTATAAAAATAGAGAAACCTGATTCCAACCCCGATGAACTTTATATGTATCGGCAACATCCGTATTTCCTAAATTGTAACAATAACCCGGGAACCTCTAAACCACCAGGTTTTTATAAACCATTATGGAAAACGAAGGATCGTATTAGAGGAACACCATATATCCCTAGAAAATTAGGAAAATGAACCAAGTCCGAAGAAGAAGAAACCAGTGATTCAGATTAGCGGGTTGTAATCATGTTGTGTATTATATGTATTGTTGTGTGCTTGTACTTTTATATTCTATGTAAAAATTGCTTGTATTGTTTGTTAATTATCTTTTACGAATCTAATCCTTGTCTATTTTACAGTATAAAAACAAAATGGACGTTAAGGGTAGACAATCGAATATTTTAGAAGACCTACCAGAGGATATGATTGAGGAAATCTTGTCTAGAGTCGGTCAGAATTCATCAGTACATTTAGTTATGGTAAAATTTGAAATGTCCCGTTCTTATTGATTAAAAACGTTCCATATTAATTGATTTCGTTGCGAGGTTTTGACCTCTATATGAGACATTTTTCAAAGACAGCATTCATTTTTAAAACAAACCATAACCTTTATTTCATAAATAAAGGTTTAAAAAGCTTTACGTAGATTATCAAATAATGATAATCTAAAATATCCTGTTTACACACGACCATTACATAATGGTTTACAATACAAATATGTTACATCGAAATCAGTTTCTTGAATAAAGTTTTTACACAATATCATACAAACATGGACTCCAAATCTTGTCCTTATTTTAGTATGCAACAGCGGAAGCTCTTAGTATTCACCTGAGAATAAACATACTTTAAACGTCAACAAAAATGTTGGTGAGTTATAGGTTTAACCTATATATATCAAATCGTAACAATAGACCACAAGATTTCATATTTCAATAGACATCCCATACATAGAGATAAAAATCATTCATATGGTGAACACCTGGTAACCGACATTAACAAGATGCATATATAAGAATATCCTCATCATTCCGGGATCCTTCATCGGACATGATATAAATTTCGAAGTACTAAATCATCCGGTACTTTGGATGGGGTTTGTTAGGCCCAATAGATCTATCTTTAGGATTCGCGTCAATTAGGGTGTCTGTTTCCTAATTCTTAGATTACCAAACTTAATAAAAAGGGGCATATTCGATTTCGATAATTCAACCATAGAATGTAGTTTCACGTACTTGTGTCTATTTTGTAAATCATTTATAAAACCTGCATGTATTCTCATCCCAAAAATATTAGAATTTAAAAGTGGGACTATAACTCACTTTCACAGATTTTTACTTCGTCGGGAAGTAAGACTTGGCCACTGGTTGATTCACGAACCTATAACAATATATACATATATATCAAAGTATGTTCAAAATATATTTACAACACTTTTAATATATTTTGATGTTTTAAGTTTATTAAGTCAGCTGTCCTCGTTAGTAACCTACAACTAGTTGTCCACAGTTAGATGTCCACAGTTAGTTTATTAAGTCAGCTGTCCTCGTTAGTAACCTACAACTAGTAACCTACAACTATTATCTTGAATCAATCTACGACTCAGTGTATACGTATCTCAGTATTGATCACAACTCAAACTATATATATTTTGGAATCAACCTCAACCCTGTATAGCTAACTCCAACATTCACATATAGAGTGTCTATGGTTGTTCCGAAATATATATAGATGTGTCGACATGATAGGTCGAAACATTGTATACGTGTCTATGATATCTCAAGATTACATAATATACAATACAAGTTGATTAAGTTATGGTTGGAATAGATTTGTTACCAATTTTCACGTAGCTAAAATGAGAAAAATTATCCAATCTTGTTTTACCCATAACTTCTTCATTTTAAATCCGTTTTGAGTGAATCAAATTGCTATGGTTTCATATTGAACTCTATTTTATGAATCTAAACGAAAAAAGTATAGGTTTATTGTCGGAAAAATAAGTTACAAGTCGTTTTTGTAAAGGTAGTCATTTCAGTCGAAAGAACGACGTCTAGATGACCATTTTAGAAAACATACTTCCACTTTGAGTTTAACCATAATTTTTGGATATAGTTTCATGTTCATAATAAAAATCATTTCCTCAAAATAACAACTTTTAAATCAAAGTTTATCATAGTTTTTAATTAACTAACCCAAAACAGCCCGCGGTGTTACTACGACGGAGTAAATCCGGTTTTACGGTGTTTTTCGTGTTTCCAGGTTTTAAATCATTAAGTTAGCATATCATATAGATATAGAACATGTTTTTAGTTGATTTTAAAAGTCAAGTTAGAAGGATTAACTTTTATTTGCGAACAAGTTTAGAATTAACTAAACTATGTTCTAGTGATTACAAGTTTAAACCTTCGAATAAGATAGCTTTATATGTATGAATCAAATGATGTTATGAACATCATTACTACCTTAAGTTCCTTGGATAAACCTACTGGAAAAGAAAAAAATGGATCTAGCTTCAACGGATCCTTGGATGGCTCGAAGTTCTTGAAGCAGAATCATGACACGAAAACAAGTTCAAGTAAGATCATCACTTGAAATAAGATTGTTATAGTTATAGAAATTGAACCAAAGTTTGAATATGATTATTACCTTATATTAGAATGATAACCTACTGTAAGAAACAAAGATTTCTTGAGGTTGGATGATCACCTTACAAGATTGGAAGTGAGCTAGCAAACTTGAAAGTATTCTTGATTTTATGTAACTAGAACTTGTAGAATTTATGAAGAACACTTAGAACTTGAAGATAGAACTTGAGAGAGATCAATTAGATGAAGAAAATTTAAGAATGAAAGTTTTTGTAGGTGTTTTTGGTCGTTGGTGTATGGATTAGATATAAAGGATATGTAATTTTGTTTTCATGTAAATAAGTCATGAATGATTACTCATATTTTTGTAATTTTATGAGATATTTCATGCTAGTTGCCAAATTATGGTTCCCACATGTGTTAGGTGACTCACATGGGCTGCTAAGAGCTGATCATTGGAGTGTATATACCAATAGTACATACATCTAAAAGCTGTGTATTGTACGAGTACGAATACGGGTGCATACGATTAGAATTGTTGATGAAACTGAACGAGGATGTAATTGTAAGCATTTTTGTTAAGTAGAAGTATTTTGATAAGTGTATTGAAGTCTTTCAAAAGTGTATAAATACATATTAAAACACTACATGTATATACATTTTAACTGAGTCGTTAAGTCATCGTTAGTCGTTACATGTAAGTGTTGTTTTGAAACCTTTAGGTTAACGATCTTGTTAAATGTTGTTAACCCAATGTTTATAATATCAAATGAGATTTTAAATTATTATATTATCATGATATTATCATGTATGAATATCTCTTAATATGATATATATACATTAAATATCTTTACAACGATAATCGTTACATATATGTCTCGTTTAAAAATCATTAAGTTAGTAGTCTTGTTTTTACATATGTAGTTCATTGTTAATATACTTAATGATATGTTTAATTATCATAGTATCATGTTGACTATATATATATATATATCCATATATATGTCATCATATAGTTTTAACAAGTTTTAACGTTCGTGAATCGCCGGTCAACTTGGGTGGTCAATTGTCTATATGAAACATATTTCAATTAATCAAGTCTTAACAAATTTGATTGCTTAACATGTTAGAAACATTTAATCATGTTAATATCAATCTCAATTAATATACATAAACATGGAAAAGTTCGGGTCACTACAGTACCTACCCGTTAAATAAATTTCGTCCCGAAATTTTAAGCTGTTGAAGGTGTTGACGAATCTTCTGGAAATAGATGCGGGTATTTCTTCTTCATCTGATCTTCACGCTCCCAGGTGAACTCGGGTCCTCTACGAGCATTCCATCGAACCTTAATAATTGGTATCTTGTTTTGCTTAAGTCTTTTAACCTCACGATCCATTATTTCGACGGGTTCTTCGATGAATTAGAGTTTTTCGTTGATTTGGATTTCATCTAACGGAATAGTGAGATCTTCTTTAGCAAAACATTTCTTCAAATTCGAGACGTGGAAAGTGTTATGTACAGCCGCGAGTTGTTGAGGTAACTCAAGTCGGTAAGCTACTGGTCCGACACGATCAATAATCTTGAATGGTCCAATATACCTTGGATTTAATTTCCCTCGTTTACCAAATCGAACAACGCCTTTCCAAGGTGCAACTTTAAGCATGACCATCTCTCTAATTTCAAATTCTATATCTTTTCTTTTAATGTCAGCGTAGCTCTTTTGTCGACTTTGGGCGGTTTTCAACCGTTGTTGAATTTGGATGATCTTCTCGGTAGTTTCTTGTATGATCTCCGGACCCGTAATCTGTCTATCCCCCACTTCACTCCAACAAATCGGAGACCTGCACTTTCTACCATAAAGTGCTTCAAACGGCGCCATCTCAATGCTTGAATGGTAGCTGTTGTTGTAGGAAAATTCTGCTAACGGTAGATGTCGATCCCAACTGTTTCCGAAATCAATAACACATGCTCGTAGCATATCTTCAAGAGTTTGTATCGTCCTTTCGCTCTGCCCATCAGTTTGTGGATGATCGGCAGTACTCATGTCTAGACGAGTTCCTAATGCTTGATGTAATGTCTGCCAGAATCTTGAAATAAATCTGCCATCCCTATCAGAGATAATAGAGATTGGTATTCCATGTCTGGAGACGACTTCCTTCAAATACAGTCGTGCTAACTTCTCCATCTTGTCATCTTCTCTTATTGGCAGGAAGTGTGCTGATTTGGTGAGACGATCAACTATTACCTAAATAGTATCAAAACCACTTGCAGTCCTTGGCAATTTAGTGATGAAATCCATGGTAATGTTTTCCCATTTCCATTCTGGGATTTCGGGTTGTTGAAGTAGACCTGATGGTTTTTGATGCTCAGCTTTGACCTTTGAACACGTCAAACATTCTCCTACGTATTTAGCAACATCAGATTTCATACCCGGCCACCAAAAATGTTTCTTGAGATCCTTGTACATCTTCCCCGTTCCAGGATGTATTGAGTATCTGGTTTTATGAGCTTCTCTAAGTACCATTTCTCTCATATCTCCAAATTTTAGTACCCAAATCCTTTCAGCCCTATACCGGGTTCCGTCTTCTCGAATATTAAGATGCTGCTCCGATCCTTTGAGTATTTCATCCTTTAAATTTCCCTCTTTTAAAACTCCTTATTGCGCCTCCTTTATTTGAGTAGTAAGGTTATTATGAATCATTATATTCATAGATTTTACTCGAATGGGTTCTCTGTCCTTCCTGCTCAAGGCATCGGCTACCACATTTGCCTTCCCCGGGTGGTAATGAATCTCAAAGTCGTAATCATTTAACAATTCAATCCACCTACGCTGCCTCATATTCAGTTGTTTCTGATTAAATATGTGTTGAAGACTTTTGTGGTCGGTATATATAATACTTTTGACCCCATATAAGTAGTGCCTCCAAGTCTTTAATGCAAAAACAACCGCGCCTAATTCTAAATCATGCGTCGTATAATTTTGCTCGTGAATCTTCAATTGTCTAGACGCATAAGCAATCACCTTCATTCGTTGCATTAATACACAACCGAGACCTTGCTTTGATACGTCACAATAAATTACAAAATCATCATTCCCTTCAGGCAATGACAATATAGGTGCTGTAGTTAGCTTTTTCTTCAATAACTGAAACGCTTTCTCTTGTTCATCCTTCCATTCAAATTTCTTCCCTTTATGCGTTAATGCAGTCAAGGGTTTTGCTATTCTGGAAAAGTATTGGATGAACCTTCTGTAGTAACCAGCTAGTCCTAAAAACTGGCGTATGTGTTTCGGAGTTTTTGGGGTTTCCCACTTTTCAACAGTTTCTATCTTTGCCGGATCCACCTTAATACCTTTTTTGTTCACTATGTGACCGAGGAATTGAACTTCTTCCAACCAAAATGCACACTTTGAAAATTTAGCGTACAATTCTTCCTTCCTCAATACTTCTAACACCTTTCTCAAATGTTCACCGTGTTCTTGGTCATTCTTTGAGTAAATAAGTATGTCATCAATGAAAACAATGACAAACTTGTCAAGGTATGGTTCACACACTCGGTTCATAAGGTCCATGAACACAGATGGTGCATTAGTTAAACCAAACGGCATGACCATAAACTCGTAATGACCGTAACGTGTTCTGAAAGCAGTCTTTGGAATATCATCTTCTTTCACCCGCATTTGATGATACCCGGAACGTAAGTCAATCTTTGAATAAACAGACGAGCCTTGTAGTTGATCAAATAAGTCATCGATTCTCGGTAATGGGTAGCGGTTCTTGATGGTAAGTTTGTTCAACTCTCGTTAGTCGATACACAACCTGAATGTACCATCTTTCTTCTTGACAAACAAAACAGGAGCTCCCCACGGTGATGTGCTTGGTCGAATGAAACCACGCTCTAAAAGTTCTTGTAATTGGCTTTGCAGTTCTTTCATCTCGCTGGGTGTGAGTCTGTAAGGAGCACGATCTATTGGTGCAGCTCCTGGTACAAGATCTATTTGAAATTCAACAGATCGATGTGGAGGTAGTCCCGGTAATTCTTTCGGAAATACATCGGGAAATTCTTTTGCGACGGGAACATCATTGATGCTCTTTTCTTCAGTTTGTACTTTCTCGACGTGTGCTAGAACAGCATAGCAACCTTTTCTTATTAGTTTTTGTGCCTTCAAATTACTAATAAGATGTAGCTTAGTGTTGCCCTTTTCTCCGTACACCATTAGGGGTTTTCCTTTTCTCGTATAATGCGAATTGCATTTTTGTAACAAACGATCTCTGCTTTCACTTCTTTCAACCAATCCATACCGATTATCACATCAAAACTCCCTAACTCTACTGGTATCAAGTCAATCTTAAATGTTTCGCTAACCAGTTTAATTTCTCGATTCCGACATATATTATCTGCTGAAATTAATTTACCATTTGCTAATTCGAGTAAAAATTTACTATCCAAAGGCGTCAATGGACAAATTAATTTAGCACAAAAATCTCTACTCATATAGCTTCTATCCGCACCCGAATCAAATAAAACGTAAGCAGATTTATTGTCAATAAGAAACGTACCCGTAACAAGCTTCGGGTCTTCCTGTGCTTCTGCCGCATTAATATTGAAAACTCTTCCGCGGCCTTGTCCATTCGTGTTCTCCTGGTTCGGGCAATTTCTGATAATGTGGCCCGGTTTTCCACATTTATAACAAACTACATTGGCATAACTTGCTCCGACACTACTTGCTCCGCCGTTACTCGTTCCGACACCATTTGTTCCTTTCGTTCTATTAACCCCTGGTCCGTAGACCTCACACTTCGCCGTGCTATGACCATTTCTTTTACACTTGTTGCAAAATTTGGTGCAGAACCCCGAGTGATACTTTTCACACCTTTGGCATAGCTGCTTCTGATTGTTGTTGTTGTTGTTGCGGTTATTATTGTTGTTGGGATGATTGTTGTAGTTGTTGTTGTTGTTGTTGTTATTGGGCAGTTTGTTGTAGTTGCGATTGATGTTGCGATTGTTGGGATAATTGTTGCGATTATTGTTGTAATTGCTGTTGTTGTTGCATTGGTGATTCTTATCACCGTTTTCCTCCCACTTTCTTTTGACTTGCTTCACATTGGCCTCTTCAGTAGTCTGTTCTTTAATTCTTTCTTCAATCTGGTTCACTAGTTTATGAGCCATTCTACATGCCGGTTGTATGGAGGCGGGCTCGTGTGAACTTATATCTTCTTGGATTCTTTCCGGTAATCCTTTCACAAACGCGTCGATCTTCTCTTCCTCATCTTCGAATGCTCCCGGACACAATAGGCACAATTCTGTGAATCGTCTTTCGTACGTGGTAATATCAAATCCTTGGGTTCGTAACCCTCTAAGTTCTGTCTTGAGCTTATTGACCTCGGTTCTGGGACGGTACTTCTCGTTCATCAAGTGCTTGAATGCTGACCACGGTAGTGCGTACGCATCGTCTTGTCCCACTTGCTCTAGATAGGTATTCCACCATGTTAACGCAGAACCTGTGAAGGTATGCGTAGCGTACTTCACTTTGTCCTCTTCAGTACACTTACTTATGGCAAACACCGATTCGACCTTCTCGGTCTACCGTTTCAATCCGATCGGTCCTTCGGTTCCATCAAATTCCAAAGGTTTGCAGGCAGTGAATTCTTTGTAGGTGCATCCTACACGATTTCCTGTACTGCTAGATCCAAGGTTATTGTTGGTATGTAGCGCAGCCTGTACTGTGGCTATGTTTGAAGCTAGAAAAGTACGGAATTCCTCTTCATTCATATTCACGGTGTGTCGAGTAGTCGGTGCCATTTCCTTCAAAATAATCAAATTGAACAAGTTAATCATACAGAATATTAAGAGTAGTTAATATTATTTCGTAGCATAATATAAACTCATTTATAAAAGCTTTTTCTTCATATTAGCGTTTTATAAGTTTAAATTCGGGTAGTACCTACCCGTTAAGTTCATACTTAGTAGCTAATATACAATTCAACTACTACAATTCTATATGAAAAACTGATTATAATAATATTTCGCGTTCAAACTTTTATACAATATTTTACAAACTTACAATACCGCTTATTTTACATAAAGCATGAAATATAGCACACAATAACTTTGATACAAGATAGTTGTGAAGATAATTCTAGCTAGTACACAAGTCGTTCAGCAAAGGCAATAAAGACACGTAATTCATACATCCAGAAACAAGTCATGCATTCTGGTTTTACTAGGACTACTTCCCATCCTTGGTCTTGTGGAACATAACCGTTATGGCCATTGATAAGACAGCGTGTTGTAACATCGTCAAAGGGACGAGGGTTATGTAATGTCCAGCAGTCCCGTAACAATCTAAAAACCTCATTTCTTACCCCAATTACCGACTCCGTCACTTGTGGGAACGTTTTGTTTAATAGTTGTAGCCCGATGTTCTTGTTCTCACTTTGGTGAGAAGCGAACATTACTAATCCGTAAGCATAACATGCTTCTTTATGTTGCATGTTAGCCGCTTTTTCTAAATCACGAAGTCCAATATTCGGATATATTGAGTCAAAATAATTTCTAACCTATTGCGTAAAATAGCATTTGGGTTCCCCGCAATATATGCGTCAAAGTAAACACATCGTAACTTATGGATTTCCCAATGTGATATCCCCCATCTTTCGAACGAAAGCCTTTTATAAACCAAGGCATTCTTGGAACGTTCTTCGAATGTCTTACAAACTGATCTCGCCTTAAATAGTTGTGCCGAAGAATTCTGACCAACTCTAGACAAGATTTCATCAATCATGTCTCCGGGTAGGTCTCTTAAAATATTGGGTTGTCTATCCATTTTGTATTTTTATACTGTAAAATAGACAAGAGTTAGATTCATAAAAAAAATACTTATTAATACAAGCAATTTTTACATATATCATAAAGCATAAGCACACTATATTACATATATTACACCACACGAATACAACTATCTTATTCTGACTCGGTTGTTTCTTCTTCTTCGGTTTTGGTTCGTTTTGCCAAGTTTCTAGGGATATATGATGTTCCCCTAATACGAGCCGTCGTTTTCCACATTGGTTTAGAAAAACCTGGTGATTTAGGGGTTCCCGGGTCATTGTTACAACTTAAGGACTTCGGGGGTTGACGATACATATAAAGTTCATCGGGGTTGGAATTAGATTTCTCTATTTTTATGCCCTTTCCCTTATTATTTTCTTTTGCCTTTTTAAATTCAGTTGGGGTAATTTCTATAACATCATCGGAATTCTCGTCGGAATCCGATTCATCGGAGAATTGGTAATCCTCCCAATATTTTGCTTCCTTGGCGGAAACACCATTGACCATAATTAACCTTGGTCGGTTGGTTGAGGATTTTCTTTTACTTAACAGTTTTATTATTTCCCCCACCGGTTCTATTTCTTCATCCGGTTCTGATTCTTCTTCCGGTTCCGACTCTTCTTCCGGTTCCTCTTCGGGAACTTGTGAATCATTCCAATTTACATTTGACTCTTCATTATTATTAGGTGAGTCAATGGGACTTGTTCTAGAGGTAGACATCTATCACATAATATCAAACATGTTAAGTGATTAATATATCACATAATATATACATGTTAATAATATATAGTTTCCAACAAAAATGTTAAGCAATCATTTTTAAAGAAAACACGGTCGAAGTCCAGACTCACTAATGCATCCTAACAAACTCGATAAGACACACTAATGCAAATTTTCTGGTTCTCTAAGACCAACGCTCGGATACCAACTGAAATGTCCCGTTCTTATTGATTAAAAACATTCCATATTAATTGATTTCGTTGCGAGGTTTTGACCTCTATATGAGACGTTTTTCAAAGACTGCATTCATTTTTAAAACAAACCTTAACCTTTATTTCATAAATAAAGGTTTAAAAAGCTTTACGTAGATTATCAAATAATGATAATCTAAAATTTTCTGTTTACACACGACCATTACATAATGGTTTACAATACACATATGTTACATCGAAATCAGTTTCTTGAATGCAGTTTTTACACAATATCATACAAACATGGACTCCAAATCTTGTCCTTATTTTAGTATGCAACAGCGGAAGCTCTTAGTATTCACCTGAGAATAAACATGCTTTAAACGTCAACAAAAATGTTGGTGAGTTATAGGTTTAACCTATATATATCAAATCGTAACAATAGACCACAAGATTTCATATTTCAATACACATCCCATACATAGAGATAAAAATCATTCATATGGTGAACACCTGGTAACCGACATTAACAAGATGCATATATAAGAATATCCCCATCATTCCGGGACACCCTTCGGATATGATATAAATTTCGAAGTACTAAAGCATCCGGTACTTTGGATGGGGTTTGTTAGGCCCAATAGATCTATCTTTAGGATTTGCGTCAATTAGGGTGTCTGTTCCCTAATTCTTAGATTACCAGACTTAATAAAAAGGGGCATATTCGGTTTCGATAATTCAACCATAGAATGTAGTTTCACGTACTTGTGTCTATTTTGTAAATCATTTATAAAACCTGCATGTATTCTCATCCCAAAAATATTATATTTTAAAAGTGGGACTATAACTCACTTTCACAGATTTTTACTTCATCGGGAAGTAAGACTTGGCCACTGGTTGATTCACGAACCTATAACAATATATACATATATATCAAAGTATGTTCAAAATATATTTACAACACTTTTAATATATTTTGATGTTTTAAGTTTATTAAGTCAGCTGTCCTCGTTAGTAACCTACAACTAGTTGTCCACAGTTAGATGTACAGAAATAAATCGATAAATATTATCTTGAATCAATCCACGACCCAGTGTATACGTATCTCAGTATTGATCACAACTCAAACTATATATATTTTGGAATCAACCTCAACCCTGTATAGTTAACTCCAACATTCACATATAGAGTGTCTATGGTTGTTCTGAAATATATATAGATGTGTCGACATGATAGGTCGAAACATTGTATACGTGTCTATGGTATCTCAAGATTACATAATATACAATTCAAGTTGATTAAGTTATGGTTGGAATAGATTTGTTACCAATTTTCACGTAGCTAAAATGAGAAAAATTATCCAATCTTGTTTTACCCATAACTTCTTCATTTTAAATCCGTTTTGAGTGAATCAAATTGCTATGGTTTCATATTGAACTCTATTTTATGAATCTAAACAGAAAAAGTATAGGTTTATAGTCAGAAAAATAAGTTAGAAGTCGTTTTTGTAAAGGTAGTCATTTCAGTCGAAAGAACGACGTCTAGATGACCATTTTAGAAAACATACTTCCACTTTGAGTTTAACCATAATTTTTGGATATAGTTTCATGTTCATAATAAAAATCATTTTCTCAGAATAACAACTTTTAAATCAAAGTTTATCATAGTTTTTAATTAACTAACCCAAAACAGCCCGCGGTGTTACTACGACGGCGTAAATCCGGTTTTACGGTGTTTTTCGTGTTTCCAGGTTTTAAATCATTAAGTTAGCATATCATATAGATATAGAATATGTGTTTAGTTGATTTTAAAAGTCAAGTTAGAAGGATTAACTTTTATTTGCGAACAAGTTTAGAATTAACTAAACTATGTTCTAGTGATTACAAGTTTAAACCTTCGAATAAGATAGCTTTATATGTATGAATCGAATGATGTTATGAACATCATTACTACCTTAAGTTCCTTGGATAAACCTACTGGAAAAGAGAAAAATAGATCTAGCTTCAACGGATCCTTGGATGGCTTGAAGTTCTTGAAGCAGAATCATGACACGAAAACAAGTTCAAGTAAGATCATCACTTGAAATAAGATTGTTATAGTTATAGAAATTGAACCAAAGTTTGAATATGATTATTACCTTGTATTAGAATGATAACCTACTGTAAGAAAAAAAGATTTCTTGAGGTTGGATGATCACCTTACAAGATTGGAAGTGAGCTAGCAAACTTGAAAGTATTCTTGATTTTATGTAACTAGAACTTGTAGAATTTATGAAGAACACTTAGAACTTGAAGATAGAACTTGAGAGAGATCAATTAGATGAAGAAAATTGAATAATGAAAGTGTTTTTAGGTGTTTTTGGTCGTTGGTGTATGGATTAGATATAAAGGATATGTAATTTTGTTTTCATGTAAATAAGTCATGAATGATTACTCATATTTTTGTAATTTTATGAGATATTTCATGCTAGTTGCCAAATGATGGTTCCCACATATGTTAGGTGACTCACATGGGCTGCTAAGAGCTGATTATTGGAGTGTATATACCAATAGTACACACATCTAAAAGCTGTGTATTGTACGAGTACGAATACGGGTGCATACGATTAGAATTGTTGATGAAACTGAACGAGGATGTAATTGTAAGCATTTTTGTTAAGTATAAGTATTTTGATAAGTGTATTGAAGTCTTTCAAAAGTGTATAAATACATATTAAAACACTACATGTATATACATTTTAACTGAGTCGTTAAGTCATCGTTAGTCGTTACATGTAAGTGTTGTTTTGAAACCTTTAGGTTAACGATCTTGTTAAATGTTGTTAACCCAATGTTTATAATATCAAATGAGATTTTAAATTATTATATTATCATGATATTATCATGTATGAATATCTCTTAATATGATATATATACATTAAATATCTTTACAACGATAATCGTTACATATATGTCTCGTTTAAAAATCATTAAGTTAGTAGTCTTGTTTTTACATATGTAGTTCATTGTTAATATACTTAATGATATGTTTACTTATCATAGTATCATGTTAACTATATATATATATCCATATATATGTCATCATATAGTTTTTACAAGTTTTAACGTTCGTGAATCACCGGTCAACTTGGGTGGTCAATTGTCTATATGAAACATATTTCAATTAATCAAGTCTTAACAAATTTGATTGCTTAACATGTTGGAAACATTTAATCATGTAAATATCAATCTCAATTAATATATATAAACATGGAAAAGTTCGGGTCACTACAAAATTAACTTGTCAAACATTTGAAAGACTTTCCAGAAATGCCTTAGTTTATAAAAGGCTTTCCTTTGATAGGTGGGGTATATCACATTGGGGAGACCGTAAGTTACGCCGTGTTTTCTTTAAAGCGTTAAATGCGGGGAACCCAAATGCAATTTTACGCTACGGGTTAAGAACCTATTTTAACTCAACATATCCCAACATAGGATTTTGTGAGTTAGAAAGAGCTTCTAACATGCAACATAAAGAAGCATGTTATACTTACGGGTTAGTGATGTTCGCTTCTTACCAAAGTGAGAAAAAGAACATCAGATTACAACTTTTAAATAAAACCTTCCCACAAGTGACGGATTCAGTAGTTGGGGTGAGAAACAAGGTTTTTAGATTATTACGGGGCTGTTGGACATTATGAAACCCTCGTCTTTTTGATGACATTACAACATGCTGCCTAGCCAATGGTTATAACGGTTACTTTTCACAAGACCAAGGATGGGAAGTCGTCTTAGTAAAACCAGAATGCATGACTTGTTTCTGGACTTATGAATTACGTGTCTTTATTTCTTTTGCTGAACAACTTGCGTATTAACTAGAATTGCCTTTATAGCTGCCGAGTAGCAAAGTTATTATGTGCTATATTTCATCCTATATGTATAATAGCGGTATTGTAAGTTTGTAAAATATTGTATAAAATTTGAACGCGAAATTTATTATAATCAGTTTTTTTATATGGAATTGTAGTAGTTGAATTGTATATTAGCTACTAAGTATGAACTTAACGGGTAGGTACTACCCGAATTAAAACTATAAAACTCTAATATGAAGAAAAAGCTTTTATAAATGAGTTCATACTATGCTACGAAATACTATTAACTACTCTTAAAATTCTATATGATTAACTTAATTCTTTTGGGCTATTTTTGAAGGAAATGGCACCGACGACTCGTCAGAATTTGAACATGAGCGAGGAAGACTTCCGTGTTTTCCTTGCTGCGAACATAGCCGCAGTGCAGGCTGCAATGCAAAATAACAACAATAACTTTGGTTCTAGCAGTGGAACTAAATCCACAATAAATCGTGTAGGATGCTCCTACAAAGAATTCACTGCCTGCAAACCTTTAGAATTCGATGGAACCGAGGGTCCAATCGTATAAAAACGGCGGACTGAAAAGGTTGAATCAGTGTTTGCCATAAGTAATTGTACTGAAGAAGACAAAGTAAAGTACGCTACGCATACCTTCACAGGTACTGCGTTAACATGGTGGAACACCTACCTCGAGCAGGTGGGACAAGATGTTGCTTACGCACTACCGTGGTCAGCATTCAAGCATTTGATGAACGAGCAGTACCGTCCCAGAAACGAGGTCAATAAGCTCAAAGTAGAGCTTAGAGGGTTACAAACACAAGGATTTGATATTACCACGTACGAACGACGATTCACAGAGTTGTGCCTATTGTGTCCGGGAGCGTTCGAAGATGAAGAAGATAAAATCGACGCATTTGTAAAAGGGTTACCAGAGAGGATTCAAGAAGATGTGAGTTCACACGAGCCCGCCTCCATACAAAAAGCAAGTCGAATGGCTCATAAACTCATAAATCAGATTGAGGAAAGAATTAAAGAGCAGGCGGCCGAAGAAGCCAACACGAAACAAGTCAAGAGGAAGTGGGAAAAAAATAGTGACAAGAGTCACCAACAAAACAACAGTAACTATCGCCTCAACAACCAACACGGCAATCACAACTACAATCGCCCCATTTTTCGCAAAAACAAACGCAACAACAACTATCCTAACAACAACAACAACCACAATAACCGTCCTAACAATAATAACAATCGCAACAACAACCAAATCAATAACAACAATGGCAACAACAATCAGAACAATAAATGTGTAAGGTGTAGAGGGTATCATCCAGATAAGTTCTGTGTAGTAGTGTGTACCAAGTGTAATAGAACCGGACATAGTGTAACGAAGTGTGATGTCTATGGACCAAAGGCATATAAAAATAACAGAACAAATAATTCCATTATTTGTTACGGATGCGGAAAGCCGGGCCATTTCAGCAAAGCATGCCCTAATCAAGGGAATAATAATGGGCAAGGCCGTGGACGAGTCTTCAACATTAATTCGGCAGAAGCGCAGGAAGACCCGGAGCTTGTTACGGGTACGTTTCTTATTGACGATAAATCTGCTTATGTTTTATTTGATTTTGGTGCGGATAGAAGCTATATGAGTAGAGATTTTTGTGCCAAATTAAATTGTCCATTAATGCCTTTGGATAATAAATTTTTACTCGAATTAGCAAACGGTAAACTAATTACAGCAGATAAAGTATGTCGGGATAGAGAAATTATACTGGTTGACAAAACATTTAAAATTGATTTAATACCAGTCGAGTTAGGGAGTTTTGATGTAATAATTGGCATGGAATGGTTGAAAAAGGTGAGAGCAGAAGTCGTTTGTTACAAAAATGTGATTCGCATTGTGCGTGAAAAAGGAAAACCTTTAATGGTGTACGGAGAAAAGAATAATGCGAAATTAAATCTTATTAGTAGTGTGAAGGCCCAAAAACTAATAAGAAAATGTTGTTACGTCATTCTAGCACACATCGAGGAAGTTAAACCTGAAGAAAAGAACATCAGTGATGTTCCCGTCGCAAAAGAATTTCCGATGTATTTTCGAAAGAATTACCGGGATTATCCCCACATCGATCCGTTGAATTTTAAATAGACCTTGTACCAGGAGCTGCACCAATAGCTCGTGCTCCATACAGACTCGCACCCAGCAAAGTGAAAGAATTACAAAGTCAGTTACAGGAACTTTTAGAGCGTGGTTTCATTCACCAAGCACATCACTGTGGGGAGCTCCTGTTTTGTTTGTCAAGAAGAAGGATGGTACATTTAGGTTGTGTATCGACTACCGAGAGTTGAACAAACTTACCATCAAGAACCGCTACCCACTACCGAGAATCGACGACTTATTTGATCAACTACAAGGCTCGTTAGTTTATTTGAAGATTGATTTACGTTCTGGGTATCATCAAATGCGGGTGAAGGAGGATGACATTCCAAAGACTGCTTTTAGGACGTGTTACGGTCATTATGAGTTTATGGTTATGCCGTTTGGGTTGACTAACGCACCAGCTGTGTTCATGGACCTCATGAACCGAGTGTGTGGACCATACCTGGACAAGTTTGTAATTGTTTTCATTGATGACATATTTATTTACTCAAAGAATGACCAAGAGCACGAAGAACATTTGAGAAAAGTGCTAGAGTTGTTAAGGAAAGAAAAACTATACGATAAGTTTTCAAAGTGTGCATTTTGGTTGGAAGAAGTTCAATTCCTCGATCACATAGTGAACAAAGAAGGTATTCAGGTGGATCCAGCAAAGATTGAAACCGTTGAAAAGTGGGAAACCCCAAAAACTCCGAAGCATATACGCCAATTTTTAGGACTAGCTGGTTACTACAGAAGGTTCATCAAAGACTTTTTCGGAATAGCAAAACCCTTGACTGCATTAACGCATAAAGGGAGGAAATTTGAATGGAAGGATGAACAAGAGAAAGCATTTCAATTGTTAAAGAAAAAGTTAACTACGGCACCTATATTGTCATTACCTAAAGGGAATGATGATTTTGTGATATATTGGGATGCCTCAAAGCAAGGTCTCGGTTGTGTATTAATGCAACCAACGAAGGTAATTGCTTATGCGTCTAGACAATTGAAGATTCATGAGCAGAATTATACGACGCATGATTTAGAATTAGGCGCGGTTGTTTTTGCATTAAAGACTTGGAGGCACTACTTATATGGGGTCAAAAGTATTATATATACCGACCACAAAAGTCTTCAACACATATTTAATCAGAAACAACTGAACATGAGGCAGCGCAGGTGGATTGAATTGTTGAATGATTACAACTTTGAGATTCGTTACCACCCGGGGAAGGCAAATGTGGTAGCCGACGCCTTGAGCAGAAACGACAGAGAACCCATTCGAGTAAAAGCTATGAATATAATGATTCGCACTAACCTTACTACTCAAATAAAGGAGGCGCAACAAGGAGTTTTAAAAGAGGGAAATTTAAAGGATAAAATACCCAAAGGATCGGAGAAGCATCTTAATATTCGGGAAGACGGAACCCGGTATAGGGCTGAAAGGATTTGGGTACCAAAAGTTGGAGATATGAGAGAAATGGTACTTAGAGAAGCTAATAAAACCAGATACTCAATACATCCTGGAACGGGGAAGATGTACAAGGATCTCAAGAAATATTTTTGGTGGTCGGGTATGAAAGTTGATATTGCTAAATACGTAGGAGAATGTTTGACGTGTTCTAAGGTCAAAGCGAAGCATCAGAAACCATCAGGTCTACTTCAACAACCCGAAATCCCGGAATGGAAATGGGAAAACATTAGCATGGATTTCAACACTAAATTGCCAAGGACTGCAAGTGGTTTTGATACTATTTGGGTAATAGTTGATCGTCTCACCAAATCAGCACACTTCCTACCAATAAGAGAAGATGATAAGATGGAGAAGTTAGCACGACTGTATTTGAAGGAAGAAATCTCCAGACATGGAATACCAATCTCTATTATCTCTGATAGGGATGGCAGATTTATTTCAAGATTCTGGCAGACATTACAGCAAGCATTCGGAACTCGTCTAGACATGAGTACTGCTTATCATCCACAAACTGATGGGCAGAGCAAAAGGACGATACAAACGCTAGAAGGCATGCTACTAGCATGTGTTATTGATTTCGGAAACAGTTGGGATCGACACCTCCCTTTAGCAGAATTTTCCTACAACAACAGCTACCATTCAAGCATTGAGATGGCGCCGTTTGAAGCACTTTATGGTAGAAAGTGCAGGTCTCCAATTTGTTGGAGTGAAGTGGGGGATAGACAGATTACGGGCCCGGAGATAATACAAGAAACTACCGAGAAGATCATCCAAATTCTACGACGGTTGAAAACCGCCCAAAGCCGACAAAAGAGCTACGCTGACATTAAAAGAAAAGATATAGAATTTGAAATTGGAGAGATGGTCATGCTTAAAGTTTCACCTTGGAATGGCGTTGTTCTATTTGGTAAATGAGGGAAATTAAATCCAAGATATATTGGACCATTCAAGATTATTGATCGTGTCGGACCAGTAGCTTACCGACTTGAGTTACCTCAACAACTCGTGGCTGTACATAACACTTTTCACATCTCGAATTTGAAGAAATGTTTTGCTAAAGAAGATCTCACTATTCTGTTAGATGAAATCCAAATGAACGAAAAACTTCAATTCATCGAAGAATCCGTTGAAATAATGGATCGTGAGGTTAAAAGACTTAAGCAAAACAAGATACCAATTGTTAAGGTTCGATGGAATGCTCGTAGAGGGCCTGAGTTCACCTGGGAATGAGAAGATCAGATGAAGAAGAAATACCCGCACTTATTTCCAGAAGATACGTCAACACCTCCAACTGCTTAAAATTTAGGGACGAAATTTATTTAACGGGTAGGTACTGTAGTGACCCGAACTTTTCCATGTTTATATATATTAATTGAAATTGATATTTACATGATTAAGTGTTTCCAACATGTTAAGCAATCAAACTTTTTAAGACTTGATTAATTGAAATAGGTTTTATATAGACAATTGACCACCCAAGTTGACCGACGATTCACGAACGTTAAAACTTGTAAAAACTATATGATGACATATATATGGTTATATATATAGTTAACATGATATTATGATAAGTAAGTATCTCATTAGGTATTTTAACAATGAGTTATATACATAAAAATGAGACTATTGAATTAAGAAACTCGAAAACGATATATATAACGATTATCGTTATAACAACGTCTTACTAATTACATATGAATCATTTTAAGATATTGATACACTATATATAAACATGATAAATGATAAGTAAACATGTCACTAAGTGTATTAACAATGAACTATATATGTAAAAATAAGACTACTAACTTAATGATTTCGAAACGAGACATATATGTAACGATTATCGTTGTAACGACATTTAAATGTATATATATCATATTAAGATATATTAATACATCATAATATCATGATAATATAATAATTTAACATCTCATTAGACATAATAAACAATGAGTTAACAACATTTAACGAGATCGTTAACTTAAAGGTTTCAAAACAACATTTACATGTAACGACTAACGATGACTTAATGACTCTGTTAAAATGTATATACATGTAGTATATTTAAATGTATTTAAACACTTTTGAAAGACTTCAAGACACTTATCAAAGTACTTCTACTTAACAAAAATGCTTACAATTACATCCTCATTCATTTTCATCAACAATTCTACTCGTATTTACTCGTATTTGTACTCGTACAATACACATCTTCTAAATGTATTTACTATTGGTATATACACTCCAATGATCAGCTCTTAGCAGCCCTTGTTAGTCACCTAACCATGTAGGAACCATCATTTAACATCTAGCATGAAATATCTCACAAAATTACAAACTAATGGAGCCTATATGGAAGCACCAAATTCACGTGAACTAGCATACTCACAAACACATTCACTTTGCAATTTTCTTGAATCAAATTACTCTCTCTCAAGTGTTCTTCCTTTGTTCTAAGTGTTCTTCATCATATTCAACAAAATCTAGCTCAATCTAGTTCATAAATCCATACATAAACCAAGATACAAAACAACTACTCAAGAACACACCAACAACACTTCCAAGTTTGCTAGCTTACTTCCAATCTTGCAAATCCACTTTGAGTGATCATCCAACCTCAATAAATCTTTCTTAATTACGGTAAAATATCTCTCTAATACAAGGTAGTACTCATATTTAAACTTTGATTCAATTTCTATAACTATAACAATCTTATTTCGAGTGGAAATCTTACTTGAACTTGTTTTCGTGTCATGATTTTGCTTCAAGAACTTTCAAGCCATCCAAGGATCCTTTAAAGCTAGATCTATTTTTCTCATTTCCAGTAGGTTTATCCACAAAACCTGAGGTAGTAATGATGTTCATAACATCATTCGATTCATATATATAAAACTACCTTATTCGAAGGTTTAAACTTGTAATCACTAGAACATAGTTTAGTTAATTCTAAACTTGTTCGCAAACAAAAGTTAATCCTTCTAACTTGACTTTTAAAATCAAATAAACACATGTTCTATATCTATATGATATGCTAACTTAATGATTTAAAACCTAAAACATGAAAAACACCGTAAAACCGGATATACGCCGTCGTAGTAACACCGCGGGCTGTTTTGGGTTAGTTAATTAAAAACTATGATAAACTTTGATTTAAAAGTTGTTCTTCTGGGAAAATGATTTTTCTTATGAACATGAAACTATATCCAAAAATCATGGTTAAACTCAAAGTGGAAGTATGTTTTCCAAAATGGTCATCTAGACGTCGTTCTTTCGACTGAAATGACTACCTTTACAAAAACGACTTGTAACCTGTATTTCCGACTCTAAACTTATACTTTTTCGGTTTAGATTCATAAACTTAAGTTCAATATGAAACCATAGCAACTTGAATCACTCAAAACGGATTTAAAATTAAGAAGTTATGGGTAAAATAAGATTGGATAATTTTGCTTGTTGTAGCTACATGAAAATTGGTAACAAATCTATATTAATCATATCCTAGCTAACTCATATTGTATTATACATGTATTCTAATATATTATGTAATCTTGGGATACCATAGACACGTATGCAAATGTTTTGACATATCATATCGACCCATGTATATATATTATTTGGAACAACCATAGACACTCTATATACAGTAATGTTTGAGTTAGCTATACAGGGTTGAGGTTGATTCCAAAAATATATATACTTTGAGTTGTGATCTAGCCTGAGACGTGTATACACTGGGTCGTGGATTAATTCAAGATAATATATATCAATTTATTTTTGTACATCTAACCGTGGACAACTAGTTGTAGGTTACTAACGAGGACAGCTGACTTAATAAACTTAAAATAGTAAAACGTATTAAAAATGTTGTAAATATATTTTGAACATACTTTGATATATATGTACATATTTGTAATAGGTTCGTGAATCGACCCGTGGCCAAGTCTTATTGTCCGACGAAGTGAAAATCTGTGAAAGTGAGTTATAGTCCCATTTTTACTATCTAATATTTTTGGGATGAGAATACATGCAGTTTTGAAAATGATTAACAAAATAGACACAAGTATTGAAACTACTTTTTATGTTGAATTGTTATACCGTATATCGCCCTTGTTGAACTTGGTAGCCTAAGAATTGGTGTTTATTATAATTGCCACCAATTGACGCGAATCCTAAAGATAGATCTATGGGCTTTGACACGCCCCAGTCAGAGAATTTGAACTGCTTTAGTACTTCGATATTTATATATGGGGATATTCTAGATGCATTTGTTAATTTCGGTTACCAGGTGTTCAACCATATGAATGATTTTTATGCAGATTGAATGTTATTGAAAGATGAAATCTTGTGATCTATTATTACAATTTAATATGTAGGTTAAACCTATAACTCACCAATATTTTTGTTGACGTTTAAAGCATGTTTATTCTCAGGTGATTATTAAGAGCTTCCGCTATTGCATGCTAATATATGGACAAGAGTTGGTGTCAGCATGCTTGTATAATATTGTTTAAAACTGCATTCGAGATTTATTTTGTTGTAACATATTAATATTGTAAACCAATATGTATTGGTAGTGTGTAAGTGTGATATTTTTAGATTATCATTTCTGGAAAATCTAGGTGGTGTCTTTTTAACCTTGTCGATAAAATAAAGGTTATGGTTTGTTTTAAAAAACGAATGCAATCTTTGAAAAACGTCTCATATAGAGGTCAAAACCTCGCAATGAAATCAATTAATATGGAACGTTTATAATCGATATGAATGGGACATTTCATATTAAGTCAAATTTATACAGTTTAGTCATCATTGGACTCTTTTATTTTCTAACTTTAAGAAGTGTATGGTTCTCATTGGAACTTTTTTCTTTTGTTGGCCTTCATTGGGCTCTTTTTCCTTTTCATTTATTTTGCTTTCATGCTTAGCTTTTAGCTTTACACTTGGCAAATAAATTTAAATTGGCCCTTATTTGGGACTCTTTTGCTGCCTCAGTGGTCCATGCTTCTTATGCCATATGATAGTGGCTATAAGTTTGCACTCGTTTCACAATTTTTGGCTTTTAACTTCTTATCTTAAACAAGTAATCCGATCTCGAAATTGAGAGTAGTTCTATTATTATCATTAAGATAAAAGTTAGTAAAAAGACATAAGTTTGACTAAGAATTTATATTTTCGAAAAATTTAAAATTGTACCCATTTTTCAACTTTTTCGGGAAAATAGTATTTTTTATAATCTTTCAAGTGATTAATCACTTCCCTCCCCACACTTAGATTATGAAATGTCCTCATTGCAATTATAATAAAGAATGAAATAAATAAATAAAGGACATAATTAAAAATAAGGGAAAGAGTGATGTTACTCAATTTGTAGGATCATAAAACGATTTGTGAGCACTTTTGCGGACTTCCTTTGAATTGAATAAGTAACTTGACAAAATATTAAATAACAAAAAACGTAATACGAACATAATATTTTATTAATAACTCTTCATCAATTAATCATTTAAACACTTAGGAGCTATATTGCTCTTACAATCATAATAAAGCAATTAAACAATAAAACACTTAGACATAATATAGTCCTAATAAACATATATAAAGGGATAGGTGGTTTTGATTATAGAGTCGTTTGCGCGTCTTTTTTCTTCTTACAGAATTACTCCTTAGGCTTATTCTCTTCACATTTACTTCTTTTCATACTCATTTAACGCTTTAATTTTTTGTAAGAAATTCAATGTGATGTCAAGACCCCTACGAAAAGACATTTCAAATGAAACACTCAACTCATGGATATGTTTTCTCACTTCGGTGCTAAGCTTATATTGCGCTTTTATAAATTCAGTTACAATTCTATCCACGGTAAAGTCATCATCATCTTCTTTATCAACTTTAACCATTTTCACATTAGAGCGAGGAACTTTGGATCTTGGAACTAACGGAATAGATTCAAATATAGCACCATGACGAATAGTTAATGAATTATCAGCATAGTTAATGGTAGCACGAGCGGTAGCTAGAAACGGAGATCCTAGAATTAAAGGAGTTATTGGATCTTCTTTCATGTCCATAACAACAAAATCAATTTTATAGAAAGCATAACCAACAATGACTTCAACTTGCCTAACAATCCCCAACGGTTCCTGTAAACGACTATCAGCAAAACACACAATTCCTCTTATTGGTTCCAACGAAGGCAATCCTAAACGATTATAAATGAAAAATGGCATAACATTAATGCTAGAACCAGTATCAGCTAATCCCATAACTGGAATTGGACCACGAATTAAGCAAGGGATTTGAAATTCTCCCGGATCAGTGCACATAGCAACAGGAACTTCAGGTGACGTATAAGGATCTACCAGATCAATTGTGAAGCAATAAAGAGGGCGGAAACCTTCTTTTCTCCTTTCTTCCAATTGTTTCATAGTATCAGCTAACCAATCATCTTTATCTTCACATTCCGAATTTTCAGATTTTTTACTATTAACTTCATTATTTTCATCCACCTCTTCATTAACTTCTTCTTCCTTCTCATCAAACAACTCATGCATGAAAATTACCTCATCAAGATCAAGACCTCGAACCTTAGCATCTTTTGACTTATCTTCCTCATTAGCAGTCAACTTCTTTATTTCTTGATCATATTCTTCTTCTACCATATCAAATTCCCATAAATACTTCAAACCAGGTTCATGAACATCAACCCTATTCACTTCTCTAATAACATTCACCTTTTCAAAACGAACTTCCTTAGAAACTTCAATAGGGACTTTACCCTCGACAAGTTTAAATAACTTAGTAACATTGCACTCTAAGTTTTGAATGGACGCTTGATGATTATTTTGTACTTGGGAAAGTTGAGATTTTATGTTATCATTAGCTTCATTTTGATTTTTGATAAAAGTGAGGATGCTTTCTTCAAGATTAGACTTCTTATCATTAGAAGAATTTGGAATGAAAGGTGCTCTAACAGGAAAGATACCAGGTGGGTTTTTATTATTAGTAGGATAAGGTGCATTATAATTATTACGGTAGTTTAGGTTTCCTTGGAATTGATTCACATACTAAACATTCTCAACTTGCTCCATAGTAAGACTAGCAACACAATCCTTAGTAGCATGAGGACCTTGGCATTTTTCACAACCTACCTTAATCATATGCTTCTCCTTAGTAAGCTTTTCAATTTGCCTTCCTAAATTACCCAAGTGCACATTCATAGCCTTAACCATATCTTCAGAATCATAACTAACAGATTTTACCGAACGAGAAATATCTAAATCTTGGTGCCATTCATGGGAATGCGCAGCCAACTTATTAATCAAGGTTTCAGCTTCTTCGGCAGTTTTACTCATAATGTTCCCTCTAGCAGATGTATCAATCTCTCTTCTCGTAGCAATATCACAACCCTTATAGAAAGTAGTTACCTTTTTAAATTTATCCAAACCATGTTGTAGACAATCTCTAAGCATTTGACCAAATCGAACCCAAGCAGAATAAAGAGACTCATTAGTTTTCTGACAAAAATTAGCAATTTCAGTTTGAAGGGTGACAGTTTTAGATGCAGGAAAGAATCGAGTGAGAAACTTCTCAACCATCGTATCCCAACTAGTAATATCTCCTTCAGGTAAGGAGTTCAACCATTCCCTAGCTTCATCTTTTAGTGACCATGGAAAGAGACGAAGATAAATAGTATTACTTTCCACATTATTAATGTTAAACAAATTACAAATATCTTTAAAATTCCGAATGTGGGCATTAGCATCGTCCTTCTCCGTACCCCTAAATTGATTATCTTTAAGCAAATGAAAAATAGGACCCTTAATATCAAAATTTTCTTTTATTTTGGGCTGAGTAATAGCATGACCTAATCCTTTCCGACCAGCTTTCATTATCGCTTCCATTGAATCAGTCATTTTAATTTCTGAACCAAAAAGAGATCCCAAATTAGAATCAGGACTAGACGGGGGGCTAGATAATGAATCATCATTAGAAGTAGTTCCCTCTTAGAAATCTAATTTCTTAACAATTTTCGAATCCTTAGAAAGTTTAAATAATATATCAGGATTTGACAACGTTCTTTGTAAGACCGATTTCTTGGACCGAGTAATCATGTGATCTAAAATCATGAAAAGAAATATTTTAGGAGAAAATCTTTTAAGCCTTAAAGGATATATATATTTAAGTTTTATGTTTATATTAATATTTAAGAAATATCTTAGTACATTATTGAATTTTAAATAAATAAATATAATAAATATTAATAACATAATTAATAATATAAATATTAAATAACAACTTTTATCGCATAACAACGAATAATCAAACATACACTGTCTATTGAATCTTTCAATACTTAAGTGACCCGTCAACGTCTAGGTTCGAGCAGGAGCCTTTAAATCGGAACCCCAGCAACCCAGTCATCACCCATTTTCAAGAAATATCAACAACCAAAGTATATCTAATTTCCGTATTTACCGCGCTACACTTCCCCGGCAGCGGCGCCAAAAAGTTGATGTGCAAAAGTGTGCAGTGCTTAATTTGCCTTTCAAACTTTTAAATTTATTTAACCTTTATTATTACACTTTTAACACCCTAACGAGAAACAAAACCCGATCAGAGGTAGTATTTTAGGTTATCGTCCCAAGGAAGTGCTAGGTATGGATAAGAGTTGTTTTATTATTTAATTCTTATTAAAGAACTAAAGATATATTTTTGTTTCTTTTATGGGATAGATTTATCTCTTAGGAAAGAGTTTGGTTTTAAAGATAAACAAAGTAAAATAAGGAATTAAAGATTCAAAATAAAATAAAATACAAGTAAAGATACAAGTGATTACATGGACAATTAATTCATATGGGAATCATATTAGATAAGTTTCATAACTTATATTAACACAAATCAAGATAATAATCATAGACCAATTATTATCCCTAAGAAGGTTAAGACAAGTGTTGCATATTAATTAATAAGCAGGACTTAAAGCATATGCTAGATATGTGATGTGCATAACTAACATCTTAATTCTTCATGTTCAATTCAATTACATGATACATACCAATCTTGTGATGAGGATCAATATGCAAATAGACTGACAAATTATATAAGCTATTAAACACCAAGTAGATCAACTCAAGTTACTAGCTGAAAGTCAATTACTACTAAGTTTTCATGCAATCATTAATTAAATAAATCCAAACGAAGGTTCTTCAATTAAGCCTAACAATATTAACTTCTATTATATAAGCGTAACTTAAATCAAATAAGTTTATCACTATTAAGTTCTTTAACTTAGTTGCATGCAATTTAATTTAACAAGTTTGATGGACTAGATCTAAACAAGTAGCATGAATCGAATAATAGATTATCGGATCAAAGACTAATCAACCATAAAATCATGTTATTTAATCATTAAGCATGGCAAACAAGTATAGTCAAACAAAACAGACTCAAAACAATTCAAATATCATTACAGAAACTCAACCATACAGATCTGGAAAAGAACCAGAAATTGCATAGAATAAAGCACGAAGCCGGCGGCTTCCTTCACTCCAAGCCGGTGGCTTGAGGGTGAAGCCGACGACTTTATCTGACTCCCAGATGAAGTTTAGTTTTCGTCCACGTAATCACTATGAACGTTTAGTTCATAATAAAAGACGAACAGAAATGAATACAGTAAATAAAATAGATAAAATAATAAAATAAAGATAGAATCATACCGTGAAAAGAAGGTAGATGTAAAAAGACTTGAATTAAATTTTGATTACAAAAAGTAAATCTAACCTAAGGGTTTAGAGAAAACCCCTAGAAAATGACCTAATAAAATCTGAAAAAACTATCTACTTCTGAACATATGAAAATTGAGACCAGAGGCCTTAATTTATAGAATCTTGGGGCGGTGGCCAAGCCGCCGGCTTTTGTCTTGAGTCGGTGACTCCTCGTGCAAGTTATACTTTATCCACAAGCTAAATCTTTGTAACCATCATACTGAAGCCGGCGGCTTTAGGCCAGGCCGGAGGCTTCACTTGATTCGCCAAATCTTTCTGATTTTATCTTGATTTTGTTTCCATTTTTACTTGAACTTGGTCGATAAGTTGAAAAACCGTGTCAACCAGGCCGGCGACTTCATTGGGAAGCCGGCGGCTTCCTTGCCTTTTTTCTTGATCAACAAGCTCTTTCAATTTTATATCGATTCTGGAACATTCTGGTACTTTCAACTCCTAGCCGGCGGCTTCATCATCACCACGCCGGTGGCTTCATCTAGCCAATTTGCAATTTTCTCTATTTTTGATCCTGTTTAATACATAACTTGGGCATAATCATTAGAAATATTGTTTTCCCATTTTTACCCATTTTAGTGTGTTTTAGCATAATACTAAGATAACTCCTCAAAATGTTATCAACAAACTGTATAATTTAGGAGTTATCAGTTGGTGTCAAGTCACTTTCATGGAATAAATTCAACAAGTCACTTTCATGGAATAAATCCAAAAGACTTCAAATATGTAGTACATGGCTAGTAAAATGGTGTCATCAAAAGTAAGAGACAACATTCGTTTATTTCTCTTTGGTTTCTTGGAATCTTGTCAATGGCAAATGAAGAAAAATCATCAACGGATATATTCAAGACATAAGAAGCAAGTCAAAAGATTTCATACTTCCTACATGATTTTGTAAGATCCATATCAAGCATTGAATCTAAGTATCCATTCAAACAGTAATGGATTTAATTCAAATGGACTCTTGATCTATAAAATCAAAGGCTTGAAGACATTTGAAGATAACCCTCTCACACTCCATTCAACTACAACAAAGATCACATAGCACTTCATATTCTTATATTTAGATATGTGATTAGCTAGAGGGATATTATATCTTGTACCTAAGATAGAATTAGTGTAAACTCTAATCTTACTTCATTATCATTAGTGAGTTTACATTGTAAGCTATTTTCTTTGAAGTAATCAACGAAAGTAACATCTACTTTCACTTAAAATAAAACTTAGGTGATTCTAAGCTACTAACTTGGGGTGATCAAGTTAGTGACATTGTTCTTGTGATAAAAACACCATTCGACTTAGTTAACCAATTTTCTTAAAGGGACTTAGGAAATTGATTGTTCTTGTGATAAGAACAATACTTATCTCATTGGAGATATGGGTAATTGAAGTAGTCTTTAATATTTTGACAGGATAGAAAGATTATTGGTGTGGCTTATTGAGGAAAAATTGTCGTAATCGGATCTCCACCGGGTTTGGAGAAATGCTAGTGAAGCTAACTCTTGATTAAATGAATCGAGGAGTGGATTAAGGTGGATTAGTTAACATCCACCAAAACCAATATAAATCTTTGTGTTTGAGCACTTTACTTTATTTAATATATCGTCTAACAAACACAAGCTAAACGCTACATATTTTGGGGAAATCTTGATCCATGGAACTCGAGTTAAAGGATCTTGGAACTAAACTCTACATATTTTGGGGAAATCTTGATCCGTGGAACTTTATTTGAAATGAGGAGTTTGTGCATACAAAGTTCTCAACACGAGAAGGTCAAGTGCAAGTTTGAAAAATCAAAGATGGGTCTCAAGAAGAACCTCAAGGAAAAAGTCTCATGGCAACTCAAGCTACATCAAATAGAAATTGAACATGGAATGATGATGAGCATGATGAACTTGCCTTCTATGACAACAAGATAATGAGGTACACTCTAACCTTTATGATTAAGTCATTTATGAGCTCTATTGATTTCTAGTTGTTATATGACTCAAGCGTTAAAACTATTACTAAAAGTAATAGTTTGAAAGAAAAGGTTAAGACCTTGAAATTGAAATTGGTTTAACTAGACTAGTTAAATAAAAGGTTACTTAGTGGTAATAATAATTTGAAACTAAAGTCACTAGTTTGTGTCTACTTTGAACAAAACAAAAAAAAAATTATCTTTCTTCAAAAATGATAAAAGTGATGATATATTAAAAATAATTTTTAAAGTTGATCAAGCATATTTTCACGAGGTCAAGGTGAACCTACGCTTGAGTGCATGATAGGGTTTAAGGACTAACAATATTCGAACCACCAACACATAGTCGTGGATAACCCACATCGGTATCGTTTCGATTTCGACAGGGTGGCCGATTTGAGAGTCCACCAACAACCCAGCATACGGGGTTGAGTGGCCCAAAGACATGAAGGTTTTATAGTTCGAGACATACC
The DNA here is from genome assembly GCF_046630445.1 of Rutidosis leptorrhynchoides. Classification (NCBI taxonomy): domain Eukaryota; kingdom Viridiplantae; phylum Streptophyta; class Magnoliopsida; order Asterales; family Asteraceae; genus Rutidosis; species Rutidosis leptorrhynchoides. Next base: position 192,087,780 of record NC_092335.1, read on the forward strand.
TGAAAGTCTTTACGTTTTAGATCGTATGAAGCTTGTTCGTATGATGATGGTATGTATGCTAGTGTTACGTATGAGTAACCGAATATGTTTTTAGGGTTTATAAGCTATGTATTTATAGGCTCATGAATTAGGGTTTCAATAGAATCTCTTCCCTACTTAGATGCGATCTCATCCTAACTAACTTTAGTTATTTAAGGAAAAGAATCTGAATTAATTATACCGTACATTCTTCTAGAATATACTGGACCTTTATGCAAGTATACGAAACTCACATCAGATGGTATAGGCGCATAGAGTGTGGCTATACCCGTACCATATGTTGTACATGGAAATTAGTGTGCGGTTTAGGGCTTTGGATGCGTAATCCGCATTGTCATGCGAATATGCGTATCATTAAGTCCCCCCAGTTCGATATTATATACAATGAAAATTTGTGATGACCCAGAAATTTCCGATCAAATTTAAACTTGATCTTTATCTTTATATGATTTTGACACGATAAGCAAAGTCTGTAAAGTTGAGTCTCAAAATTTCTGGATCTGTGTACATGAAAACATTTGACCTTTGACTGTAACTGAACGTGTATATATGTATGTGTGTATATATATATATATATATATATATATATATATATATATATATATATATATATATATATATATATATATATATATATATATATATATATATATATATATAATAACTGGAAATATTGATATAGGATTTAATCGTTAAAACTAAAAATGTAAAATAAAATATGATCTAATTAAATTCTTATGAAAATGAATCTATATGTATATTTGTTATATATTAAATATAATTATTAAATAATTTAGTTGTTAGAATTTACCATGTAAAATAAAATATAAAATATGATATTATTATAAATACATATATATATATATATATAAAGTAATTTAAGTATATATTTTGTGAATTCGAATCTATTTAGTAAATGACCGTAACACTCAATCGTCATTCAATTGATATTAAGCAAGTTAAAATTCAAACTTATATGATTTAAAATAAACGGTGATTCGAAAATGAGTTCTATAAACTTTAAGCTTACTAAAAATGTATTTAGGACCTAGTTATTAAATTTTAAAACTTTTTATATTTTACTTGGGATTGGGAGTGAATAATTAATGTAATTTTTATTTAATAGATAATGATTAAATTTTATACCATAATGACCAAAATAAATAAATATAGTTAATTTAAAAATATGGGATTATTCTGAAGACTCTTATCCGCCACTGATTTACAACGGAGTCCGATATAGCCATCCGTTAAAAACTGTCGGCAGAATTAAAATCCTTAATCACACGTTTTTCATTTTTATATTTTATAATTCATTTAAATAATATTAATGATTACTGTGGTGTTTTGTTTTAATCTCACCACTAACTAATCTTTCTGTATCTATCAATTATCACTAGTACATAAATATTATATATAAACCTACATATATTAAAATCATTCACCCTCACATCATCTCTATATCCCTCTCTTCTCTTTCTTTTATGGAAGCCACCATAATCGTCTCTTGCCTTCTTGTTTCTAGTCGAGCTAGGCCAAGAAACCACCACTGGTTACGCACAACCACCATACCCTCACCAAACCCACATCCATGACCACCATCATTGAACACCACACGTTATGTTGCTACCATTACTGAGGTCACTATTGTCGAATCCACATGCCATGTATTCTACGGTTGCTATTTGAAACCTTCCTAATCACTATAACCATCACTATCGATCATCACCATTCAGCTTCCAATATTACTATTCGATTTCCATTACTAATCGGAGTAACCTTCATCGAACCATTAACAAACCTGCTGCATTTTCAAGAACCCTTCTATGTTTACTGTTCTGTGTCACATCACGCACCATCATCTATACGTTATATGTTTTAGATGTAACCCCAACACCATATGTCGATCACTCATCATTTTTGTTGCAGCTGTAAACTGACACCTACACACTCACTTTACTCACTGTTGTGATTAAACGAAAAAGATGATGCATGAATGAGTTTATGAAGATGAATTTAATGTTAGTAGTATGAAGATGGCGATGTGAAATAAAAGTGATGATATACTAGTTGAGTGCAGAATATTATAAAATGCAATATGGACTTTTATGTGATCACTAGGGTTTTTTTTTAAAGCCTAACTATCCAAAGCCCATCAATTTAGTACTGGATCGACACTGGTAAGATAATTGGGCTACTTGGGCCGTTAACTTATTTAGTATCGTTGGGCCGAGGGTATGAAAATCATGATAAGGAGGAACGGTTTTGATGATAATCAAAATGGGAGAAGTGAAAATTGATGATGGTATTTGTTAAGGTTATGAACGATAATAATGGTGATGTTATGATCTTGAATTGAAAAAGAAAAAGGAAAGCAGATAGATATATACGGTATATAGATAAATATGAGATGGGTATAAGTAAGAAAAACTAAACTGGAGGAGTGGTTAGGAGGTGTGTTGAGAACCGAGAGGTCTGGGGTTCGATTCTAGGCTAGGACATATTATTTAAAAAAAACAATAAAGTGCTAGGCTGCTAATTCGGCTTCCATAATGTAACCAGGCTTTCGATAAATGGGTCGTGTTGCTGGGCTAAAAGAAATCCGGTTTATGAATTGGGCCGTAGAATTTGTTATATTATTGGAATTTCTGTTGGGACGAATTTATAGGATAACAGAATTTAATATGTTAATTAAAATAGAAAGAGTTGAGTAGTTCAATGGTTGGGCTTGTTTATGTTTAAGCGAGAGATCGCGGGTTCGAGCCCAGGGCAGAGGAACTATATTTTTTTAGACTATTCTTGTGAGGTATAATTTTATTACTACTATTATTATTATTATTATTATTATTATTATTATTATTATTATTATTATTATTATTATTATTATTATTATTATTATTGTTAATATTATTATTATTATTAATTATTGTTGTTGTTATTAAGTAATTATTATTATTACCCATATTAGTAATAAGATTATTAGTATAATTAATATTATTATTATCATTTTTGTTATTATTAAGTAGTATCAATAAGTATTATTATTAGTAAAATCATTATTTTTATAGTTATTATTATTAGTATTATTATTAACATTATAGTTAGTAATATAAATATTAGTATTATTATTTTTAATATTATGATTAATGAAATAAGTCTTATTAAGTATTATTTATTTTAAAATTATTATTATTATTATTATTATCATCATTATTATTATTATTATTATTATTATATTATTATTATTATTATTATTATTATTATTATTATTAAAAACTATCATTTTTATTAAAATCATTATTTTTAACAATATTAGTATTATTATTTTTATCGTTATTATCCTTAATAGTATTATCATTATCATTAATTAGTATCATTATTATTAATATATCATTATTGGTAATATTAAAATATTTTAATGAAAAACATAAGTTATAAAATGATATCACTAATAAATATGTATACAAATTGTTCGATTACGATTACATGTTTTAATATATATATATATATATATATATATATATATATATATATATATATATATATATATATATATATATATATATATATATATATATATATATATATATATATATATAAATGATATAGATTCGTGAATCCGAGGCCAAGCTTATACTTGTTCAATGTCATCATATGTATTTTTACTATAAAATATAGTATAGTGAGTTCATTTGATTCCCTTTTACTCTTTACATTTTTGGGACTGAGAATACATGCGCTATTTTTACAACTGCTTTATTAAATGCTTTTGAAATATATTTTTGAACTGCGAATGCAAGAAATGCTTTTATAAATGTTTGACGAGATAGACACAAGAAAAACATTCCTCGAATGAATTATTATGCAGACAAAAGTTCTGTGGATTATTATTGAATTATGTGGACATGATAATTGCCACCAATTGATGTGAATATTTTTCCCCTAATTATTATTGCTTGGTAACCTAAGAATTAGAATCGGGTATGGCCTTAATTCACGCGAATCCTAAAGGTAGCTACCGGGTTTAACACCCCCACCCAGAATGTTCACTAGAGGGAAGAGCTAGTGGGCATGGTGTTTAGTACTTCAAAGTTTATATGATTATTATACAGACGAGATGTTCTGTTTTGGGGATATTATTTATGCGCATTATATGTTAAGGTCGGTTACCAAGCCAAGTAATGAATGAAAAATGAATGTTATGTATCGAGAGAATGATTTTATACACAGGTTATGTGTATGATATTTTTGTACACGAGATATGTGTTCGGTTACTAAGATTTATGAAAATGGTTTCGTGCACGAGATAGGTGTACTATATTTGAATCTTGTGGTCTATCAAAATGATGAATTTTTATTGTTTACGATAAACTTATGAACTCACCAACCTTTTGGTTGACACTTTAAAGCATGTTTATTCTCAGGTATGAAAGAAATCTTCCGCTGTGCATTTGCTCATTCTAGAGATATTACTTGGAGTCATTCATGACATATTTCAAAAGAAGTTGCATTCGAGTCGTTGAGTTCATCAATATTATTACTAAGTCAATTATAGTTAGATATATTATGAAATAGTATGCATGTCGTCAACTTTCGATGTAATGAAAGTTTGTCTTTTAAAAACGAATGCAATGTTTGTAAAATGTATCATTTAGAGGTCAAATACCTCGCGATGTAACCAAATGTAATGTATTCGTCCAGATGGATTAGGACCAGTCATTAGAGTTGGTATCAGAGCGGTGGTCTTTGCGAACCAGGTCTGCATTAGTGTGTCTAACTGATAAGTTTTTAAGATGCATTAGTGAGTCTGGACTTCGACCGTGTCTGCATGTCAAAAGTTTTGCTTATCATTTCGTGTGAAAAATTACCTTCTTATTATTCTTAGTCTAGACACTTCTTATTGCATTGATTGCATGAATAGTGTAGAGAAAAAATTCATATCTTAGCGTGTATGCTAATCCATATCTTAGCGTATCTGTTACTGTAGACTTTGTCTGACACGTTTCCTTAATTTCCTCCATAATCTACGGGATCTTCTGTACTATACATAGATATTCTATGTAATTAGAATATCATCCGATATCCGAAAATCATTTCATAAAATCCTTTACCTAACCGTGCAAGATGAATTCCGCAACCAGTTCAAGTTCGTCGGAATCCGATATCTATTCCGATATGGATTTTCACTCGAGCTCCGAAAGCAGTGTAACTGGAATGGATCAACCGATTAGCCATCATCTATTCTGGATGAATTGGGGCTGGGTTCGTAGCCTCCTCAATCATTGGAGACAAGAAGAAGGTGATCCTTTTCATCCACCACATTCACCTCTTGGCGATGAACCTGAAGCACTTACCGGCGAACCTGTTCGAAACACCATCTTCTATCTCATTTCCAGAGTATCCCGTCACAATTATATACTATATCAAATTCTAGATCTTATTTATCCGCTTGTCCGAACCGACAATCACCCCGGCGTAATAGAAGAAGTTAACGAACTTCGCACTCGGGTAGTGGCTTTGGAGAATATGGTGCAAAGGTTACAAACACCAGCAGCATCACCAGCAGCATAACCAGTACCACCATCATCAACGCCAACAGTACCATTACCACCTCCAACCACAACCGCGTCGCAAACCTCAACTTTACAATCTGTCCCACGAACATCAACGTCCTACGCACCATAGATACCAAGGAGTACCAACAACAATGAACGATGAAGTATTGATCCATAACTTCATTAAAGAAATATTCTGCAAAGAATATGTGGTTTCTAAAAGTTTTAGAGATTATTTATTCTAGATCAAACCGAAAAGCAAATGAGATTAATATCATGTTAAATCATTAAATCCATGATTTGTAACACCCCGTATTTCCCCGTACATGATTTATAGGTGAATTGGGTATGTACGATAGGCGTATGAAGGGTTCGGGACATTTTCTAGTGTTAAGTCTGGTGTGAGGAGAAAATGACTCAGATCGTGCTTTGTGTCGCGGCGCGACAAAGGAGGCCGCGGCGTGGCAATGGACTGAAATTGAGATCAGAAGTATGACAAAAAATGATCCCAGACCTAGGCAAATGTCGCGGCGCGACGATTAAGGCCACGACGCGGCATTCTGGGCAAACTGGTGCCGGATTTTTGTAATATTACATGAGAAGCAAGGGCATTTTGGTCTTTTCACGTTTGAGCCAGATTTGAGGCTTTAACCTCATCCACTCATTCATTTTCCTAATTTTATTTTCCTTTTCTTTTCATTTTTCTCTCAAAACTCAAACTCCCATTTGATTTCAAAGGGATTTTTGGAAAGGAAGAAGCGGGATTTGATCTTTGGCGTAGTTGACTAGGTTGTTCTCCTCGTTCTTAGCTACACGGTGATACTAGTGGTAAGCTCTAACTCTGAATTTCATTTTCGTATTCATCATTCAAATTTGGGTCTTTTGATTGTATGATTCATAGTTGAAACCCATTTAGTTGTTAATTGGAGATTAACACCAATATTCGGGTTTATTGTTGTTAAAGGCGGGTTTTGGGTTGGTTAATGATTTAACCATGTTTAAGACTTGAGAATGGTGTATAATCACTAGTGTTAGTGATTATTGAGGATTTAGAAACCTTTAGGGTGCTTGTGGTTGACTAACTTTGACTAGAGTCGAAATTAGGGTTTGTTGAGGATTATAACCCGAATGTCGATTCGGTGAGGTTTGTAAACTTAAAATGGATTAAGTTGAAGTATAAAACCGAGTTAAACATGTTTTGGTGTCAAAACTTGTAAATGGTGAGATTTTGACTTTATGGGTCAAAATTAGGGTTTATGGGCGATTTTGAGAACGATAAGTGTTTAACACTTGTGTTCTGGTTTAATTGGCAAATTAGGACCATTATCACTTGTGTTAGTGATTATTGGTTAGTTTGGGCAAGGTTTGTGCTTGGAAGTGCAATTGGGTTGAAATTGCACTAAGTGTCGAATTGGGTTGGTTTGTAGATCCAATCTAAGTGTGTTGTTGAAATTGTGATAATGGATTAGGTACATTCCATTGACGTACTTGGAAGCATTCTTCAAGGCGACAAGGTGAGTGTTAATATCCTATGTACATATGTATGTGTAGGATGGGTGCGGGTCGGGTGAAGTGGTTCTCGGTTTTAGAGCTCACTTCACATATAGGTGGATTTGATGGACTTGCGTGTAGGTCCAATTGGCACGGTTGTGCATTTTAGTTGACCTCCTTTTGGCGAGGTGTACACTTGTGTGTACGTTATCACATGTATTGTGATGTGGTTGTGGATGACCCCGATGTGGTGGATTTTATAATCCCGTGACCGTGGGTTTCGATGTTGAGAAGTGAATCACGTGTAGTTTGGATTCATGATGACTCGTGTAGTTCGGTCATCTTATTGAGGTAGTAATCTCGTGTGGTTTCGGATTACTAAGGCTCGTGTAGTTCGGCCAACCTCGATGTTGTGAAGATAGTAATCTCGTGTGATTTCGGATTACTAGGGCTCGTGTAGTTCGGCCAATCTTCATTGTGGTACTTGGTTCTCGGTATTGGGTTAAAGGGTTAACCTTGGTCGTTTTTATATTATTATATATATTATTGTATTGTTGTGTTGTAGCTAACCCACCGGGTGTAGCTTATTGGCGTTGTTCACATCGTCGTTGGTGAACTTATACTTTGTTGATATCTTTAGCTTGTTGCTTAGAGATCGTACGGTATGCTTAGTGTAGTTGCCTTATACATGGATGCTTCGGTATGCTGTATTTGATATTTTGTGTGGCGTGTCCATTTTATACATATATATGTATGTAGTATATTATCATTCACTAAGCGTTAGCTTACCCTCTCGTTGTTGCTATTTTTATAGGATCGCATGCTTGGCGGCTCGGGTAAGCTTGGGGATTCGAGATCTTGGCTAGGTTGCTAAGAAGACCTTGCTTTTGTATTCGATTAGGATTTGGGTAGCGTAGTCCCAAATCACCATGCTCGGTTTTGGTTGGAAACTAAACTAGTCGGGTCGTGTATGTCCGTTTGGACAATTAATCAATGTATTAAATGTTTTAAGGTTTATTAAACCTTCTATTGTATTAAAGATGTTTATGGAAACACAATTGGGACCTAAAGTATTATTTAACGCGTATTAAAAGGAAAAATTTTTATGGGCCGGTTTTAATACGGGTTGGGTCGTTTCATGATTACATCTGAAGAAAATATATATGTATATATGTTTTCATAAAGATTGTAATTAAAAATTCTTTTTTACAAACTGTTAATGGTGAGAATATTTTAACGGGTAGGTAATACCCGAGGAATATTTAGAGTTCACATTAATAAGTTACACTGTACATTCTTCGAATCTGATTCAACAGTCATTTACTATCCTACTTACATCCACAGATATACGTATCCGTTCACCGTAGAATAACCATTTTCATTCAATTTCATATTTGGATTTTGACCTATAAGAATCCAACAAGTGGCATAATGAAGAAAACATTGGACAAAATAAAATTTGTTAGAAACAAACAAATTAATTATGAGAAATTTTGTTAAGAATCCACGCTAACTATTCCTAGCTAACTATTAATTCCGTATTACCTTTTAATTATCGCAATTTATTTATCGCAATTTAAATTCTCGCAATTTTATTTATTGTCATTTAATTTCTGTTATTTATTTTACGCACTTTAAATCGGGACACGTATACAAGGTTTTGACATATCATATCGACGTCATCTATATATATTATTTGGAATAACCATAGACACTCTATATGCTGTAATGATCGAGTTCGCTATACAGGGTTGAGGTTCATTCTCAAATAATATATATACTTTGAGTTGTGATCGAGTCTGAGACATGTATATAACGGGTCACGACATGTATTAATTAATTTGAATATAATATATTAAACTATATATGAATTGTTGAATTACTAATTGTAGACTGCTAACTGTGGACTAATAATATTGGACAATTAAAATAAATTAAAATATCGATTATAACATATGAAACTAAACATTTCTTCAAGTTTGCCACTTGATTTCACCTTAAACCTCATTTGTATCTTGACGATTACAATCTGCATTCGAACTTTTCATGATTTTTGAAAACACCTCAATCGAGAGGATGAACCAACCACACTTCATCTACAGAAGAAAAGATTTATACATATAGTTATGCACCTAAAAAAACTCGAAAACTAAATAAACGTTTAACACGTAGCTGTGCTACTTCCTTTAGTGTTATTATTACCCAAAATAACTTGGTAATCCCTTTCAAAGTAGCAAATTTTGTCACAGCTCCAGCAAGTCAACCTCGACTTTTCATCCGAAATAACCTTATTATAACCTTGATATATATGTGTGCTCTTTTATTGTTACCGGGGAACGTTTTATATTCCATCATATTACCAGCAGACGTACCAGCAACCTCGTTGCTCCTTGGCTTAAATCTCTTCGACAAATCACTATATTTATCTATTGAAGTCTTATCATGAACTCATCGACATCTTGTAACGAGAATTGCCATACCAAGTATCGGGAAATCAGTAATCAGTATTTTGAATCTCGCAGCATTTCTACATCAAAAGTTATATATACATATAACATTTATCCCTTAGAATTATGATCTCTCATCCTGAAACTCTGAACAAATTACAAGGACTAAACTTGTACATAAAGAATCCTGATGATTCTGTTTCTGATGAAATCTTTAGCGAATACCTTGCTCCTTAATCGCTCAAAATCATCGTGAATGAATTTCTGCATCACAATTTGATTCAAAAATTCTAAGATATTATCGTATCTTTCAATATTGATATCCTCAATATTTCTGAAGATATCTTCATAATTATTCTTGTCTGATATTAATTACCTCTCTGCGCTATCTGTGTTATATCATAAAAGGAAACTGTTTTAGTTTCTAAATCTCTGAAAACGTAGAGTTTGAATTATGAATGTTTTGAAGTGGTGTTGGAAATTGATGCATGAGTTAGTATAATATAATGGCACTTGATCAACGTGATTATATTACAGTAAGTCATGCTGAGTTTCTAATGAAACATGATGATTCATAGACTATAACGTCATCATGTGTCATGTTACATAACTCTTTCATTCTGCTTAACTTCTGAATATATCAAGAAAATATATTCTTGATAGTTCTATTCTCAGTGATTCTGGTAATTTGACAAATCAAATCGTGCTATTACATTCTTTCTTGTTTAGAACATTAAGTTCATTCGAAACTCCATACTTACAAATTTTGGACCATTACTCGCTTTACTAGAGATCGGAAAAAGAATAAAAAGGCTAAGAGCTCCAAAATATAAGAGAAAATATAAAGCCCAATAACAACACAGAAATCACAAATCGTGGATATTAATACGAATAGCAATATAAAGACTCGAGAGAACTAAAAACACTATAAACCCAAGAACATAGTAGAAGTAGATAGATTCCTCCGGTGGTAGATGAAAAAGGAGAATGACAGATATGAAAGTCAGGAATATATCCAGAATTAAAACTGGATGAAGCATATTGACTGATGATTTGGAAATATGGATTAAAGTATAGAAAATAGGAGTGGTGAAAAATATTGGAACGGGAAAAGTTTAATTTATAATGGAAATATCAGACAGAGTAATCGAGGCAGATCACCGTATTTAATTATAGAGATCTTAATTTCCTTACTCGTTGAAGAATCAAATCTTTTAGATTTCGAATATTTTCTTTAAATCCCTTGAATTTTGGAATTCAACCAAGACTACGTCAAAAGTTAAATCTCTATCTCAATCTTTTGTGGTAGCTTCACTCGTACGCTTCGAATAATCGAATTGTTTTATCTGTACCATTATTGATGATAAAATTCTATCTTATCAATTCATATTCGTCTTGAAAACATTTTTATTGTTAGACAAGACGACCTAACTCAAATTTTGGGACGAAATTTCTTTAACGGGTAGGTACTGTGATGACCCGGAAATTTTCGACCAAATTTAAACTTGATCTTTATACGATTTTGACACGATAAGCAAAGTCTGTAAAGTTGAGTCTCATAATTTCTGGATCTGTGTACATGAAAACATTTGACCTTTGACTGTTCCCGACGATTCACGAACAATTAATTGTAAATGAATGTGTATATATGTATATATGTGTGTATATATATATATATATATATATATATATATATATATATATATGTATATATATATATATATGTATATATATATATATATATATAATAACTGGAAATATTGATATAGGATTTAATCGTTAAAACTAAAAATGTAAAATAAAATATGATATAATTAAATTCTTATGAAAAATGAATCTATATGTATATTTGTTATATATTAAATATAATATTAAATAATTTAGTTGTTAGAATTTACCATGTAAAATAAAATTTAAAATATGATATTATTATAAATACATACATATATATATATATACATAAAGTAATTTAAGTATATATTTTATGAATTCGAATCTATTTAGTAAATGACTGTAACACTCAATCGTCATTCGATTGATATTAAGCAAGTTAAAATTCAAACTTATATGATTTAAAATAAACGGTGATTCAAAAGTGATTTCTATAAACTTTAAACTTACTAAAAATGTATTTAGGACCTAGTTATTAAATTTTAAAACTTTTTATATTTTACTTGGGATTGGGAGTGAATAATTAATGTAATTTTTATTTAATAGATAATGACTAAATTTTATACCATAATGACCAAAATAAATAAATATAGTTAATTTAAAAATATGGGATTATTCTGAAGACTCTTATCCGCCACTGATTTACAACGGAGTCCGATATAGCCATCCATTAAAAACTGTCGGCAGAATTAAAATCCTTAATCACACATTTTTTCATTTTTATACTTTATAATTCATTTAAATAATATTAATGATTACTGTGGTGTTTTGTTTTAATCTCACCACTAACTAATCTTTCTGTATCTATCAATTAACACTAGTACATAAATATTATATATAAACCTACATATATTAAAATCCTTCACCCTCACATCATCTCTATATCCCTCTCTTCTCTTTCTTTTATGGAAGCCACCATAATCGTCTCTTGCCTTCTTGTTTCTAGTCGAGCTAGGCCAAGAAACTACCACCGGTTACCCACAACCACCATACCCTCACCAAACCCACATCCATGACCACCATCATTGAACACCACACGTCATGTTGCTACCATTTATGAGGTCATTATTGTCGAATCCACATGCCATGTATGCTACGGTTGCTATTCGAAACCTTCCTAATCACTATAACCATCACTATCGATCATCACCATTTAGCTTCCAATATTACTATTCGATTTCCATTACTAATCGGAGTAACCTTCATCAAACCATTAACAAGCCTGCTGCGTTTTCAAGAACCCTTCTATGTTTGCTGTTCTGTGTCACATCATGCACCATCATCCATACGTTATATGTTTTAGATGTAACCCCAACACCATATATCGATCACTCATCATTTTTGTTGCAGCCGTAAACCGACACCTACACACTCACTTTACTCACTGTTGTGATGATACACTAGTTGAGTGCATAATATTATAAAATGCAATATGGACTTTTATGTGATCACTAGAGTTTTTTTTTTTTTTTTTTTTTTTTTTTTTTTTTTTAGCCTAACTATCCAAAGGCAATCAATTTAGTACTGGATCGACACTGGTAAGGTAATTGGGCTACTTGGGCCATTAACTTATTTAGTATCGTTGGGCCGAGGGTATGAAAATGATGATAAGGAGGAACGGTTTTGATGATAATCAAAATGGGAGAAGTGAAAATTGATGATGGTATTTGTTAAGGTTATGAACGATAATTATGGTGATGTTATGATCTTGAATTGAAAAAGAAAAAGGAAAGCAGATCGATATATACGGTATATAGATAAATATGAGATGGGTATAAGTAAGAAAAACTAAACTGAAGGAGTGGTTAGGAGGTGTGTTAAGAACCGAGAGGTCTGAGGTTCGATTGTAGGCTAGGACATATTATTTAAAAAAAAACAATAGAGTGTTGGGCTGCTAATTGGGCTTCCATAATGTAACCAGGCTTTCGATAAATGGGTCGTGTTGCTAGGCCAAAAGAAATTCGGTTTATGAATTCGGTCGTAGAATTTGTTATATTATTGGAATTTCTGTTGGGACGAATTTATAGGATAACAGAATTTAATATGTTAATTAAAATAGAAAGAGTTGAGTAGTTCAATGGTTGGGCGTGTTTATGTTTAAGCGAGAGATCGCGGGTTCGAGCCCGGGGCAGAGGAACTATATTTTTTTAGACTATACTTGTGAGGTATAATTTTATTACTATTATTATTATTATTATTATTATTATTATTATTATTATTATTATTATTATTATTATTATTATTATTATTATTATTATTATTATTATTATTATTATTATTATTATTATTATTATTATTATTATTATTATTATTATTATTTCATTATTATTATTATTGTTAATATTATTATTATTATTAATTATTGTTGTTGTTATTAAGTAATTATTATTATTACCCATATTAGTAATAAGATTATTAGTATAATTAATATTATTATCATTTTTGTTATTATTAAGTAGTACCAATAAGTATTATTATTAGTAAAATCATTATTTTTATAGTTATTACTATTAGTGTTATTATTAACATTATAATTAGTAATATAAATATTAGTATTATTATTGTTAATATTATGATTAATAAAATAAGTCTTATTAAGTATTATTTTTTTTAAAAATTATTATTTTTATTATTATTATTATCATCATCATCATCATTATTATTATTATTAAAAACTATCATTTTTATTAAAATCATTATTTTTAACAATATTAGTATTATTATTTTTATCGTTATTATCCTTAATAGTATTATCATTATCATTAATTAGTATCATTATTATTAATATATCATTATTGGTAATATTAAAATATTTTAATGAAAAACATAAGCTCTAAAATGATATCACTAATAAATATGTATACAAATTGTTCGATTACGATTACATGTTTTAATATATATATATATATATATATATATATATATATATATATATATATATATATATATATATATATATATATATATATATATATATATATATAAATGATATAGGTTCGTGAATCTGAGGCCAACCTTACACTTGTTCAATGTCGTCATATGTATTTTTACTATAAAATACAGTATAGTGAGTTCATTTGATTCCCTTTTACTCTTTACATTTTTGGGACTGAGAATACATGCGCTATTTTTATAACTGCTTTATTAAATGCTTTTGAAATATATTTTTGAACTGCGAATGCATGAAATGCTTTTATAAATGTTTGACGAGATAGACACAAGCAAAACATCCCTCGAATGAATTATTATGCAGACAAAAGTTCTGTGGATTATTATTTAATTATGTGGACATGATAATTGCCACCAATTGATGTGAATATTTTTCCTCTGATTATTATTGCTTAGTAACCTAAGAAATAGAATCGGGTATGGCCCTAATTCACGCGAATCCTAAAGGTAGCTACCGGGTTTAACACCTCCACCCAGAATGTTCACTAGACGGAAGAGCTAGTGGGCATGGTGTTTAGTACTTCGAAGTTTATATGATTATTATATGTTAAGGTCGGTTACCAAGCCAAGCAATGAATGAAAAGTGAATGTTATGTATCGAGAGAATGATTTTATACACAGGTTATGTGTATGATATTTTTGTACACGAGATATGTGTACGGTTACTAAGATTTATGAAAATGGTTTCGTACACTAGATAGGTGTACTGTATTTGAATCTTGTGGTCTATCGAAATGATGAATTTTTATTATTTACGATAAACTTATGAACTCACCAACCTTTTGGTTGACACTTTAAAGCATGTTTATTTTCCGTTGTGCATTTTCTCATTCTAGAGATATTACTTGGAGTCATTCATAACATATTTCAAAAGATGTTGCATTTGAGTCGTTGAGTTCATCAATATTATTACTAAGTCAACTTTTGATGTAATGAAAGTTTGTCTTTTAAAAATGAATGCAATGTTTGTAAAATGTATCATTTAGAGGTCAAATACCTCGCGATGTAACCAAATGTAATGTATTTGTCCAGATGGATTAGGACGGGTCATTAGAAAATTAGTGTATGACGTCGAACTAGTAAGAATATTTACACCTAATGAACTATAACAATTCCCTTGAACCAATTTAGCATGCTTAAAATTTTTGTTAAATGCCTAGTTGGATTTCAAGTGTAACCGGATAGCGCAAAAGATTTTTCAAATATATATGCGTAACCGGATACTGTATTAGCATTAAATGCAATGTATGCGTGCAGTCACTAAACTGTCTTTTCGTCGGTATTTCTAGCACCCGAGGTGACAACTGTCACTGTTTACCGAAAAGGTAATCATTGTAATTATGCAACCGCCTGTTAATGCAAACGTGCACCGGACATCTTAACAAAGTGTTTAGTATAAGATTGACACACGTGTACGGTTGTGATTACACCCTTGGTACTTTTTGACCCACGTATTTTCTCTATAAATAGGATTTTGGCATATTTTATCTCACAATCTTTTCCCTTTAAAGGCATTCAACCCTGTTCATCTTCTCTTCCAAATCTTTATTCGATCGTAAAAAGGTGTGTATCACACTCTTATATTTTTGTTGCGTTGTACTATGTAACCTTAGTTACATATTTACGTCTTACATATATTGTGTTCTGATTTTCTTTATTTTACAGATGAAGATGGAATCATATGCACCCAATCCTGCCACCGACTATGGTAATTTCACCAGTTCTCCGGCCAGTCGTTCTGACACTATACCTTCGCTTTATTAAACCCCTGATGCCCAAAGCCTTGGTAACCACAAGAAGTTACTTGATGAAGGTATTAATTTTGACCGCTTTTCTTGTTCTTAAATTGGACTTTAATCTTTGCATAACGTCATTTTATCTTATTTGCAGGTCCAAGTGGTGTATCTCACTATTCTTCATGTGCCAAGCGTGCATGCGTGAATCTTGACAACACATCTTTACTGAATCATAATGTTAATGAGTTATTGAAAGTTCCACTTCCGATGTTTACAGAACAGTTTTCGTTTTTACAATCTTGTGCCCCTCATCAGTTAATACAGAAGTTTTCTTTGCTTTCTTCATCTGACGAACTTTATATTGACGCACAGTCAACGCGTTTCAACTTTGCTAAAGATCTGAACCGTTTGCAACAAAAGTCTGCTGCTCTCGCCCATCCACCAACACTATCAGTGACGGAAACAAC
Source organism: Rutidosis leptorrhynchoides (assembly GCF_046630445.1). NCBI lineage: Eukaryota > Viridiplantae > Streptophyta > Magnoliopsida > Asterales > Asteraceae > Rutidosis > Rutidosis leptorrhynchoides. The sequence goes on from NC_092335.1 coordinate 192,104,135, forward strand.
TAAAATAAATTCGTTGCAAGAGGACAATGCCAAGCTGACTGCTCAACTTGCAGTTGCTGTGACCGCCCACGTGCAGGCAGAGGAACGCATAAATGTCCTGATGTTTAAGAAGCAGCGAGATGAAGACCAGCATGTTGCTGAAAAGAGGTTCATGGAGTCCAAAATTGCCTCTTTATCCGCAAAGCTTAAAGAGGCAGAAAGCCATGTTGTCTTCTTAAATGAGAGCTTTAGTGATTGGATTGCATCCCAGGAATCGTGGGGCGCGAAGCACCATCTTGTAAAGGCAGAGTATGACATTCTCCAGAAGGGTCTACCGACGATCATCCAGCATGCTCTTGACTGCAAAGTGGTCGAGCAGCGATTCGGCGCAGCCATGATTGCTGTGCATGCTTATGAGCGTTCCCTGTTCTGGAATGTTATCCGCCAGGAGTTGTATGTACCCCCCGTGATTCCTCCGAATGTTGCTGAGCTGCTCTCGGATGGAGCAAAATAAAGGTGTGACGAAGCTTGTGCCCAACTTCAACAAATCCCAATTCCTCGTTTGCAATTTTTAGTCAATGATCCTAACGTCTCCGTGCAAAAGATTGTGAATGGCAAGCTCAACTGAGCTTGTTAGACTACCCAAAATGGATGCTGTTTATCCATTTTTGGTTAGCAATTTTTGCTAGTAAGGGATGGGCCTCGCAACCTTGGAGGTTTCACATCCCTATATTATATTTTTCTTATATGTTTAAAGCAGGGTATGCGCCTGATCGCTGCGGGCGAGGATGACATATTCTCCTTAGTGTAGGGCAAACGTTCTAGCCAATGCCACCCCTTTTAGCATATGCTAGTTCATATTTTGTGCAAGTCACGCTTTTATACTAAGCGTTTGACTTTATATTTTTCGTCCTAACTATAATTGTTAGGACATTGTAATCGAATATCTCTACTGGTTAAAGTGCAATTATTGTGTTTTTATGAAATCATTATGGCGGATATAATGATACACTACAATTTTTATGCATGCAATAACTCTTATTTAGAATAAATGCCATGACTTCATGACGGGAGCGACCCTTCAATCGTTTCATGATCTTTTTATTCTTGTGCGAACAATCCAATGTTCTACACAAAGTAAGTAAACCAATGCTTATAAGTTTATTGATAATGCTAAAAACGAACATATATTTCATAGCATTATTCCTCAAGAAAGACAAGCTTTTAGTTGCAATTGTTCTATTTACAAGTGATATTCGTTTAAATAATAAAAGGTGAAGACAAAAGACAGATTCGACGAATTGAAGACGCAAACGACCAAAAAGCTCAAGCGTACAAAAGACAATCAAAGAGGTTCCAATTATTGATAAGAAACGTCTAAAAATTACAAGAGTACAAGATTCAAAACGCAAAGTACAAGATATTAAATTGTACGCAAGGACGTTCGAAAATCCGGAACCGGGACCAGAGTCAACTCTCAACGCTCGACGCAACGGACTAAAAATTACAAGTTAACTATGTATATAAATATAATATAATATATAATTAATTATATTAATTATATATATATATATATATTATATTTATAAATAAATCGTCGGCAAGAAAGACTCCAAAAGCTGGTGAGCTGTATTTACAAACTCCGCGACTCGCGGAGTTTGAAGGCCAAAAGGGCCGCGAGTCGCGGAGCCCTAAAATTTGAAACTCCCTATAAAAGCAACCGAATTCTGAGCATTTTTCATTCATCATATATCATTCTCTCTATCTATATACGTAAAATATATATATATAATTTATATTTTAATTTTAATTTTAATTTTAATCCTAATAATAAGGGTATGTTAGCGAATGTTGTAAGGGTGTAAGTCGAAATTCTGTCCGTGTAACGCTACGCTATTTTTAATCATTGTAAGTTATGTTCAACCTTTTTATATTAATGTCTCGCAGCTAAGTTATTATTATGCTTATTTAATCCGAAGTAATCATGATGTTGGGCTAATTACTAAAATTGAGTAATTGGGCTTTGTACCATAATTGGGGTTTGGATAAAAGAACGACACTTGTGGAAATTAGACTATGGGCTATTAATGGGTTTTATATTAACTAAACAATACCTTGTTAATTTAATATACAAACTTATAATTCGACGTATCTATATATAACCACATACGCTTGACTGGGTACGGTGGGCGGGATATCTATAAATACCAATAATTATTCATTTTACCGGATACGGAACTGGATTAAAAGTTAATAGACTTGTTGAAACAGGGGTGAATTACATTCAAGGGTAATTGGTGTAATTATTAACAAAGTAGTAAAACCTTGGTTTACACGCAGTCGATAACCTGCTGTATTCATTAAACAAAGTATTAAAACCTTGTTACAATTCGAATCCCCAATTAGTTGGAATATTTGACTTCGGGAATAAGAATAATTTGACGAAGGCTTTCGCTCTTTATATTTATGACTGATGGACTATTATGGACAAATCCGTATGGACATATTAAATAATCCAGGACAAAGGACAATTAACCCATGGGCATAAAACTAAAATTAACACGTCAAACATCATGATTACGGAAGTTTAAATAAGCATAATTCTTTTATTTCATATTTTATTTCCTTTATTTTATATTTAATTGCACTTCTAATTATCGCATTTTTATTGTTATTGTATTTAATTGTACTTTTAATTATCGTACTTTTTAATTATCGCAAGTTTATTTTATCGCACTTTTATTATTCGCAATTTCATTATTGTTATTTACTTTACGCTTTAATTTAAGTCTTGTATTTATATTTATTATTTTACATTTGGTTTTAACTGCGACTAAAGTTTTAAAATCGACAAACCGGTCATTAAACGGTAAAAACCCCCCTTTATAATAATAATATTACTTATATATATATTTGTATTTTTATAAAAGTAAACTAATATAGCGTTAAGCTTTGTTTAAAAAGATTCCCTGTGGAACGAACTGGACTTACTAAAAACTACACTACTGTACGATTAGGTACACTGCCTATAAGTGTTGTAGCAAGGTTTAAGTATATCCATTCTCTAAATAAATAAATATCTTGTGTAAAAATGTATCGTATTTAATAGTTTTTCCTGCTAAAATTTAATAGTATTTTATACCCCTTAGCTTTGACATCAAGTATTTTTGGCGCCGCTGCCGGGGAATACTCTTAAACGCCGGAAGCGCAACGCTAATAAAAAAAAAAATTTTAGTTTACTTTTATTAAAATTCGTTTTTATAAAAATACGTTTTAAATATTCGAAAATATAAAAAGAAAAACAAAAAATATAAATATTTTTAGAAGTTTGATAAATATTTAAAGTTTTATAAAGTTTCTTTAGTTTGTAAAAATATAAGTTTTATTTAATTTATTTTATAAATATATTTTATAAATATAAAAAAAAACCGAAAACATAAAAAAATATAAATATATATAAATCTATTTTTTTTTAGATTGTTATAAAGTATTTTATTTTTATCTTAGTTATTAAAGATAAGTTTTATTTAAATTATATAAATATTTAAGATTATAAACAGAAAATATAAATACAGAAAATATAATAAAAAAAAGTCAAATTTAAAACTGTTGCAGAGTTGAATTCCGGATCCCCGCGACTCGCGGGGTTTGCTGCCTTGAATACCGCAAGTCGCGGAGCCACTCTGACACGGGTACACAGAACCCTAATTCAGCATTAATTACGAATAATTATTATAATTATTATTATAAAACCCTAATTAGATTTTAATTAAATATTTATTTTAGTTTTTATTATTATTTTGTTTAAATAGTTTAATTAAAATATAAAATTAATAGTTTTAATAAATAAATAATATAAAAATAATATTTTTATAAAAATTGTAATTTTTATAACTTTTTGTATATTTTTATATTTTATCCCTTTTTCATTATTTTAGCTTAATATTTGTATTTTTCGCTCATATTTAGTTTTAAACTTTGTTTTTGCCATAGTTATTTTTACTTCTAGATTTTTAGGCTTTGCCGTAGAATCCCTTAAGTGCTTTTTCTTTAGACTAAGATTTAGTTGCTTTAGAATTTTGCGACGCCTTTTTAAGTTTTAGTTTCTTTTTAAGTTATTTCCATTTGGGATTTAGTTTTTCCTGTAAGCTTTAATATTTTTAGACAACTTTTACCTATGTATCAATTATCATTCCAATTAGTAATCTCAATTTGTGATTATAATTTTAAGTTAATTGTAGTAATAAGGTTAGGTTAGTCAAGTATTTTTAAGTTTTATAAGTTTCTTTTATTTTTCCGTCGCCTTTTATCTTTCTTTCTTATTTTTCTTTTTCGATCTTTTTCCGACGAACTCTTTTTCTTTCTTATTTCTCGCTATTCTAGTTTTTAGGACATAGATTTTTATTCTACTTCTTATCTAAATTTCTTAAAATTACGAAAATTTATTTTAAGTGGTTAAATTGATAGACATCAAAATTTTCTGGTTCGTAGTAATAGTTGGATTTGTACGTGGACCGGGTTATTGGAGCCAAACAGTCCTCAATTATATTGAGACCAAACGAATCCTGCCCCTCTGCTGCATCTTTTGGCTATTCGAAACGTGGGCAAAATCAGAAAAGTCTATTGATTGGATAACTTATTATAATTTTTCTTTCCTTTTAAAAACTAATAGGATATTCAGTGAATGCACCGAGCAAGACGTTCACCACCTTTTGTACGTTCACCACCTGTAACTAGATCAAGTCATTTAGCAAATATTACTGCCGTTGATTTTTCTTTAGAATCGTCATCCAGTCAACCAAGTACTTCAATTCAAATTTCCGATAATCCATTTTTTGAACCCGACCTCACAATTGAGAATCCGGAGAATATTCAGGAACGATTCGTAGATCCTGAACCACTAAACTTTCCTCCGGAACCACCAATCAATCAAATAGAGATTGTTGAGGAACGAACCATAAAATCAGAATCCTCTAGTGATTCCGATTCAACAAATTCAATTATGGAGAATCTGGAACCTTTAAGTATGGAAGACCGAATGAGAGCTAAACGCACTGGCCAAGGTCACGCAATTACTCATCCAGACATTAATGCGCCAGATTATGAAATCAAAGGACAAATTCTACACATGGTGACTAATCAATGCCAATTTAGTGGTGCGCCGAAGGAAGATCCAAATGAACATCTACGTACCTTTAATAGGATCTGCACACTATTTAAAATCCGAGAAGTGGAGGATGAACAGATATATCTCATGTTATTTCCCTGGACTTTAAAGGGAGAAGCCAAAGATTGGTTGGAATCGTTACCTGAAGGGGCGATTGATACATGGGATGTTTTAGTTGAAAAATTTCTTAAACAATTCTTTCCTGCATCTAAAGCCGTAAGACTTCAAGCAAAAATTGTTACGTTTACACAGAAGCCGAATGAAACTCTATATGAGGCGTGGACAAGATATGGAAAGTTGTTAAGAGGATGTCCGCAACATGGTTTAGACACCTGTCAAATAGTACAAATATTCTACCAAGGATGCGACATCACTACAAGGAAAGACATAGATATAGCAGCTGGTGGTTCTATTATGAAGAAAACCAAAACTGATGCTTACAAAATTATTGATAACAGTGCTTCCCACTCACATGAGTGGCACCAAGAAAAAGATATCGTTAAATCATCTAAAGCAGCTAGAGCCGATTCTAGCCATGACTTAGATTCTATTTCCGCAAAGATAGATGCTGTGGAGAGACGAATGGAAAAGATGACTACAGATATTCACTCAATACGAATTAGTTGTGAGCAGTGTGGAGGACCACATTTGACAAAAGATTGTCTCAGTATTGAATTAACAATGGAACAAAGAGAGAATATTTCATACATAAACCAAAGGCCTGCAAATAATTATCAGAATAGTTATCAACCGCCAAGACCGATTTACAATCAAAACCAGAATTATAACCGAAATATTCCATACAACAACCAACAAGGTCCTAGCAATCAACAAGTATCCAATAATACTTACAACCAGCAAAGACCTAATTTTCAAAACAAACCACCACAACAAACCGATGATAAAAAGCCGAATTTAGAAGATATGATGACGAAGCTAGTTGAAACTCAAACGCAGTTTTTCACATCTCAGAAACAAACTAATGAACAAAATGCTCAAGTAGAAATCAACAAGCTTCTATTCAAAATCTGGAACAAGAAGTAAGTAACCTAGCAAGGTTAATAGGTGAAAGAAAACCGGGAAGTCTACCTAGTGATACAAATGCTAACCCCCGGAATGAAACAGCTAAAGCCATTACCACAAGAAGTGGTACAACACTTAAACCACCTGAAATACCTGTAACTTCTGATGAAGCTATTCCTACTCCACAAGAACCACAACCTGATCAAGATAAGGAAAAAGAACCGGTAGTTGAAAAGGTTAATGAAGACAACACAGTTAAGGCTAAACCTTATGTTAAACCATACCAACCACCACTTCCTTACCCGAGTAAAATGAAGAAAGAGAAACTTGAAGTCGAGCAATCCAAATTCTTGGATATGTTTAAACAGATAAATGTAAATCTTTCTTTCATTGATGTGATTTCAGGAATGCCTAGATATGCTAAATTCTTGAAAGATCTAATCTCAAATAGAAAGAAAATGGAAGAACTCTCGACTGTTACTATGAATGCTAATTGTTCAGCAGTGCTGTTGAATAAGATACCAAAAAAACTATCTGATCCAGGAAGTTTCACAATTCCATGTTTTCTGGGTAGTCTTAGTTCAATAGAAGCATTAGCAGACTTAGGTGCTAGTATAAATCTAATGCCATATTCACTATACGATAAACTAGACCTTGGAGAATTGAAACCAACCAGAATAAGCATACAACTAGCCGATAGATCAATAAAATATCCTAGAGGGATAATGGAGAACATGCTAGGTAAAGTTGGTACTTTAGTATTTCCAGTAGATTTTGTTGTTCTGGACATGGAAGAAGATTCTCAAGTTCCTCTCATATTAGGAAGACCATTCTTAAACACGGCTAAAGCAATGATAGACGTGTTCGGTAAGAAACTGACCCTAAGTATAGAGGATGAGAGTGTTACCTTTTCAGTTGATAGAGCAATGCAACAACCACAATCTGCAAATGATACATGTTATTATATTCAAACTATAGATGCACATGCAGAATTATTAGAAGAATTTCCAGAATTACAAGGAACAGGAGAATGTTCTTTAGGAGAAGGTAATGAACCAATTGATGAAGCTGAAATGTTAGCTACACTTATAGCTAATGGATATGAACTAACAACAGAAGAAATTCAAATGCTAAAAGAAGAAGACAGATATCGATACAAATCATCGATAGAAGAACCTCCGAAATTAGAGTTAAAGCCACTTCCAAACCATTTGGAATACGCTTATTTACATGGTGAATCTGAATTACCTGTAATAATATCGTCTTCTCTTACTGAAAATGAGAAATCACAACTCATTTCTGTGTTGAAAGCTCATAAACCAGCCATTGCATGGAAGATTCATGATATTAAAGGAATAAGTCCTTCGTATTGCACACATAAAATCCTTATGGAAGAAGGTCATAAAACGTATGTGCAACGCCAACGAAGACTAAATCCTAATATGCAAGATGTAGTTAAGAAAGAGATTATTAAACTGCTAGATGCAGGTCTAATTTATCCAATCTCTGATAGTCCATGGGTAAGCACAGTTCAATGCGTGCCTAAGAAGGGTGGCATGACTGTCATTACTAATGAGAAAAATGAGCTTATTCCTACTAGGACTGTAACAGGATGGCGTGTGTGTATTGATTATAGAAAATTAAATGACGCCACCAGAAAAGATCAGTTTCCCTTACCTTTCATAGATCAAATGTTAGAAAGATTAGCCGGAAATAGTTACTATTGTTTTCTAGATGGATTTTCCGGATATTTTCAAATTCCAATAGCACCCGAAGATCAAGAGAAAACCATATTCACGTGTCCTTATGGTACTTTTGCTTACAAACGCATGCCATTTGGACTTTGCAACGCCCCTGCAACCTTTCAAAGGTGTATGATGGCGATTTTTCACGACATGATAGAAGAATGCATGGAAGTTTTCATGGATGACTTTTCAGTCTTCGGTGATACATTTGAATCATGTCTAGCTAATCTTGAACGAATGCTTATTAGATGCGAACAATCAAATCTAGTACTTAATTGGGAGAAATGCCATTTCATGGTTAAAGAAGGCATCGTTCTTGGTCATAAAATTTCAAAAGAAGGAATTGAAGTGGATAGAGCTAAAGTAGATGTAATTGCTAAACTTCCACATTCCACCAATGTTAGAGGAGTTAGGAGTTTTCTAGGGCATGCCGGTTTTTACCGACGTTTCATAAAAGATTTTTCTAAAATTGCCACTCCTATGAAAAAACTCCTAGAAAAGGATGCTCCATTCATCTTTTAAGATGAGTGTATCAAATCTTTTAATATTCTTAAAGAGAAACTCACTAATGCGCCGATCATGATAACACCAAATTGGAATCTACCATTTGAACTAATGTGCGATGCAAGTGATTTTGCAATGGGAGCCGTTTTAGGACAAAGGATTGAAAAACGATTTCAACCTATATATTATGCTAGTAAGACGTTACAAGGAGCACAAACGAACTATACAACTACTGAAAAAGAACTCCTTGCTATTATCTTTGCTTTTGACAAATTTTGATCATATCTCGTTCTAGCAAAAACGGTGGTCTATACCGACCATTCTGCTCTTAGATACCTATTTTCAAAACAAGATGCTAAACCAAGATTAATCCGTTGGATCTTACTCTTACAAGAGTTTGATATTGAAATCCGAGATAAAAGAGGAGCAGAAAATCTCACCGCTGATCATCTTTCTCGTCTTGAAAATCCCGAATTAGAAGTTCTAAATGAATCGGCCATACAAGACAACTTTCCTGATGAATATCTATTGAAGATAGATTATAATGAAATTCCATGGTTTGCAGACTATGCAAACTACTTAGTTTGTGGATTCCTTGAAAAAGGATTATCGTACCAAAAACGAAAGAAATTCTTCAGTGATATAAAACACTATTTTTGGGAAGATCCACATCTGTTTAAAAGTTGTCCCGATGGAATAATACGCCGATGTGTATTTGGAGATGAAGCTAGTAAAATATTAAACCATTGTCACACAGGACCAACAGGAGGGCATTATGGGCCTCAACTAACAGCAAGAAAAGTTTATGATGCTGGATTCTATTGGCCTACAATTTACAAAGACGCACACCTTCTTTGCAAATCCTGTGATGCTTGTCAAAGGGCCGGAAAAATAAGTCAACGTGATGAAATGCTACAAAATGTCATCCAAGTATGTGAAGTATTTGACATTTGGGGTATTGACTTTATGGGTCCATTTCCAAAATCTCATAATAATCTATATATACTCGTAGCCATTGATTATGTATCTAAATGGGCGGAAGCACAAGCTCTCCCAACTAACGATGCACGAGTTTTAGTCAACTTTTTAAAACGTCTTTTTGCAAGGTTTGGAACACCGAAAGCTTTAATAAGTGATCGGGGTACTCATTTCTGTAATAATCAACTTGAGAAATTTCTTAAAAGATATGGAGTAACTCATAAAATCTCCACCGCATATCATCCACAAACAAGTGGACAAGTTGAAAATACCAAGCTTTAAAACGTATTCTAGAGAAAACCGTAGGATCAAATCCGAAGGAATGGTCCATTAAATTGGAGGATGCACTCTGGGCTTTTAGAACAGCCTACAAACTCCAATTGGAACCACACCTTTTAGACTTGTTTATGGAAAAGCATGTCATCTTCCAGTAGAAATTGAACACAAAGCATTTTGGGCTTTGAAGACATGCAATCTTGATTTACATGAAGCTGGACGTCTACGATTAAGTCAACTAAACGAATTAGAAGAATTAAGACATGAAGCATACGAAAATTCGTTAATCTATAAAGAAAGAATGAAGAAATAGCATGATAAAAGAATCAGAAGTTCAAAAGAATTTAAGGAAGGAGACAGAGTTCTTCTTTTCAATTCACGATTCAAGCTATTTTCTGGAAAATTGAAATCAAGATCGTCTGGACCATTCATATTCAAAAGAGTTTTCCCATACGGAACGATAGAATTAATAAATTCAAATGGGATTGAATTTAAAGTTAATGGTCACAGAGTTAAACATTACATACATGGTCCGATGGAAGTTGACAATGAAGTTAATCACAATTTCGATACCACAGCTAACTAAGTGTGGGGAGAATCAAGTCTTTAAAGGATAATATGTATTTCTGTTAGAGTTAGATTGTCTGTTTTCGTGTAGTTCTCGAAAATGGAACCCGAATGGTCTTTCCCTAGCAGACCCTAAAGAACTAGTCTTCTCCCCCCATTCTGAATTTTTATTTTTTTAGGTTTTTACAAAATGAAGACTGCCTGTGAACTAAACCATGGTCTAATGCTACACGCTTTGATCACTAAACGTAATAATGACACACTTCCGAGTGAAATAGTATCAGTAATCAGAGAAAGAATGGACGGAGTTAGAAAAGAATCCAGATGCGAAGATAATAAGTTACAATTTGGTAAAGGAAAATCAAAATCCGCAGCGAAAAGAAGAGCACGACACCTAGAAAGATGTCACAAATGCGGAAAATGGTCACATGGAGGTAAATGTTCAAATAATCAAACCTATTCAAATACCGAATTTGTTACTTTATGCAGAGACGGACCGTTCATATGTTTAGAAGAAAAGACACTGAATGCTCGAGGTTACGCCTATGTAGCTATGGAAAACCAATTAAACCGACTATCTTATGAATGGGATAGATCATATAACTAAGAAATCTATTTCACAGGTATGTTTGTACAGTTTTTATTTCTTTATTTTTATTTTTAACCTTTTGATAATAAACGCTAATTTGTTCGCTATAAAGTATTAAATTGGTATTGAATAAAATTAGGTTTGGCGACCGAAATTATTGATATCATTCAAAAATTTATTACATCACTGCAAAATTTAACGTTTATTCTTAAGGTATAAATATCTTTAATCAATCAACCCAAAATATTTCAAAAATTCGTCATGAGTTAAATTAGGTTTTGGAACCGAAATTACTTTACCGAAAAGAGGGGCGTGTATTTTTGATAATATTTGATTGATTAAAGTGGGATAAAAAGCCAAAAAGATTTTTAATTTTATTTTTACCATGTTTTTAAAATTAATATATAAATCTTAAATTAATATTGTAAACTTTGTAATAACAATATTTTTAAAATTGTAAATATTTGAAAAATTAATATAAGTTTGATGTGAATTTATAATATGGATTTTTAAATTAAGATTGGTGTGAATTTTTTATTTTTAAAATATGAATTTTTAATTTTATGCATTTCAAATTTTAAGTTTGGTGTGAATTTTTAATATTAATTTTGAATTTTATATTTAAATTGTGTGAATTTAAAAACAAAAATTTACTTTATCTCAGTAAGTTAAAAATATGATTTTTAAAATTCGTCGTAAGTTGAAGACTAGGTATTTGAACCGAAATTGCTTTACCCGAGGGAGGGACGAGAACTTTTATTATAATTATTTTTAATCTTATTGAATTAAAGTATGCCAAAAACATTAAAAACCCAAAAATCTAAGCTTTTAAAACAATCGCTACAAAAAGACAAATTTTAAAATTTTGTCGAAGGACGGACTAGGACATCGATCCGAAACGACCTCGTCCTAAATAACAAGGGAAACAAAATTTTAAAATTAATTACTCAATTGTTTTAATTAGTATAAGATATTTATAAAAAAAATAAAATAAAAAAATAAAACGTAAAAAAACAGATCAGTTCACTCCCCACACCAAATACTGCGAAGAACACAGCGAAAAAACCCGAAAATACACGCAAAAACACCCCCAAAATCACAATTTTTAACCGTTAATCATCAAATCTTTTACTAAAATCATGTTGAGAAGGATGCTATCAAGGAATTACTCAAGAAAAACGGTAAATTTCTACACCTAAACACCATTTAATCCGAAAATTAGTGTTCTTGAGCAATTTTTTCCCCAATTTGATTTTGATGCTTTTTAGTGTAATTATGCTTAAATTGTTTATGTATTATGCTTGTATAACCTAGATTGATGCTATTTAACATGATTAGAAGCTTTAAACTTCAAATTTTGAGTAATCTAGGGTTTGTGTTCTTGAGCAAATTTGGGGCTTTTTGATATAAACAGGTTATGGCCGATTTTTGTCATGAATTGTTGCCAAATTAAGTAGTGTAACATGTCTAGGTAGTTAAATGATCCAAACTTTGAGCCTAAACATGATTTTGAGAATTAAAGTGGACTTTTTCAAGTCTAAAATTCATGAACTTGATTTTTGAGAGATAATGCCATTTAAAACTTGTTTAATTGCTAGTAATGATTATTTTGACATGTTATTTGAGTTGAATGCTTATGAACTTGGCGAACATTTTCGTATATGCTTATTTGAAAAAAATGTAGATTTGATAAAAATATAAAAATGAGCTTAAGTTTGATATAAATTGATCATGTCATTGTAATTATTTTGATTGATGATTTTGCTGACACTAATGCATATTTGGATGCACAAAAATTGTGTTTGATGTGTTTTGCAGACTGAAAGGGGTGAATCTTCATCCCAAGCTCGCAATGCTCCTGCTGAGAATGCGGAACAACAGGAGGTGGATAACTACTACAAGCAAGATATACCTCATCCAGTCATGACCTTTTCTGATATGCACTTAGAAGAGTTGCACCCGAACCTGAGATTTGACAGACTTTGGATAGATTATCTAAAATATCAAAGGGGTTTGCATACTCTTCATTCTAAAGTTGTTGAGGTACCTAGGGTCATAGAATGGGGACCCTTAGAAGCTGTAGAATTGGCCGGGCCAATTAGGGAATTACTTGTACAGAGGTATGGTAATTCTACTTTTAATGACTGGGTACGTTTATTCACCATGCGTAGACCTGTATATAAAGTATGGTGTGAAGAATTGTTGTGTAGTATAGAATTAAACGATCGGGTAGCTAGTTTAACCGATCGATCTTTTATTAGATTTTTGTTAGGAGGTTCGATGCGCCACATGTCTTTACTAGACATGGCTCAGGCTTTACGTATATATACGCCCGAGGAGTTAGCATCTGCCAATTGTAGAGGGTTGATACTAAATGGTAGAAAGATAGATGAAAATTTTGATACACACGGTGTGTGGAGTCAAATAACAAGCCATTACCATTTCAAAGGGGAAAATTACTCTTATTTGGATATAGATAGAGCTGAATTAAGAGTGATTCATAGGTTTTTAGCTAATTCGATTACACAAAGAGGTAAGAACAAGGAAAAGGTAAATGAACAGGATTTGTTTTACCATATGTGTATTCGAGACCCACAAAGCGCTGTAAGTATACCTTATTGTGTGGGTTATTATTTATCAGCTATGGTTAGGGGGATGAGACCGCATAGCATAATAGGAGGTGGTATTTTTATTACTTTGATTGCTGAATATCTCGGTGTGGATATAAGTAGGGGGGGATTATTAGTAGAAGAACCAGAACCCCGCGATACTATAGGTTTAAATGTATACCATGGTGCAAAAGTTTTGAAGAGGCGAAATAATGCCGCAGTACAATACCATGGTAGACATCCACAGGTTGAGAGAAACCAACAGCAAGGTAATGTAGGAGGGGGAAATGAAATGCAAGAAATGCAAAGGTTTATAGCTTCACAGGAGTACGAAAATGCTAGACAAAGAGCATTTGAAGATTGGCAAGTTCATCAAAACCAAATCATAGCTCATTGCCAACATATAGGTAGAAACTATATTCCTACACCAAAACCCATCTTCCCTCCCTGGTCTATAGAGATGCAACCACCGTATCCTACGTATAACCCTGCCGAAGCATTTTATAGCACCTATGGTTATGCTTGGAACCCCTATTGGTACCAGTATCATCCCTAGTCTACTTAGTTTTATTTATTTTGTAATTTGTAATGTTGATACGTTTAATACTTATGTTAATATTGTAATAGTTTTTATAATTTTCTAACTTTTATTCTTAGATTTTAATAATTTATGAATGTGGGGTAATATACCAAACTTCAAAAATATGTGTATATGTTTGCAGTTTATCTTATGTACACAACAGGGTAAAACAACGCATTTTCAAAGACTGACATTAAGTTCAGCAAAAGCAACTAATTTTGACGACAAGATGCAAAATATATGTGAAATAACAACAAGACGGAATGAACAAATGATGTGCACCATTTATCATTTAGCAAACAAACGCCAATATATTTGAAAACTTTGGTAAAAATTTAATCATTTTCACACAAATCACCCTCAATAATTTAAATTGTTACTGATTTCTTGCAAATGAGGGCATTGCAAGATCTTAAGTGTGGGAAGGGGTTAAATTCTTTCGGATTTTAAAATTTTTATCTTAAACACTGGGTTACCATTAAAAATACTAGTAAAGCAGTAGTTGTATTAGAATCTAGTGCTCTCTGATAATAAAGAACAGCCCTAGTCTTATATACTGACTACCTAATTCTAGTAAAATTTTTCAAAATTTTCAATTAAATGAACTCAAAATCATGTTTATACATATTTATGAACGATAAAACTAGGTTTTAACACCGAAATTATTGTAACCTCGGAAAGGACATAAATTGAGAAACAAACCAAAATGTTAAAATTCATTTAAAATGGAATAGAGGACGATAAAAAGGAAAATAAAAGCCAAGTGTGAGAAAATTTACCAAGTTATCTTAAACATATGTCACATATATCTGTAACAAATAACTGAAAATACTTTTGCTTTGGACTAAACTAAACTGTTTTACCCGATGAAAGAAAAGAAGAGATAGATCCACACGATGAATCAATTCCATCATTAAAAGGAAGTAAAGTCTTCCAAAAAAGAAACGCGCTTCTTGATTTAGGTCATGAAGTTGTCGTCCAGACCAGCTGTAGGTTGACGAAAAATCTAGAAAAGTCATCACTAAAATCAGCAGGAAATCCACGGACCTCAGCATTAAACAGGGTCGCCGAGTGGTCAGATTTATCCTAACTGATGTCAAAGCAGAGGGGTATAAAATACTATTAAATTTTAGCAGAAAATACTATTAAATACGATACAATTTTACACAAGATATTTATTTATTTATAGAATGGATATACTTAAACCTTGCTACAACACTTATAGGCAGTGTACCTAATCGTACAGTAGTGTAGTTTTTAGTAAGTCCGGTTCGTTCCACAGGGAAATCTTTAAACAAAGCTCAACGCTATATTAGTTTACTTTTATAAAAATACAAATATATATATAAGTAATATTATTATTATAAAGGGGGGTTTTACCGTTTAATGACCGGTTTGTCGATTTTAAGACTTTAGTCGCAGTTAAAACCTAATATAAAATATAAAATAAATACAAGACTTAAATTAAAGCGTAAAGTAAATAACGATAATGAAATTGCGAATAATAAAAATGCGATAAAATTAAAAAGTACGATAATTAAAAGTGCGATAAAATAAAATAACAATAAATAAAAGTGCGATAATTAGAAGTGCAATTAAATATAAAATAAAGGAAATTAAATATGAAATAAAAGAATTATGCTTATTTAAACTTCCGTAATCATGATGTTTGACGTGTTGATTTTAGTTTTATGCCCTTGGGTTAATTGTCCTTTGTCCTGGATTATTCAATATGTCCGTCTGGTTTTTGTCCATAACAGTCCATCAGTCATAAATATAAATTGCAAGTGTCCTTGTCAAATTATTATTATACCCGAAGATAAATATTCCAACTAATTGGGGATTCGAATTGTAACAAGGTTTTAATACTTTGTTTAATGAATACACCAGGTTATCGACTGCGTGTAAACCAAGGTTTTACTACTTTGTTAACAATTACACCAATTACCCTTGAATGTAATTTCACCCCTGTTTTAATTATTCTAGTGGCTATTAATCCATTCCCGTGTCCGGTTAAATGAACGATTATTCGTACATATAAATACCCCGCCCATCGTGTCCGATCGAGTGTATATGGTAATTTATAGGGACGCCCAATTGTAAATCTTTATATTAACATTAACAAACTTTCATTTAGTTAAACAAATATAAAGCCCATTAATAGCCCATAGTCTAGTTTCCACAAGTGTCGTTCTTTTGTCCAAACCCCAATTATGGTACAAAGCCCAATTACCCAATTTTAGTAATTAGCCCAACATCATGATTACTTCATTTTAAACAAGCATAATAATAACTTAGCTACGAGACATTAATGTAAAAAGGTTGAACATAACTTACAATGATTAAAAATAGCGTAGCGTTACACGGACAGAATTTCGACTTACACCCTTACAACATTCGCTAACATACCCTTATTATTAGAATTATAATTAAAATATAAATTATAAATATAAATATATATTACTCGTATATATTGAGAGAGATATGAAAATAAGATGATAAATTCGATCAGAATTCGGTTGGCTTTATAGCCAGAAGTGAAATTTGGGGCTCCGCGACTCGCGGCAAAAAGCCCTTCAAACTCCGCGAGTCGCGGAGAGGTATTTTCAATTCACACCCTTGGAGTTTCTGGCTGCCGACAGTTTTTTATATATATATATAATATATATATAATTAATATAATTAATTATATATTATATTATATTTATATACATAGTTAACTTGTAATTTTTAGTCCGTTGCGTCGAGCGTTAAGAGTTGACTCTAGTCCCGGTTCCGGATTTTCGAACGTCCTCGCGTATAATTTAATATCTTGTACTTTGCGTTTTGAATCTTGTACTCTTGTGATTTCGAGACGTTTCTTATCAATAATTGGAACCTTTTTGATTGTCTTTTGTTCTTTTGAGCTTTTTGGTCGTTTGCGTCTTCAAATCGTCGAATCTGTCTTTTGTCTTCACCTTTTATTATTTAAACGAATATCACTTGTAAATAGAACAATTGCAACTAAAAGCTTGTCTTTCTTGAGGAATAATGCTATGAAATATATGTTCGTTTTTAGCATTATCAAATATTCCCACACTTGAGCGTTGCTTGTCCTCAAGCAATATCGTCTTGAAATACTAGAATCACTTTTTTATTCTTCACACTTTGTACATCAGTGATTTCTATACGGCGGTATAAACAATGGTAGTAACGATATGGTTTACAGTCCCACATGACTATAAAAATTTAGATCCATTAAGGAAATTGGATCTTTATGAAAACATTTGATCTTTTGAAAATTAAATCTAGTTTTTACCCTAGATAAGTTTTCCGGAATAACCCTTTACCGGTGTTTGCAAAATATTTTTGTGGGTTTGGTGGGTTTCAGATTTGAAAATTTTAGCTCAAAACTTGCGGTTTTGTGTCACCCACTTGCTAACCTTGTATTTGGAAAGCAACACGTCCAGTTTACTTGTCCCGTATATTACCTTTCGGCAAACTACCGTCCGGTTTTAAAGGAAAGCGTTGAACAAGCAACTGTTTAAGGCAATGTCCCGTGACATGCTTTTGATTATGGTCTATAACGTGTCGGACGCAATTACTATCCTTGGTAGGAGCAATAGTAAAAGCTCACCCTTATAATTTTTCGGTCTGGCACAAGGTCCTGTCTTTGACCATGCTATGCAACCACCGTTCTTACGGTTGACACCCGATTTAGTTCAGGTGACCTAATGAATTCCAGGTGAATTCCTAGGATTTTACGTTCAATGGTAATGAACGCATTGAAAATAGGGTTTTCAGAAAACAAATCGGTTTGTATTTTTGATCAAAATATTTTCTCGTTCACGCTCGAGTTTAGATATCATTGAATTCCATGAGTTTGAATTCTCAATCTTTAAGGTCAATCTCTAGGATTGAGTATTATCAGTCTTAAAAGCTGATTTTTAATCTTTAAGGAGATTATCCTTTCTGGGGATCTGATTCATTAGTCTTATCCAGCTAATTTGCACGGTGCCTCCCCATTGTACGAGATAAATCCTTCTCATGGTTAGGATAAATCTGACCACTTGACGACCCTGTTTAATGCTGAGGTCCGTGGATTTCCTGCTGATTTTAGTGATGACTTTTCTAGATTTTTCGTCAACCTACAGCTGGTCTGGACGACAACTTCATGACCTAAATCAAGAAGCGCGTGTCTTTTTCGGAAGACTTTACTTCCTTTTAATGATGGAATTGATTCATCGTGTAGATCCATCTCTTCTTTTCTTTCATCGGGTAAAACAGTTTAGTTTAGTTCAAAGCAAAAGTATTTTCAGTTATTTGTTACAAATATATGTGACATATGTTTAAAATAACTTGGTAAATTTTCCCACACTTGGCTTTTTATTTTTCTTTTTATCGTCCTCTATTCCATTTTAAATGAATTTTAACATTTTAGTTTGTTTCTCAATTTATGTCCTTTCCGAGGTAACAATAATTTCGGTGTTAAAACCTAGTTTTATCGTTCATAAATATGTATAAACATGATTTGAATTCATTTTATACTAAAAATTTTACTAGAATTGGGTAGTCAGTATATAAGACTAGTGCTGTTCTTTTTTATCAGAGAGCACTAGATTCTAATACAACTACTGCTTTACTAGTATTTTAATGGTAACCAAGTGTTTAATAAAAATTTTTAAAATCCGAAAGAATTTAACCCCTTCCCACACTTAAGATCTTGCAATGCCCTCATTTGCAAGAAATCAGTAACAATTTAAATTATTGAGGGTGATTTGTGTGAAAATGATTAAATTTTTACCAAAGTTTCCAAATATATTGGCGTTTGTTTGCTGAATGATAAATGGTGCACGTCATTTTTCATTCCGTCTTGTTGTTATTTCACATACATTTTGCATCATTGTCGTCAAAATTACTTGCTTTTGCTGAACTTAATGCCAGTCTTTGAAAATGCGTTGTTTTACCCTGTTGTGTACATAAGATAAACTGCAAACATATATACATATTTTTGAAGTTTGGTTTATTACCCCACATTCAAAAATTATTAAAATCTAAGAATAAAAGTTAGATAATTATAAAAATGATTACAATATTAACAAAAATATTAAATATATCAATAATTACAAATTACAAAATAAAAATAAAAATAAGTAAACTAAGGATGATATTGGTACCAATAGGGGTTCCACGCATAACCATAAGTGCTATAGAATGCTTCGGCAGGGTCATACGTAGGATATGGTGGCTGCATCTCTATCGACCAAGGAGGGAAGACGGGTTTCGGTGTAGGAATATAGTTTCTACCTATATGTTGGCAATGCGCTATGATCTGGTTCTGATGAACTTGCCAATCTTCAAATGCTCTCTGTCTAGCATTTTCGTATTCCTGAGAAGCTATAAACCTATGTATTTCTTGCCCCCCTCCTACATTACCTTGTTCCTGGTTTCTCTCTACCTGTGGATGTCTACCATTGTATCGTACTGCGGCGTTATTTCGCCGCTTCAACACTTTCGCACCATGGTATACATTTAAACCTATAGTGTCGCGGGGTTCTGGCTCTTCTACTAATAATCCCCCCCGACTTATATCCACACCGAGATATTCACCAATCAAAGTAATAAAAATACCACCTCCTATTATGCTATGTGGACGCATCCCTCGAACCATAGCTGATAAATAATAACCCACACAATATGGTATACTTACAGCGCTGTGTGGGTCTCGAATACACATATGGTAAAACAAATCTTGTTCATTTACCTTTTCTTTGTTTTTACCCCTTTGTGTAATCGAATTAGCTAAAAACCTATGTATTATTCTTAATTCGGCTCTATCTATATCCAAATAAGAGTAGTTTCCCCCTTTAAAACGGTGATGGCTTGTCATTTGACTCCACACACCGTGTGTATCAAAATTCTCATCTATTTTCCTACCGTTTAGTATCAATCCTCTACAATCGGCAGACGCTAATTCCTCAGGCGTATATATACGTAAAGCCTGAGCCATGTCCAGTAAAGACATGTGGCGCATCGAACCGCCTAACAAAAATCTAATAAAAGAACGATCGGTTAAACTAGCTACCCGATCATTCAACTCTATACTACATAACAACTCTTCACACCATACTTTATATACAGGTCTGCGTATGGTGAATAAACATATCCAGTCATTGAAAGAAGAATTACCATACCTCTGTACCAGTAATTCTCTAATTGGCCCGGCCAATTCTACAGCTTCCAAGGGTCCCCATTCTATGACCCTTGGTACCTCAACAACCTTGGAATGAAGAGTATGCAAACCCCGTTGATATTTTGGATAATCTATCCAAAGTCTGTCAAATCTCAGGTTCGGGTGCAACTGTTCCAAGTGCATATCTGAAAAGGTCATGACTGGATGAGGTACATCCTGCTTGTAGTAGTTATCTACCTCCTGTTGTTCCAAGTTCTCAGCAGGAGCATGGCGGGCTTGGGATGAAGATTCACCCCTTTCATTCTGCAAAACACATCAAACACAAATTTTGTGCATCCAAATATGCATTAGTGTCAGCAAAATCATCAATCAAAATAATTACAATGACATTATCAATTTATATCAAACTTAAGCTTATTTTCACATTTTTATCAAATCTACACTTTTTCAAATAAGCATATACGAAAATTTTCGCCAAGTTCATAAGCATTCAACTCAAATAACATGTCAAAATAATCATTACTAGCAAATAAACAAGTCTCAAATGGCATTATCTTTCAAAAATCAAGTTCATGAATTTTAGACTTGAAAAAGTCCACTTTAATTCTCAAAATCATGTTTAGGCTCAAAGTTTGGATCATTTAACTACCTAGACATGTTACACTACTCAATTTAGCAATAATTCTTGACAAAAATCGGCCATAACCTGTTTATATCAAAAAGCCCCAAATTGCTCAAGAACACAAACCCTAGATTCTAAAGATTTTGAAGTTTTTGGCTTCAAATCATGTTAACAAGCATCAATCTAGGTTATACATGCATAATATACTAACAATTTAACACTAATTACACTAAAAATTAACAAAATTCAAATTATGAAAATATGCTCAAGAACACACTAAAATTCGGATTTAAAGGTGATTTGGGGTGTAATTGTACCTGTTTTCTTGAGTAGTTCCTAGATATCATCCTTCTCAACATGATTTTAGCAAAAAATTTGGTGATTAACGGTTAAAAATTGAGATTTTTGGGGGTGAAATTCGTGGGTTTTCGGGTGCAGTTTCGCTGTTATTTGGGTGTTTATGTGTGTGTGTGAGTTATCTGATCGAGCAGCTAGTTTTATTTTTTTTCTGTAATTTTGTCCCTCCGCGAGTCGCGGAGGTTTTCACTGAAAACTCCGCGAGTCGCGGAGTTACTTTTTTTTTTTTTTTTTTTTTTTTTTTTTTTTATAATCTTTAACTTATAAAACAATTAAGAAATTAATTTTAAAATTTTGTTTCCCTTGTTATTTAGGACGAGGTCGTTTCGGATCGATGTCCTAGTCCGTCCCTCGACAAAATTTTAAAATTTGTCTTTTTGTAGCGATTGTTTTAAAAGCTAAGATTTTTGGGTTTTTTCAATGTTTTTGGCATACTTTAAATCAATAAGATTAAAAATAATGATAATAAAAGTTCTCGTCCCTCCCTCGGGTAAAGCAATTTCGGTTCAAAGACCTAGTCTTCAACTTACGACGAATTTTAAAAATCATATTTTTAACTTAATGAGATAAAGTAAATTTTTGTTTTTTAAATTCACACAACATAAATATAAAATTCATAATTAAAATTAAAAATTCACACCAAACTCAAAATTTAAAATGCATAAAATTAAAATTCATATTTTAAAAATTAAAAATTCACACCAAACTTAATTTAAAAATTCATAAATTCATACCAAACTTATATTAATTTTTCAAATATTTACAATTTTAAAAATATTATTTTTATAAAGTTTACAATATTAAATTAAGTTTTAAATATTAATTTTAAAAACATAGTAAAAATAAAATTAAAAATCTTTTTGTCTTTTTTTTTTTTTTTTTTTTTTTTTTTTTTAATCAATCAAATATTATCAAAAATATGCGCCCCTCTTTTCGGTAAAGTAATTTCGGTTCCAAAACCTAATTTAACTCATGACGAATTTTTGAAATATTTTGGGTTGATTTGATTAAAGATATTTATACTTTAAGAATAAACGTTAAATTTCGCAGTGATGTAATAAATTTTTGAATGATATCAATAATTTCGGTCGCCAAACCTAATTTTATTTAATACCAATTTAATACTTTTTAGCGAACAAATTAGCGTTTATTATCAAAAGGTTAAAAATAAAAATAAAAATAAAAACTGTACAGACATACCTGTGAAATAGATTTCTTAGTTATATGATCTATTATATTCATAAGATAGTCGGTTTAATTGGTCTTCCATGGCTGCATAGGCGTAACCTCGAGCATTCATTGTCTTTTCTTCTAAACATATGAACGGTCCGTCTCTGCATAAAGTAACAAATTCGGTATTTGAATAGGTTTGATTATTTGAACATTTACCTCCATGTGACCATTTTCCGCATTTGTGACATTTTTCTAGGTGTCGTGCTCTTCTTTTCGCTGCGGATTTTGATTTTCCTTTACCAAATTGTAACTTATTATCTTCGCATCTGGATCCTTTTCTAACTCCGTCCATTCTTTCTCTGATTACTGATACTAATTCACTCGGTAGTATGTCATTATTTCGTTTAGTGATCAAAGCGTGTAGCATTAGACCATGGTTTAATTCACAGGCAGTCTTCATTTTGTAAAAACCTAAAAAAATAAAAATTCAGAATGGGGGGAGAAGACTAGTTCTTTAGGGTCTGCTAGGGAAAGACCATACGTGTTCCATTTTCGAGAACTACACGAAAACAGACAATCTAACTCTAACAGAAATACATATTATCCTTTAAAGACTTGATTCTCCCCACACTTAGTTAGCTGTGGTGTCGAAATTGTGATTAACTTCGTTGTCGACTTCCATCGGACCATGTATGTAATGTTTAACTCTGTGACCATTAACTTTAAATTCAATCCCATTTGAATTTATCAATTCTATCGTTCCGTATGGGAAAACTCTTTTTACTATGAATGGTCCAGACCATCTTGATTTCAATTTTCCAGGAAATAGCTTGAATCGTGAATTGAAAAGAAGAACTCTGTCTCCTTCTTTAAATTCTTTTGAAATCCTGATTCTTTTATCATGCCATTTCTTCGTTCTTTCTTTATAGATTAACGAATTTTCGTATGCTTCATGTCTTAATTCTTCTAATTCGTTTAGTTGACTTAATCGTAGACGTCCGGCTTCATGTAAATCAAGATTACATGTCTTCAAAGCCCAAAATGCTTTGTGTTCAATTTCTACTGGAAGATGACATGCTTTTCCATACACAAGTCTAAAAGGTGTGGTTCCAATTGGAGTTTTGTAGGCTGTTCTAAAAGCCCAGAGTGCATCCTCCAATTTAATGGACCATTCCTTCGGATTTGATCCTACGGTTTTCTCTAGAATACGTTTTAAAGCTCGGTTTGTATTTTCAACTTGTCCACTTGTTTGTGGATGATATGCGGTGGAGATTTTATGAGTTACTCCATATCTTTTAAGAACTTTCTCAAGTTGATTATTACAGAAATGAGTACCCCGATCACTTATTAAAGCTTTCGGTGTTCCAAACCTTGCAAAAAGACGTTTTAAAAAGTTTACTACAACTCGTGCATCGTTAGTTGGGAGAGCTTGTGCTTCCGCCCATTTAGATACATAATCAATGGCTACGAGTATATATAGATTATTATGAGATTTTGGAAATGGACCCATAAAGTCAATACCCCAAATGTCAAATACTTCACATACTTGGATGACATTTTGTGGCATTTCATCACGTTGACTTATTTTTCCGGTCCTTTGACATGCATCACAAGATTTGCAAAGAAGGTGTGCGTCTTTGTAAATTGTAGGCCAATAGAATCCAGCTTCATAAACTTTTCTTGCTGTTAGTTGAGGCCCATAATGCCCTCCTGTTGGTCCTGTGTGACAATGGTTTAAAATTTTACTAGCTTCATCTCCAAATACACATCGGCGTATTATTCCATCGGGACAACTTTTAAACAGATGTGGATCTTCCCAGAAATAGTGTTTTATATCACTGAAGAATTTCTTTCGTCTTTGGTACGATAATCCTTTTTCAAGGAATCCACAAACTAAGTAGTTTGCATAGTCTGCAAACCATGGGATTTCTTTATAACCTATCTTCAATAGATATTCATCAGGAAAGTTGTCTTGTATGGCCGATTCATTTAGAACTTCTAATTCGGGATTTTCAAGACGAGAAAGATGATCAGCGGCGAGATTTTCTGCTCCCTTTTTATCTCGGATTTCAATATCAAACTCTTGTAAGAGTAAGATCCAACGGATTAATCTTGGTTTAGCATCTTGTTTTGAAAATAGGTATCTAAGAGCAGAATGGTCGGTATAGACCACCGTTTTTGCTAGAACTAGATATGATCGAAATTTGTCAAAAGCAAAGACAATAGCAAGGAGTTCTTTTTCAGTAGTTGTATAGTTCGTTTGTGCTCCTTGTAATGTCTTACTAGCATAATATATAGGTTGAAATCGTTTTTCAATCCTTTGTCCTAAAACGGCTCCCATTGCAAAATCACTTGCATCGCACATTAGTTCAAATGGTAGATTCCAATTTGGTGTTATCATGATCGGCGCATTAGTGAGTTTTTCTTTAAGAATATTAAAAGATTTGATACATTCATCTGAAAAGATGAATGGCGCATCCTTTTCTAGGAGTTTATTCATAGGAGTGGCAATTTTAGAAAAATCTTTTATGAAACGTCGGTAAAAACCGGCATGCCCTAGAAAACTCCTAACTCCTCTAACATTTGTGGGATGTGGAAGTTTAGCAATTACATCTACTTTAGCTCTATCCACTTCAATTCCTTCTTTTGAAATTTTATGTCCAAGAACGATGCCTTCTTTAACCATGAAATGGCATTTCTCCCAATTAAGTACTAGATTTGATTTTTCGCATCTAATTAGCATTCGTTCCAGATTAACTAGACATGATTTAAATGTATCACCGAAGACTGAAAAGTCATCCATGAATACTTCCATGCATTCTTCTATCATGTCATGAAAAATTGCCATCATGCACCTTTGAAAGGTTGCAGGGGCGTTACATAGTCCAAATGGCATGCGTTTGTAAGCAAAAGTACCATAAGGGCACGTGAATGTGGTTTTCTCTTGGTCCTCGGGTGCTATTGGAATTTGAAAATATCCGGAAAATCCATCTAGAAAACAATAGTAACTATTTCCGGCTAATCTTTCCAACATTTGATCTATGAAAGGTAAGGGAAAGTGATCTTTTCTAGTGGCGTCATTTAATTTTCTATAATCAATACATACACGCCATCCTGTTACAGTCCTAGTAGGAATAAGCTCATTCTTCTCATTTGTGATGACAGTCATGCCACCCTTCTTAGGTACGCATTGAACTGGGCTTACCCATGGACTATCAGAAATTGGATATATCAAACCTGCATCTAGCAGTTTAATAATCTCTTTCTTAACTACATCTTGCATATTAGGATTTAGTCTTCGTTGGTGTTGCACATACGTTTTATGACCTTCTTCCATAAGGATTTTATGTGTGCAATACGAAGGACTTATTCCTTTAATATCATGAATCTTCCATGCAATGGCTGGTTTATGAGCTTTCAACACAGAAATGAGTTGTGATTTCTCATTTTCAGTAAGAGAAGACGATATTATTACAGGTAATTCAGATTCACCATGTAAATAAGCGTATTCCAAATGGTTTGGAAGTGGCTTTAACTCTAATTTCGGAGGTTCTTCTATCGATGATTTATATCGATATCTGTCTTCTTCTTTTAGCATTTGAATTTCTTCTGTTGTTGGTTCATATCCATTAGCTATAAGTGTAGCTAACATTTCAGCTTCATCAATTGGTTCATTTCCTTCTCCTAAAGAACATTCTCCTGTTCCTTGTAATTCTGGAAATTCTTCTAATAATTCTGCATGTGCATCTATAGTTTTAATATAATAACATGTATCATCTGCAGATTGTGGTTGTTGCATTGCTCTATCCACTGAAAAGGTAACACTCTCATCCTCTATACTTAGGGTCAGTTTCTTACCGAACACGTCTATCATTGCTTTAGCCGTGTTTAAGAATGGTCTTCCTAATATAAGAGGAACTTGAGAATCTTCTTCCATGTCCAAAACAACAAAATCTACTGGAAATACTAAAGTACCAACTTTAACTAGCATGTTCTCCATTATCCCTCTAGGATATTTTATTGATCTATCGGCTAGTTGTATGCTTATTCTGGTTGGTTTCAATTCTCCAAGGTCTAGTTTAGCGTATAGTGAATACGGCATTAGATTTATACTAGCACCTAAGTCTGCCAATGCTTCTATTGAACTAAGACTACCCAGAAAACATGGAATTGTGAAACTTCCTGGATCAGATAGTTTTTCTGGTATCTTATTCAACAGCACTGCTGAACAATTTGCATTCATAGTAACAGCCGAGAGTTCTTCCATTTTCTTTCTATTTGTGATTAGATCTTTCAAGAATTTAGCATATCTTGGCATTCCTGAAATCACATCAATGAAAGGAAGATTTACATTTATCTGTTTAAACATATCCAAGAATTTGGATTGCTCGGCTTCAAGTTTTTCCTTCTTCATTTTACTCGGGTAAGGAAGTGGTGGTTGATATGGTTTAACATAAGGTTTATCCTTAACTGTGTTATCTTCATTAACCTTTTCAACTACCGGTTCTTTTTCCTTATCCTGATCAGGTTGTGGTTCTTGTGGAGTAGGATTAGTTTCATCAGAAGTTACTGGTATTTCAGGTGGTTTAAGTGTTGTACCACTTCTTGTGGTAATAGCTTTAGCTGTTTCGTTCCGGGGGTTAGCATTTGTATCGCTTGGTAGACTTCCCGGTTTTCTTTCACCTATTAACCTTGCTAGGTTACTTACTTCTTGTTCTAGATTTTGAATAGAAGCTTGTTGATTTCTAAATGCTTGAGCATTTTGTTCATTGGTTTGTTTTTGAGATGTGAAAAACTGCGTTTGAGTTTCAACTAGCTTCGTCATCATATCTTCTAAATTCGGCTTTTTATCATCGGTTTGTTGTGGTGGTTTGTTTTGAAAATTAGGTCTTTGCTGATTGTAAGTATTATTGGATACTTGTTGATTGCTAGGACCTTGTTGGTTGTTGTATGGAATATTTCGGTTATAATTCTGGTTTTGATTGTAAATCGGTCTTGGCGGTTGATAATTATTCTGATAATTATTTCCAGGCCTTTGGTTTATGTATGAAATATTCTCTCTTTGTTCCATTGTTAATTCAATACTGAGACAATCTTTTGTCAAATGTGGTCCTCCACACTGCTCACAACTAATTCGTATTGAGTGAATATCCTTAGTCATCTTTTCCATTCGTCTCTCCACAGCATCTATCTTTGCGGAAATGGAATCTAAGTCATGGCTAGAATCGGCTCTAGCTGCTTTAGATGATCTAATGATGTCTTTTTCTTGGTGCCACTCATGTGAGTGGGAAGCCGTGTTATCAATAATTTTGTAAGCATCAGTTTTGGTTTTCTTCATAATCGAACCACCAGCTGCTATATCTATGTCTTTCCTTGTAGTGATGTCGCATCCTTGGTAGAATATTTGTACTATTTGACAGGTGTCTAAACCATGTTGCGGACATCCTCTTAATAACTTCCCATATCTTGTCCACGCCTCATATAGAGTTTCATTTGGCTTCTGTGTGAACGTAACAATTTCTGCTTGAAGTCTTACGGCTTTAGATGCAGGAAAGAATTGTTTAAGAAATTTGTCAATTAAAACATCCCATGTATCAATCGCCCCTTCAGGTAACGATTCCAACCAATCTTTGGCTTCTCCCTTTAAAGTCCAGGGAAATAACATGAGATATATTTGTTCATCCTCCACTTCTCGTATTTTAAATAGTGTGCAGATCCTATTAAAGGTACGTAGATGTTCATTTGGATCTTCCTTCGGCGCACCACTAAATTGGCATTGATTAGTCACCATGTGTAGAATTTGTCCTTTGATTTCATAATCTGGTGCATTAATGTCTGGATGAGTAATTGCGTGACCTTGGCCAGTGCGTTTAGCTCTCATTCGGTCTTCCATACTTAAAGGTTCCAGATTCTCCATAATTGAATTTGTTGAATCGGTATCACTAGATGATTCTGATTTAATAGTTCGTTCCTCAACAATCTCTGTTTGAATGATTGGTGGTTCCGGAGGAAAGTTTAATGGTTCAGGATCTATGAACCGTTCCTGAATATTTTCTGGATTCTCAATTGTGAGGTTTGTTTCAAAAACTGGATTATCGGAAATTTGAACTGAAGTACTTGGTCGACTGGATGACGATTCTAAAGAAAAATCAACGGCGGTTATATTTGTTAAACGATGTCTTGATCGAGTTACAGGTGGTGAACGTACAAAAGGTGATGAACGTCTTGCTCGGTGCATTCACAGAATATTCTATTAGTTTTAAAAAGGAAAGAAAAATTATAATAAGTTATCCAATCAATAGACTTTTCTGATTTTGCCCACGTTTCGAATAGCCAAAAGATGCAGCAGAGGGGCAGGATTCGTTTGGTCTCAATATAATTGAGGACTGTTTGGCTCCAATAACCCGGTCCACGTACAAATCCAACTATTACTACGAACCAGAAAATTTTGATGTCTATCAATTTAATTACTTAAAATAAATTTTCGTAATTTTAAGAAATTTAGATAAGAAGTAGAATAAAATTCTAAGTCCTAAAAACTAGAATAGCGAGAAATAAGAGAGAAAAAGAGTTCGTCGAAAAAGGTCGAAAAAGAAAAAATGGTTGAAAAATAAAAGTTGACGGAAAAATAAAAGAAACTTATAAAAACTTTAAAAAATACTTAACTAATTTA
The DNA here is from genome assembly GCF_046630445.1 of Rutidosis leptorrhynchoides. Lineage (NCBI taxonomy): Eukaryota > Viridiplantae > Streptophyta > Magnoliopsida > Asterales > Asteraceae > Rutidosis > Rutidosis leptorrhynchoides. The sequence goes on from NC_092335.1 coordinate 192,133,149, forward strand.
ACCTTATTACTACAACTAACTTAAAATTATAATCGCAAATTGAAATTACTAATTGGAATGATAATTGGTACATAGTAAAAGGTTTCTAAAAATATTAAAGCTTACAGGAAAAACTAAATCCCAAATGGAAATAACTTAAAAAGAAACTAAAACTTAAAAAGGCGTCGCAAAATTCTAAAGCACCTAAATCTTAGTCTAAAGAAAAGGCACTTAAGGAATTCTACGGCAAAGCCTAAAAATATAGGAGTAAAAATAACTATAGCAAAAACTAAGTTTAAAATTAAATATGAGCTAAAAATATAAATATTACGCTACAGCGATTAAAAAGGTACAAAATATAAAAATATACAAAAAGTTGTAAAAAGTACAATTTTTATAAAAATATTATTTTTATATTATTTATTTAATAAAACTACTAATTTTACAATTTAATAAAACTAATTAAACAAAATACATATATAAAGTAAAAAGTAAAAATAAAACTAAAATTAATAATAATAATAATAATAATTAAGTTAAATAATAATAATAATAAATTAAAACTCCGTAATTAATGCAACTTTAGGGTTTTGTCCGTGTGTCAGAAGACCTCCGCGAGTCGCGGCAAATAAAGAGGAAAACCCCGCAAGTCGCGGGGTTCAGAAAAACAGTTGACAGGTTTCACTTTTACGCGTTTTCTTTATTTATTTTTTTTTATTATTTTCTGTTTTCTGTTTTTAATTTAAATAAACGATTTTTAATAAAATTTATATTTTTATAAATTAAAATAAAGATAAAGAAACTTATAAAACTTAAATATTTAACAAAATCCTAAAAATACTAATATTTTTGTTTTTCTTTTTATATTTTTCAATAATTAAAACGTATTTTTACAAAAACGAATTTTAATAAAATTAAACTAAAAAAAAAAAAAATCTTTTTTTTTTTTTTTTATATTAGCGTTGCGCTTCTGGCTTTTAAGATGATTCCCCGGCAGCGGCGCCAAAAATACTTGATGTCAAAGCAGAGGGGTATAAAATACTATTAAATTTTAGCAGAAAATACTATTAAATACGATACAATTTTACACAAGATATTTATTTATTTATAGAATGGATATACTTAAACCTTGCTACAACACTTATAGGCAGTGTACCTAATCGTACAGTAGTGTAGTTTTTAGTAAGTCCGGTTCGTTCCACAGGGAAATCTTTAAACAAAGCTCAACGCTATATTAGTTTACTTTTATAAAAATACAAATATATATATAAGTAATATTATTATTATAAAGGGGGGTTTTACCGTTTAATGACCGGTTTGTCGATTTTAAGACTTTAGTCGCAGTTAAAACCTAATATAAAATATAAAATAAATACAAGACTTAAATTAAAGCGTAAAGTAAATAACGATAATGAAATTGCGAATAATAAAAATGCGATAAAATTAAAAAGTACGATAATTAAAAGTGCGATAAAATAAAATAACAATAAATAAAAGTGCGATAATTAGAAGTGCAATTAAATATAAAATAAAGGAAATTAAATATGAAATAAAAGAATTATGCTTATTTAAACTTCCGTAATCATGATGTTTGACGTGTTGATTTTAGTTTTATGCCCTTGGGTTAATTGTCCTTTGTCCTGGATTATTCAATATGTCCGTCTGGTTTTTGTCCATAACAGTCCATCAGTCATAAATATAAATTGCAAGTGTCCTTGTCAAATTATTATTATACCCGAAGATAAATATTCCAACTAATTGGGGATTCGAATTGTAACAAGGTTTTAATACTTTGTTTAATGAATACACCAGGTTATCGACTGCGTGTAAACCAAGGTTTTACTACTTTGTTAACAATTACACCAATTACCCTTGAATGTAATTTCACCCCTGTTTTAATTATTCTAGTGGCTATTAATCCATTCCCGTGTCCGGTTAAATGAACGATTATTCGTACATATAAATACCCCGCCCATCGTGTCCGATCGAGTGTATATGGTAATTTATAGGGACGCCCAATTGTAAATCTTTATATTAACATTAACAAACTTTCATTTAGTTAAACAAATATAAAGCCCATTAATAGCCCATAGTCTAGTTTCCACAAGTGTCGTTCTTTTGTCCAAACCCCAATTATGGTACAAAGCCCAATTACCCAATTTTAGTAATTAGCCCAACATCATGATTACTTCATTTTAAACAAGCATAATAATAACTTAGCTACGAGACATTAATGTAAAAAGGTTGAACATAACTTACAATGATTAAAAATAGCGTAGCGTTACACGGACAGAATTTCGACTTACACCCTTACAACATTCGCTAACATACCCTTATTATTAGAATTATAATTAAAATATAAATTATAAATATAAATATATATTACTCGTATATATTGAGAGAGATATGAAAATAAGATGATAAATTCGATCAGAATTCGGTTGGCTTTATAGCCAGAAGTGAAATTTGGGGCTCCGCGACTCGCGGCAAAAAGCCCTTCAAACTCCGCGAGTCGCGGAGAGGTATTTTCAATTCACACCCTTGGAGTTTCTGGCTGCCGACAGTTTTTTATATATATATATAATATATATATAATTAATATAATTAATTATATATTATATTATATTTATATACATAGTTAACTTGTAATTTTTAGTCCGTTGCGTCGAGCGTTAAGAGTTGACTCTAGTCCCGGTTCCGGATTTTCGAACGTCCTCGCGTATAATTTAATATCTTGTACTTTGCGTTTTGAATCTTGTACTCTTGTGATTTCGAGACGTTTCTTATCAATAATTGGAACCTTTTTGATTGTCTTTTGTTCTTTTGAGCTTTTTGGTCGTTTGCGTCTTCAAATCGTCGAATCTGTCTTTTGTCTTCACCTTTTATTATTTAAACGAATATCACTTGTAAATAGAACAATTGCAACTAAAAGCTTGTCTTTCTTGAGGAATAATGCTATGAAATATATGTTCGTTTTTAGCATTATCACTAACCATGAGAAGGATTTATCTCGTAAAATGGGGGGGCACTATGCAAATTAGCTGGATAAGACTAATAAAGATCCCCAGAAAGGATAATCTCCTTAAAAGATCAAAAATCAGCTTTTAAGACTGATATTACTCAATCCTTGAGATTGACCTTAAATATTGAGAATTCAAACTCATGGAATTCAATGATATCTAAACTCGAGCTTGAACGAGAAAATACTTTGATCAAAATTACAAACCGATTTGTTTTCTGAAAACCCTATTTTCAATGCGTTCATTACCATTGAACGTAAAATCCTAGGAATTCACCTGGAATTCATTAGGTCACCTGAACTAAATCGGGTATCAACCGTAAGAACGGTGGTTGCATAGCATGGTCAAAGACAGGACCTTGTGCCAGACCGAAAAATAATAAGGGTGAGCTTTACTATTGCTCCTACCAAGGATAGTAATTGCGTCCGACACGTTATAGACCATAATTAAAAGCATGTCAGGGGACATTGCCTTAACAGTTGCTTGTTCAACGCTTTCCTTTACAACCAGACAGTAGTTTACCGAAAGGTAATATACGAGACAAGTAAACTGGACGTGTTGCTTTCCAAATACAAGGTTAGCAGGTGGGTGACATAAAACCATAAGTTTTGAGCTAAAATTTTCAAATCTGAAACCCTCCAAACCCACAAAAATATTTTTCAAACACCGGTAAAGGGTTATTCCGGAAAACTTATCTAGGGTAAAAACTAGATTTAATTTTCAAAAGATCAAATGTTTTCATAAAGATCCAATTTCCTTAATGGATCTAAATTTTTATAGTCATGTGGGACTGTAAACCATATCGTTACTACCATAGTTTATACCGCCGTATGGAAATCACTGATGTACAAAGTGTGAAGAATAAAGAAGTGATTCTAGTATTTCAAGACGATATTGCTTGAGGACAAGCAACGCTCAAGTGTGGGAATATTTGATAATGCTAAAAACGAACATATATTTCATAGCATTATTCCTCAAGAAAGACAAGCTTTTAGTTGCAATTGTTCTATTTACAAGTGATATTCATTTAAATAATAAAAGGTGAAGACAAAAGACAGATTCGACGAATTGAAGACGCAAACGACCAAAAAGCTCAAGAGTACAAAAGACAATCAAAGAGGTTCCAATTATTGATAAGAAACGTCTAAAAATTACAAGAGTACAAGATTCAAAACTCAAAGTACAAGATATTAAATTGTACGCAAGGACGTTCGAAAATCCGGAACCGGGACCAGAGTCAACTCTCAACGCTCGACGCAACGGACTAAAAATTACAAGTTAACTATGTATATAAATATAATATAATATATAATTAATTATATTAATTATATATATATATTATATTTATAAATAAATCATCGGCAAGAAAGACTCCAAAAGCTGGTGAGCTGTATTTACAAACTCCGCGACTCGCGGAGTTTGAAGGCCAAAAGGGCCGCGAGTCGCGGAGCCCTAAAATTTGAAACTCCCTATAAAAGCAACCGAATTCTGAGCATTTTTCATTCATCATATATCATTCTCTCTATCTATATACGTAAAATATATATATATAATTTATATTTTAATTTTAATTTTAATTTTAATCCTAATAATAAGGGTATGTTAGCGAATGTTGTAAGGGTGTAAGTCGAAATTCTGTCCGTGTAACGCTACGCTATTTTTAATCATTGTAAGTTATGTTCAACCTTTTTATATTAATGTCTCGTAGCTAAGTTATTATTATGCTTATTTAATCCGAAGTAATCATGATGTTGGGCTAATTACTAAAATTGGGTAATTGGGCTTTGTACCATAATTGGGGTTTGGATAAAAGAACGACACTTGTGGAAATTAGACTATGGGCTATTAATGGGTTTTATATTAACTAAACAATACCTTGTTAATTTAATATACAAACTTATAATTCGACGTATCTATATATAACCACATACGCTTGACTGGGTACGGTGGGCGGGATATCTATAAATACCAATAATTATTCATTTTACCGGATACGGAACTGGATTAAAAGTTAATAGACTTGTTGAAACAGGGGTGAATTACATTCAAGGGTAATTGGTGTAATTGTTAACAAAGTAGTAAACCTTGGTTTACACGCAGTCGATAACCTGGTGTATTCATTAAACAAAGTATTAAAACCTTGTTACAATTCGAATCCCCAATTAGTTGGAATATTTGACTTCGGGAATAAGAATAATTTGACGAAGGCTTTCGCTCTTTATATTTATGACTGATGGACTATTATGGACAAATCCGTATGGACATATTAAATAATCCAGGACAAAGGACAATTAACCCATGGGCATAAAACTAAAATCAACACGTCAAACTTCATGATTACGGAAGTTTAAATAAGCATAATTCTTTTATTTCATATTTTATTTCCTTTATTTTATATTTAATTGCACTTCTAATTATCGCATTTTTATTGTTATTGTATTTAATTGTACTTTTAATTATCGTACTTTTTAATTATCGCAAGTTTATTTTATCGCACTTTTATTATTCGCAATTTCATTATTGTTATTTACTTTACGCTTTAATTTAAGTCTTGTATTTATATTTATTATTTTACATTTGGTTTTAACTGCGACTAAAGTTTTAAAATCGACAAACCGGTCATTAAACGGTAAAAACCCCCCTTTATAATAATAATATTACTTATATATATATTTGTATTTTTATAAAAGTAAACTAATATAGCATTAAGCTTTGTTTAAAAAGATTCCCTGTGGAACGAACCGGACTTACTAAAAACTACACTACTGTACGATTAGGTACACTGCCTATAAGTGTTGTAGCAAGGTTTAAGTATATCCATTCTCTAAATAAATAAATATCTTGTGTAAAAATGTATCGTATTTAATAGTTTTTCCTGCTAAAATTTAATAGTATTTTATACCCCTTAGCTTTGACATCATTTATACTCAAGACTTTTATAAAAAATTTTATAAGTGTTTACGCATATACAATCCAATGTAATTTATCCGTATTATAGACATACCAATGTCTATACTCAAGAGTCTTCCGGCCACACTAATGTCCGGGCTTTTTAAACAAGTAAACCAAACTTGTATTTTATAGTCTAGACTGTGCAAGTCTCCGTCTTGCGCGGTGTACAAGCAATTGAAACAATCCAATGTTTGTGATGACCCGGAAAATTCTGACCAAATTTAAACTTAATCTTGTATGATTAACGTTTTCGACACGATAAACAAAGTTCATGAAGTTAAATCTCAAAATTCTTGAACTATTCAAATACTCTTCGATTGTTCTCAACGATTCGCGAACGATTATATGAAAATAGATACATATGTATATACTATAACTTGAAAACGTATCAAAGTGTTGCGTATATGATACTGTGCATTAACCTAATTGGTTTGATTATCCGATTGATATATTTAACTATGGAGTTAAAAGATAATGCTAAACGATTGAATTAAAGTATATTTATCAGGTCTTTTAATGATTATGATATTATTACGGGTCTCTATGGTGAGGTCCACGTTGATTTGAGAAATCATTCATTTTAACGGTATCCGGAATAAATGGTAAATTGTTTGTTTAAATAACGTAATTTGGACACATACAATAATAAGGAATATTAACTGTTAGAATTGGATACATGAATAACTTGCGATGTGTATTTTAAAACGTGTTTATCAATATTGAAAATATATATTTAATAATATGATTAAATATAATATTTAACTAGATATAAAACGTTTTGGATTTGAATATACTTGATTAAATAATGAAACTTTAATTTATAAAAGTAAATGACCAAAACACTCAAAAGATTAAGTTACACTTTGAGTGGGTTAATTTTACATTAATTTAAGACTAATTTTTGACAAAGGTACGTGTCACAAAATGTAAAGTACTAGTTTTCTCAGCGTACGAAAATGCATTCGAAAAACCGGAACCGGGACATAAGTCGAGTGACGACGTACGACTTATCGGGACAAAAATTACAAGTCAACTATGCACATGAATTTAATATAATATATAATTAATTATATAAATTATATATATATATATAATTAAATATTATGTCGACAAACAAGAAAACAAAAGTTTGTGAGCTGGATCAGAGGGCCATGCGATCGCATGGCATATAGGCACAAAACCCATGCGATCGCATGGGGGTCAGAAATCAGAATTCTTCTATAAATAGCCCAGGTTTCTGGCCGAATTTATCCATCTTTTTCTCTATCCTCTCTACTTATATTATTATTATTATTATTATTATTATTATTATTATTATTATTATTATTATTATTATTATTATTATTATTATTATTATTATTATTATTTATATTATTATTATTATTAAAATTAATATTATTATTAATAATCCTATGATTATTATTAGTATTATTTATACATAAAATATTACGACGGAGTGATGACCAAATGATTTCAAAACGAGTTTTCGAGCAAGCTAGAGCTAAGGAAATAATGGGTTATTGCCAAGGAGGTTATGGGTAATGTTCGGGGGTATATTTGTGAATTAAACCTAGTGTTTATCATCTCTGTTGCGTCTACGTACTTTTCTACAATATTGAATCTCAATATTGATACGTAAGCACTCTTATTTTATCTTTTATAAATTAATAGTGTATACATACTAGTGCTCGAGTGTATATATTTATACATGCTTGTATACTAAATTTCGTCATTAAACTGTTTATAATCAATCACAAATTAAATACATATATTACTGGTAAAAGGTATATGATATATATGTTTTTGGGAAGCTAACGAAAAATCGATAAATTTTCATTTAGATATCGAATAGTTTCGATGAACGGATTAAAAGATATGATCAACTGAATTATGATTGACGTTAATTGGAATTGCTTTTGAATCTGCAATTAAGATTTAAACAACTTGTTTATAAGATTGATAAATTGAATTTTTGAATATTACCAACCGAGTAAATGAATCCTTATATAAGGTAAGTCTCGTTTTGTTAAACTATTGTCAAAATTGACTTTTGAAACGACTTTGGATAACTTTTGTATGTCGATCTCGAGCATTAGGATTGTGATACACTATGACCTGACCTAGCTTGATAGACATTTATTGACCAACATATGTTCTCTAGGTTGAGAACTACGATTATTTGATATTCTGAGTTTCGGTCACAATACGATGAACAACTATATGTGCTGCTAAGGTGAGTTTCATTTGCTCCCTTTTTAATTGCTTTTGCAATATATATTTTTGGGCTGAGAATATATGCACTTTATTTTAAACGCAATGGATACAAGTACATACTAAATTCTACACTGAGTTTGAACCAAAAATCCCTTAGCTTTGGTAACTGTTAACTGCCAGTTATAAGAACTGGTGGGCGCGAGTAGTAGTATATGGATCCATAGGGCTTGATATCCCCGTCCGAGCTAGAGCACTACCCTTTTAACGGACGTATGCTATTTGAGAAGCGTACACGTTGGTTTGCGTGTATTATTAAGATTATTATACAAAGGATATAAATTATATATACGTTAAGTTTAGTTAACAGGGTGCTCAATTTTGTAGAACATTTTGATAAACGTTTCTGGATGAAACAACGGAAATCTTGTGATCCACTTTTATATACAGATTATGCGCAATACTAAAACTATGAACTCACCAACCTTTGTGTTGACACTTGTTAGCATGTTTATTCTCAGGTTCCCTAGAAGCCTTCCGCTGTTTGCTTATATGATAGACAAGCTATATGTATGGAGTCTTACATGGCATATTTTTCAAGAAAACGTTGCATTCACCAAGTCATCACCATGTACCTTATTTTAACTGCATTGTCAATGGAAGTACTATTGTAAACTATTATATACGGTGATTGTCTATATGTAGAAATCATCAGATGTCGAAAACCTTTGATTTAAATATACATTTATGGTGTGCCTTTTCAAAAGAATGCAATGTTTACAAAACGTATCATATAGAGGTCAAATACCTCGCAATGAAATTAATGAATGACATTTTCGTCCATATGGATTTGGTGCGATCGTCACAGTTGGTATCAGAGCTTTGGTCTTAGCGAATCAGGTCTTGCATTAATGTGTCTAACTGATAGATGTTAGGATGCATTCGTAAGTCTAGGCTTTGACTGTGTCTGCATGTCAAAAGTTTTGCTTATCAACTCTTGTCGGAAATTACATGTTTATCAATCTTACGTCTTGACACGTGTTTTTGCATTTATTGCATACACGGTGTATAGACAAATCATATCCTATAATATCTACTACAGTGAATCTTATTTGGCGTTTTTTGAAATTTCCTCCGTAAATTACGGAATCCTTTTACTATATATACGTATGCGAGAGGACGAAGGTATCATTCAGTATTTAACCCTCAATTCATACCAAGAATCATTTCATAACTTTCTGTGAACACGTAAGATGGCCTCCTCGAATAGACCAAGTCCCTCCAACTCCGAAGACAGCGTGACGGGACCGCACCGACCGATCAACTACCGTGATTTCTTTAGAAAATGGGGATGGGTTCACGAAATACTTACCCTATGGAGAAATGAAGAAGGTACTCCATACCACGAGCCGAACTTACTGCCTAACGTCGGAGTACTCGATCCGCTTACCGGCGAACCTGTTCGCAACACCGTTTATACTCTTTTTGCGAGAATTTTTCATCTTGAAGCTACCATTAACGGAACTAGAAAAGATATCCGACCTCTACCTCACACCAATAACCAACCAGGGTTAGTAGGAGAAGTTAAAGAACTTCGAGCTCGAGTGTCAACTTTAGAGAGCACGGTACACAATTTACAAACACCAGCAGTATCACCAACACCAGTAACATCACCATCCTCAGCACCAACAGCACTAGTACCACTGACAACAACACCAACAGTACCATTACCACCACCACCAACATCCACATCACACGCCTCAACATCACGATTTGTACCTCGAACATCAACATCATACGCACCATAGATACCAAGGAGTATCAACAACAGCAAACGATGAAGTATGGATTCATAACTTCATCGGAGAAATATCCTACGGCGATTATATAATCTGTAATCTTATAGATTATCTATTCTAGCCTTAACCATAAATCAGATAAAGTAGAAACCCTGATCGGAATGGTGTATGATTTATAAGCTAGACTTGTTATATCACAACATCAACAATACCCTTAGCCTCACCAGCAGTCGGTGCTGTCAACATCATTAGAATCATCGGCACCTCTAATATCACAAGCTCCGCCAGTTCAAGAAAAACACCGTGGACATCATTACGAATCAATAACGCGTATATTGTATTAATGAGTTATGAAATATTAACTCATTTCCCCTGAAGAATTTATATGTATATCTTGTATATATAAATTTTAAAACCATCATAAATCTTTTCGTACTAAGCTATTATGTATGAATTGAAAAAGGGTAAATATTACTCGATTAAATTCATAATATGCTATGAAGTACATTCTTCGTTAACTACAATCTCTGTTTCAACTCAATGAATTCCATTTCATAATAAACCAAGTGTATTATTCAATAACATGGTTGATTTTACACTTTCATCTTCGATGCACTCGAAACTCTCTAGAAAACATCATTTGCACCTTGCGAAGTTTGCAAGAATTCCATGAAAATCAACATCCTTTACCAAGGAATAGCAATAAGAATAAATAATGAAGTATTAATTTCATTAGCGAAATACTCCGCAAAGATTATGAAGTCTCTAATGTTTTAGAGATTATTCATTTCTAATTCAAGCCAAAAATCAAATGAGCTTAATATGATATTAACTCATTAAATCTGTATTACATCTGAAGAAAATATACATACATATATTTTCATAAAGACGGTAATAAAAATTCGTTTGTACAAAATATTAATTATGAAATCTTTAACGGGTAGGTAATACTCGGGAAATATATAAGTTCACAATTAATATGTTACACTGTACATTCTTCTATTTTGATTCAAAAATCATTAACTATACTCACTATCTTCACAATGATATACAATCGTTTTCATACAAATTCAATTACATATTCTGATATTGACAGATCAGAATCCAAGTCATAACACTGAACCGGTGACATCATTCTTAGATCTCTACATCTTTCAAAGCTATACTTTGACTTCAAAACTGTGCAAGATCCTTTAGCGTTGTTAATATCGAAAATAATCTTGCAATCCTTTTCAAAGTATCCAGTTTTATCACACTTCCAACCAGTCAACTTCGATTTTTCAGATTAGCCTTATTATAACCTTGACTTATACGTTCTTGATACTGGGGAACCTTTCATGTTCCACCACATTAGCAGTAAATTTACCAACAACTTCATTTATCCATGATCTTCCGAAAAATCCTTATACTCATTGAAACTCTATCGTGTACTCATCCGCATCTTGTAACAAGAATTGTCATACCAATTACTGGGAATTAGCAATTAGTATTTTGAATCTCGCAACAATTCTACGCCAATAGTTATATATATACATATAATGTCTATCTCCTAGACTCGCATACTTCGAATGTGAAGTTTCTGAAAAATACCCAAACTGCAAAACTAGCTCTCCGAATTTTGGAACAATGCTGATGAAGTAGCAAAAACTGTAAACGGCCTTAACAGTCAGAAGTTTGATGATAAGGAATAGTATGGTGGTAAAGCTGAGAAAAAGAGAAGGTTTGGAACTGGAAAACGGATTGGGCAAAGTATGAAGGAGGCTGTGGATAAATCACAAAGACTGAACCTACCTTCAAAGAATACAAATGATTCAGTGTCTACTGAAGTCATTAACGAATACCTTACTCCTTACTCTAAAACCCTTACGGAAAATATTCTTCATCATCATCTTATCTTGAATATTCTAAGATATCATCGTATCTTTCATTATAAATATCCTCAATATTTCTGAGGATAATTTCGTGATTATCTGAAATTATTCATTCCTTCATGCTATCTGTGTTACATCATAAAAGAAACTGTGTTAGTTTCTAAATCCTGAAAAATTCAAGTTTAAAATATGAATGTTTTGAAGTAGTGTTGGGAACTGAAGCATGAATTAGTATAATATAATGACGTCAGTCCAACGTGATTATATTACAGTAAGTCATGTTGAGTTTCTAATGGAATGTGATGATTCACAGAACATACCGTTATCATGTACCATTTACACGACTCTTACATTCTACCCAATTTCCAAACATATTAAGAACATATCTTCTTGATAGTTCTATCTTTTCGGATATTTTGGTAATTTACCAAATCAAGATCGTGCCATTACGAATTCCTTCTAAGAACATTAACTATGTATATTCAAAACTTCGTACCTATGAATTCTGGACCATTATCCGCTTACCTTAAGGTCGAGAAGAGAAAACAATAACACAGCTTCTAAATATAAAGAGGAGTATAAATCACAGCAAATAGAAGAGATCATTAACCGTAGATGTCAATAATTATGGAAAGACAAATGCAAGGAAGGATTATGAAAACCACTACCCCAAGAGCGAAGTAAAAGTAAACAGATTCCTCCGGTGGGAATTGGAATAGAAGGATGATTGTGGTGGTAGTCAGAATAATATCAAGAATCAGAACTGGATGAAGCATTTTCACAATCTTGTGAAAGTATGAAGCGAGGAAGAAGATGTAGGAGTGGTGAAAATAATGAAACAGGAGAATTTATAGCAAAAGACCAGACATAGCAATCGAGGCAGATTACGCAAAATCTCCTTAATTCCCGAAGAATCAAATCTTATTTAGATTATGAAGATTTTCTATTCCTTAAATTCCGGAAATCAATCGTTACCACGTCAAGAGATAAGACACATCTCTATTCTCCATTTCAATTGATTACGATAACTTCTCTCATACGCTTCGAATAATTGGATTGTTTTATCCATATTATTCAAACGGTAATAAAACTCTATTTATCGACTCATATTCGTCATGAAAACATTTTTATTATTAGCCATGACGACCTCACTCAAATTTCGGGACGAAATTTCTTTAACGGGTAGGTACTGTGATGACCCGAAAAATTCTGACCAAATTTAAACTTAATCTTGTATGATTAATGTTTTCGACACGATAAACAAAGTTCATGAAGTTAAATCTCAAAATTCTTGAACTATTCAAATACTCTTCGATTGTTCTCAACGATTCGCAAACGATTATATGAAAATAGATACATATGTATATACTATAACTTGAAAACGTATCAAAGTGTTGCGTATATGATACTGTGCATTAACCTAATTGGTTTGATTATCTGATTGATATATTTAACTATGGAGTTAAAAGATAATGCTAAACGATTGAATTAAAGTATATTTATCAGGTCTTTTAATGATTATGATATTATTACGGGTCTCTATGGTGAGGTCCACGTTGATTTGAGAAATCATTCATTTTAACGGTATCCGGAATAAATGGTAAATTGTTTGTTTAAATAACGTAATTTGAACACATACAATAATAAGGAATATTAACTGTTAGAATTGGATACATGAATAACTTGCGATGTGTATTTTAAAACGTGTTTATCAATATTGAAAATATATATTTAATAATATGATTAAATATAATATTTAACTAGATATAAAACGTTTTGGATTTGAATATACTTGATTAAATAATGAAACTTTAATTTATAAAAGTAAATGACCAAAACACTCAAAAGATTAAGTTACACTTTGAGTGGGTTAATTTTACATTAATTTAAGACTAATTTTTGACAAAGGTACGTGTCACAAAATGTAAAGTACTAGTTTTCTCAGCGTACGAAAATGCATTCGAAAAACCGGAACCGGGACATAAGTCGAGTGACGACGTACGACTTATCGGGACAAAAATTACAAGTCAACTATGCACATGAATTTAATATAATATATAATTAATTATATAAATTATATATATATATAATTAAATATTATGTCGACAAACAAGAAAACAAAAGTTTGTGAGCTGGATCAGAGGGCCATGCGATCGCATGGCATATAGGCACAAAACCCATGCGATCGCATGGGGGTCAGAAATCAGAATTCTTCTATAAATAGCCCAGGTTTCTGGCCGAATTTATCCATCTTTTTCTCTATCCTCTCTACTTATATTATTATTATTATTATTATTATTATTATTATTATTATTATTATTATTATTATTATTATTATTTATATTATTATTATTATTAAAATTAATATTATTATTAATAATCCTATGATTATTATTAGTATTATTTATACATAAAATATTACGACGGAGTGATGACCAAATGATTTCAAAACGAGTTTTCGAGCAAGCTAGAGCTAAGGAAATAATGGGTTATTGCCAAGGAGGTTATGGGTAATGTTCGGGGGTATATTTGTGAATTAAACCTAGTGTTTATCATCTCTGTTGCGTCTACGTACTTTTCTACAATATTGAATCTCAATATTGATACGTAAGCACTCATATTTTATCTTTTATAAATTAATAGTGTATACATACTAGTGCTCGAGTGTATATATTTATACATGCTTGTATACTAAATTTCGTCATTAAACTGTTTATAATCAATCACAAATTAAATACATATATTACTGGTAAAAGGTATATGATATATATGTTTTTGGGAAGCTAACGAAAAATCGATAAATTTTCATTTAGATATCGAATAGTTTCGATGAACGGATTAAAAGATATGATCAACTGAATTATGATTGACGTTAATTGGAATTGCTTTTGAATCTGCAATTAAGATTTAAACAACTTGTTTATAAGATTGATAAATTGAATTTTTGAATATTACCAACCGAGTAAATGAATCCTTATATAAGGTAAGTCTCGTTTTGTTAAACTATTGTCAAAATTGACTTTTGAAACGACTTTGGATAACTTTTGTATGTCGATCTCGAGCATTAGGATTGTGATACACTATGACCTGACCTAGCTTGATAGACATTTATTGACCAACATATGTTCTCTAGGTTGAGAACTACGATTATTTGATATTATGAGTTTCGGTCACAATACGATGAACAACTATATGTGCTGCTAAGGTGAGTTTCATTTGCTCCCTTTTTAATTGCTTTTGCAATATATATTTTTGGGCTGAGAATATATGCACTTTATTTTAAATGCAATGGATACAAGTACATACTAAATTCTACACTGAGTTTGAACCAAAAATCCCTTAGCTTTGGTAACTGTTAACTGCCAGTTATAAGAACTAGTGGGCGCGAGTAGTAGTATATGGATCCATAGGGCTTGATATCCCCGTCCGAGCTAGAGCACTAGCCTTTTAACGGACGTATGCTATTTGAGAAGCGTACACGTTGGTTTGCGTGTATTATTAAGATTATTATACAAAGGGTATAAATTATATATACGTTAAGTTTAGTTACCAGGGTGCTCAATTTTGTAGAACATTTTGATAAACGTTTCTGGATGAAACAACGGAAATCTTGTGATCCACTTTTATATACAGATTATGCACAATACTAAAACTATGAACTCACCAACCTTTGTGTTGACACTTGTTAGCATGTTTATTCTCAGGTTCCCTAGAAGCCTTCCGCTGTTTGCTTATATGATAGACAAGCTATATGCATGGAGTCTTACATGGCATATTTTTCAAGAAAACGTTGCATTCACCAAGTCATCACCATGTACCTTATTTTAACTGCATTGTCAAAGGAAGTACTATTGTAAACTATTATATACGGTGATTGTCTATATGTAGAAATCATCAGATGTCGAAAACCTTTGATTTAAATATACATTTATGGTGTGCCTTTTCAAAAGAATGCAATGTTTACAAAACGTATCATATAGAGGTCAAATACCTCACAATGAAATCAATGAATGACGTTTTCGTCCATATGGATTTGGTGCGATCGTCACAATGTTTTACTACTGTCACAAAAAATAGTATTAGTAACCAAACTAAACTATGCCACTTGAGATTCGGAGTGTGTCCCTGTGCGGCTTAAGGGGCATGCAATCAACAAATGTAAAAATACATAAGTTATTGGCTTAAATTGCATGATTCAATTTATTTCAACATATTATTTGACCAACACTTAGTTTGTCATGTTTACAATGGAAAATAAAAATTTTCATAATAGAAACTTTTAAACAGTTGTTTAGGGTGATCAATCCCTCTGTTGTTTTTCATTTGTAGCACCGTTTGAGTGTTTGCGCATGCCAGGTGCGTTTTATTTTCTTCCATCTAAACTTGCTAAGCGATACGCCCCTGTATCGCTTACACCAATAACCTTGTATGGTCCTTCCCATTTAGGTCCAAGTTTACCCGTATCTTCCGCTCTGCTTGCTTCATTTTTCCGCCATACCAAATCATCCAATTGGAAAGATAATAGTTGTACGCGCTTGTAATAGTAGCTTGCGATTCTTTGCTTGTTGATTGCTTCTTTTATGTCCGCCATTTCTCTGCGCTCTTCAACCAAATTTAGATTTTCACGCAGTTCCTCGCTATTGCTATTTTCATCGAAGGAAGCTATGCGCATTGTTAGTATATTTATCTTCGCGGGTATTACAGCCTCGGACCCGTACACCAAACTGAAAGGTGTTTCATTAGTCGCGCTTTTCGGGGTCGTGCTGTGTGCCCACAACATGTTTGGTAGTTCATCTATCCACCCCCTTCGGCACAACTTAGGTCTTGCTTTGATATCTAACATGATATCTCGATTTGTTACCTCACACTGGCTGTTTGCCTGGGGGTGTGCAACTGATGTGAAGGTTTGTTTTATATTCAGCTCATGACACTAATCGCTGAATGCGTTACCTTCGAATTGTGTACCATTGTCACTTACTATTTCATTTGGTATTCCAAACCCCACAGACGATGTTTTCCCATACAAAATTTCGGATTTGCTTGCCTGAAATTGTTTTCAACGGTTTGGCTTCTACCCATTTTGTAAAATAATCAACGGCTACGACCAAAAGCTTTACCCCTCCTGGTCCTGCAGGGAATGGTCCTACTATATCAATTGCCTATTTACAAAATGTCCATGGAGACGCGACTGGTATCACTGGATGTCGCGGAGCCTTGCTTACCGGTGCGTGCAGCTGACATGACTGACATTTGTGTATTACCTCTGCGGCATCTCTGTACATTGATGGCTAATAATATCCAAGTCGCATTATTTTGGACGCAACTGTTTTGTGCCCTGAGTGCAAAGCGCACATTCCTTCGTGCACTTCTCGTATAATTGACTCTGATTGAGTTGGATTAAGGCACCGCAAATGAGGCCCCAAAAAAGACTTTCTGTACAGAATGCCTTTGTTTAGCAAATACATTGGTGCTTTCATTTTAATCTTTCTTGCCTCTGTTTAATCTATCGGTAATGTACCAGTGTTCAAAAATTCCACTATCGGTGTCATCCAATTTGGCTCATCTTCTTCGACTACGGCGGATACACCGTCGGTACCAATGGATTTAACCTTCACTTCCTCGACCCAAATTTCTTTCTTGAAATTGTTAAGGCAGCCACCTTGCTGAGCACATCCGCCTTTTTATTCAATGTTCTTGAAATTTGCGTTATCTGGAATAAATCGAAGTCTACCGCGAGTTCTTGCACAAGTTTCAGATACTTTTGCATCAATTCATCATGTGCTTCGAATATCCCATTGAATTGATTTGCAACTAGCTATAAGTTAACATACACTGACAACTCTTTTACTTCCAAGTATTTTGCTACTCGCATTCCAGATAATAATGCTTCATATTAAGCTTCGTTATTAGTTACAGGGAAGCTAAAACGCAGTGCAAAGGTATATTCTTCTCCTTCTGGACTTTTTAGAACTATTCCTGCCCATGTGCCTTCCGGGCCACAAGCCCCATCTGTGTGCATTTCCCACAGCTGTTCGAGCGGAGTTGGTATTTCTTTTGATTCATGCGAGATTTCGATATCTCCGACTGTTTTAGCCAGGTAATTTGCTAGGACTTATCCTTTTACCGCACTTCTTGGTGAGAAGCTTATCTCATGCTCACCTAATTCAATAGCCCATTTGGCCATGCGGCCAGAATTTTCTGGTTTGTATAGCACCTGCTCAGCAATTATCAGCGAATATAAATTTGGAGGAATTTTTCAAGCAATTTTAAATTTTTGACAATACTCTGTTTTTTGCCATACCTGCTTTATTGGTTGGTCTGTTAGGACCATTATTGGAAGAGCTTGGAAATATCTCCTTAAGCATCTAGCCGTATGCACTAGCGCATAAACTAGTTTTTCGATCGCATGGTAATTTAATTCGCTTTCTGTTAAAGCTTTACTAACAAAATATACAGGCATTTGTACCTATTCGCACAACATGATACATATAATTTCAAATGTCTATTGATTAAAAAGTAAATATATTCTAGTTTATAGTGCGTACCTGCCCCCTGTTCGCTATCAATACTAAACTTATCACTTCTTTTGATGCTGCTAAGTAAAGTATCAGCGTCTCTCCCGTAATCGGTGCAGTCATCGTCAGCAACTCCTTTAACAACTTTTTCATTTGTTGAAACGCCACCTCTGCTTCCTCTGTCCACTTGAAATCCGTCTTCTTTAAGCAATTTTTTAATGCCCCGAAAAAGGGAAGCGATCGCTAAGCGGATTTTGATAAGAATCTGGTTAACACGGCCAATTTACCCGTTAAACTTTGCACCTCTTTTTTATTTTTGGGTGACGGCATATTTTCGATGGCCTTTATTTTCTTTTGATTTGCGCGTATCCCACGCTCAGTGATTATATGACCAAGAAATTTTCCTTCCTCTTCTCGAAAACTACACTTCGATGGATTAAGATTCATGTTTATCTTTCTCAACGATGCAATCGTTTCGAATATGTCTTCCAACAAACCTTGCTTTGTTATGCTTTTTTATCACCAAATCATCGACATATGCCTCTAAATTTCTGCCAATTTGATTTTTAAAAGCCTCGTCTATTACGCGTTGGTATGTTGCTCCAGCATTATTTAAACCAAACGGTATCTTTGTATAACAATAGATACCCTGGCTGGTGTGAAAGGCAGTTTTATCCTTATCATCTGCTGCCATCTGTATCTGATGGTATCCTTTGTACGCATCCAGAAAACATTTATACTGGAAGCCAGCTAGCGATTCAACTTTGCAGTCTATTTCTGGTAGAGGATAATTATCTTTGGGACATGCCTTGTTAATTTCTGTGAAGTCGACACACATGCGCCAAGACCCATCAGGCTTTTTTACCAGTACCGGGTTTGCTACCCACGTATGTACCTCACTTCTCGTAGTATATTTGCTTTGACCAATTTGTCAACTTCTGCCTTCAACCATTCACTTCTTTCCGGTGCCATACCATGTTTCTTTTGGCATACCGGTGTCAGACTTGGGTCTGCGTTAAGTTTGTGCTCAACTATTTCTCTTGGCACACCAGTCATGTCTGCTTCTTTCCATGCAAAGACATCCGTATTGGAAGCTAATATGTTACGAAGCTTAAACTTTGTTTCATCAGACAATCCTCCGCCGATTTTAATTTTGCTCTGGATATCGCGAGTTTGCGATAATCATGCAGCTTCGAAGCTGTTCTTCTTCACTTGGCTGTTTTTCGGCTTGTTCTACAGCCGCAACACTTACATCCTGTTTTTCCGACCTTATCGTCGCAATTCCTATTGGAGTTGGGAACTTTATAAGACCATGCACTGTGGAAGGAATAGCTGCCAACTTTTGAAAAGTTGTGCGTCCTAAAAGTGCATTATATTTTGAATAAGACCTTACTACAGCAAATTCTACTATTGTACTTCTTACTAACTCCTTATTATTATCATCTACCAGCTCTAATTCCAACTCGATGATTCCTATTGGCCATGCGGACTCTCCAGAAAACCCTAATAATGTGGTGCTAGGAGCTATCAGCTTGGCACGTACCGCTCCAGGCAGCAACCGAAAACAATGTTCATACATTATATGAACACCACAACCAGTGTCTACGTGCAACCGCTTTATGATGTACCCAAAGCTTTTAGCGCGCCCTTTAATTGTGATAGGCGCATCGGAGGGTTCTTGCGCTATGGCCGGGAATAGGATGTGAGTGTTTTCCCATTCCTCTGACAATTCCAATGCATCTCTGATTTGCTCGTCCGTTGGTCACCATGTTAATGGTTTTATCTGTTTCCTTTTCATCATTCTTTCTTTGCCATGGATACTCTTTTTCTCCTTTTGGCTTCTCACTTGATGTTTTTCCACCTTTCTTCAAGTGTTGCAATCTTTCTCTTTTAAGTTCAGCAACTACCTTTTCAATTAGATGCCGACATTCATTGGTTTCATGACCGTAATCGTCATGAAAGTCACAAAATTTGCTTTTATCTCTATTCCCATATTTTGACAAAGGTATTGGGGGATCGAAACTTTTACATACTGCCTCTGTAGCTAATATTTCTTTTGGTGTTCTCGTGAGGTCTTTTATCAATGCAATATTATCAGCATGGTTGTTTTTAAACCTTTAACTTCCACCCCCTTGTTATTATTAAACTTGCGATATTTATCGCCATTGTAATTACTGCTTCGAGATGGCCCACTACCACCATAACGCTTGCCAGATTCTGATCCTCTTCCTTGCACTCGATAATAATCGTCATCAATATCCATGTTTGAAGAGGTATTTTCATAATTTTGCTTTATGTCTTCTTGTGCACGCATATAATCATGCGTTTCTTTTATAGCTTCTGCGAAAGTATCTGGCACTCTTCGGCGTAACCGCTGCCATAAAGATAAATGTTTGTCCTTATCTATACAGTGTATAAAGCCGGACACCTTCTAGCTTTCTGGCAGGTCTTGTATTTTGGCCACCTCCTTGGTGTACCTGTCTATGACTTCTCCCAAACTTTCTTTTGGTTTCCGCTTAATGTCGTGGCATTTAACATGTGTTCTTTTGCGGGCGCGCAGATTGTGAAACTTTAATAGAAATCTTAAGCACAAGTCCGCAAAACCTGTAACGTTTTGGGCTGGCAAGTTATTGAACCATTCCCTTGCTACTCCTTGTAGCACTATTGGTAACATATGGCATGCTACTGCATCACCCCAGCTGTGCGTTCTTGTCGTTCCTTTAAATTTTTGTAAAAAATCGTCTGGATCTGATAATCCATCGTAACTTCCCAATGTTAAAGGTAACATAGGTGCTACTATGAAGGGGTGATTTACAATATGTGGCACAAACTTTTCCGTTGTGGGAGCTAGCTCAAGACTTTGCTTAGCTTTTTGTCCCTGCATCACTGCAAACCAATTGCTCATAAATTCTTGTACTCGTGCTGGTTCATTAAATGCTGGTGCAAATGCGGTGGTGCGACTTGCTGCAACTGAGATATAAAGTTGTTTGACTGAGTCGAGACATATTACGTCCCGCTATATTGGTTGCTTGCAACATTAGGAATTGGTTGCGAAGACGCACACGTCGTTGATCCTCGTTGCGGCGTCAGCATAATATATGAACCATCTGGATTTCTCAGACCCATCTTCCTGATTGTTTCCTGAGCATTATCGGTAGTAACCCTTTCAATAGGAATTTCAGGTTCAACCAAGGTGATGATTGGTATGGTGCCCACACAAGTGGCTTTAACTTTGAAACCTGGTGAAACGGTTTCGCTCGGAGAACCGAAGCTCAGATTTTTTGGAGGCAGATCCTCGAATGGTTTGAAGCTAGTTCCTGTTTCTAATATGCTTCCATAAGGAGAGTGCCACCACTTCTTAGATGGTTCTTTTAGGATTATTTCTGATGCAACTGATCCCATTTCGACGTTTGATGTTGATGGAGGCTTAGATGTGCCTTTGACTGGTGCAGGTTGAAAGGACCCGTTCATATACATTATAAACGATTCACAATAGTTGATTACATTGCGAGGTATTTGACCTCTATATGATACATTTTACAAACATTGCATTCGTTTTTAAAAGACAATCTTTCTTTACATCAAAAATTGACAGGCATGCATACCATTTCATAATATCCACTATCCAACTATAAATTAATTTAATAATAATCTTTGATGAACTCAATGACTCGAATGCAATGTTCTTCGAAATATGCTATGAAAGACTCCAAGTAATATCTTTAAAATGAGCAAATGCACAGCGGAAGATTTCTTTAACACCTGAGAATAAACATGCTTTAAAGTGTCAACCAAAAGGTTGGTGAGTTCATTAGTTTATCATAATCATTTATTTCCATCATTTTAATAGACCACAAGAATCTCATTTCCAGTTCTCATAAATATACGTCCCATGCATAGAGACAAAAAATAATCATTCATATGGACAACACCTGGTAATCGACATTAACTAGATACATATAAGAATATCCCCTATCATTCCGGGATCCTCCTTCGGACATGATATAATTTCGAAGTACTAAAGCATCCGGTACTTTGGATGGGGTTTGTTAGGCCCAATAGATCTATCTTTAGGATTCGCGTCAATTAGGGTGTCTGTTCCCTAATTCTTAGATTACCAGACTTTAATAAAAAGGGGCATATTCGATTTCGATAATTCAACCATAGAATGTAGTTTCAATTACTTGTGTCTATTTCGTCAAACATTTATAAAAGCGCATGTATTCTCAGTCCCAAAAATATAAAGGGTAAAAAGGTAAATGAAACTCACCATACTGTATTTCGAAGTAAAAATACATATAACGTCATTGAACAAGTGAAAGGTTGGCCTCGGATTCACGAACCTAAATTAATTATATATATTTATGTGTTGGTCAATATTTGTCTAACAAATTAGGTCAAGTCATAGTGTACCACAATCCTAATGCTCGTGACTAATATGCAAAAGTCAACAAAAGTAAATTTGACTCAAAATAATTTCCAAAAATCTATACATGATTAATATATAGTTTAAATATCGTCGTTTTATATTTTTAAATATTTTTAAAAGATTTATTAGAGTAAATAATATAATTTATTTATTAATAAATAAAATTTTATATTATATTTATATAATAAAATATACTTTTATATATATTAAGTAATAAAATTTATAGGGTTTATTTAATATTATAAAGATAATATGATAGGTATTATTAAAGTAAGTTATTACACGTAGTAAAATATGTTTGTTTCAAATATTTATTTGATAAAATAATATCTATAATGATAGTAAGTAAAAGTTGTATTATTTTGTAATAATAATTATTATTATAAAAATATCAATATTTATAATTACTAAGATGACATTATGATAAAAAGATAATTCTAATTATGATAACTTTAATATTTACGATAATTTTTAATATTATCTTTAAAATAATAATTCTATTTAAAATAATAATAATAATGATATTTTATAGTAACAATGACATTTCTATTAAAATGATAATTTTTGTTAAAATGATAGTTTTAATACTAACGATAATTTTAATAATAATAGTAATGATAAAAATAATAAGAATGATAATTTTATCTAAATCAATATCTTATAATATTTTAATTTCATCATGATACTCTTACCCATTATTTTCTAATCGTTTCGTTTAATAGCTTTTAATCGTCTTTTATATCGTGTTCATAATAATGATAATAATAGTAATCAAAATAATCAGGAGTTACAAATATTTGTTTTAATTACACTAATATTAATAATGATAGTTATAATAACATTATTAACGATAATACTAATAATTATCTTAATGATAATATAGTAATAATAATAATAACAATAACCATTTTTAAATAATGATATATATATTAATAATGATAATAATAATAATAATACCAATAATAATAATAATAATAATAATAATAATAATAATAATAATAATAATAATAATAATAATTGGATAATAATAATAATACTAATTATAACTTTAACGATAATAATGATAGTAATAATAAAAAAAATAACAATTTTTAATGATAAATCCTTTTATTGATAAAGATAATAATAATAATAATAATAATAATAATAATAATAATAATAATAATAATAATAATAATAATAATAATAATAATAATAAGATAAAACTAGAACGACGATAATAACGACGATAATAATAATCATTTTTAATAATAATACAAAAATTTGATGGACTATAACTGCAAATCCGTTCATCGAAATCATTTGATATCTAAATGAAAAGTTCTTAATTTTTCGCTAGCTTTCCAACGACATGCATATCTTATACCTTATCTCAGTCGCATATATAACTAATTCAGGATTCAACATAACCTAACTAAAGGCAATATCAAAAGTACAAACATGCATAATCCTATATACTCGAGTACTAGTCAGGGATACACTATTAGTATGTAAAAGTTAAATTATGAGTACTCATGTATCAATATTGAGATTCAATATTGCAGGAAAGGTACGTAGACGCAACGAAGATGATAAACACTATATTGACCTCACGAGCATACCCATGAACCATACCCAATCACCTCCATAGCTATAACCCATAATTTCCTTAATCCAATCCCACTCGAAAAACAATTTCGAAATCACTCGGACATCACTCTGACGTAATATTTTATGTATACTAATAATATCTTGAAATAATACGGAGTAAATATATATATGTAAATCGATTGAGAGAGTTTACAGAAAAATATTTTCAAGTTTCTATGAAATAATGAAACCTGTTGAATTCTATTTATAATAGATTTTTTAAATTATTAAAGTGAATTATTAAAGTATGAATTATTAAAGTGAATTATTAAAGTATGAATTATTAAAGTATGAATTATTAAAGTGAATTATTAAAGTGAATTATTAAAGTATGAATTATTAAAGTGAATTATTAAAGTTAAAGTAAAGTAAAAATAAAGTAAAGGTAAAGTTTAAGTATAGTAAAAGTATAAAACTATGTACGTATAATACGCGTATAAATATATATAATATTAATTTAAATCGTTATATATATTTAATAAAATAAAATATAAATATCGTTATCTTTATCATACTGGTTAAGTAATGAGTTGTCAAAAGTGGTTCTAGATATTTATAAAAGTTATATACGTTTTAATAATAAAGTTCTTTTTAAACTGAAAACATTTTTGTACGTTTGAAACTAAATCAAATAAATATAATAATTTTGTTTTCCAAAACCAAATATATTTTTAAGAATCATTTTGTTTAAAGGTTAAAATAATAGAAATCGTTATATCATAAAATGTTTTAGAAAAGTAGAATCATATACATTCATAATAGGTTTCAAGTTTTTAAATTACAGTTTGTTGGTGAAGCATGGGATAAAGTTCAAAGGTTAAATAAACGTATGAAATCATCTTAATGAAAAATGTCGAGTTACTTAACTTGTCGATATCCAACATCTAAGTTATTTACACTTCACGTTCTTACTTATAAATTACTTTACCATTTTCCGAATGTTGTCAAAAAGAATAGATTTCTTAAATCACAGTGGACCTCATAACATAGACCCGTAATCATATCATAATGTATCTGATAAATCAATCATTTGATATTATCTTCTAATTTCATCGATAAACATATTGAAACAAATACGTTCATGTAAAGTATTATACGTTTAATACTTTATTAATATTCTCAAATTATAATATATATATATATATACATATTTATTTATATATAACGGTTGGTGAATCTTCGGAATTTGGTCGAGGTTATAATGAATGTATGAACACAATTTAAAATTCTTGAGATTTAACTTAACAAACTTTGCTTATCGTGTCGGAATAATATAAAGATAAAGTTTAAATTTGGTTGGAAATTTCCGGGTTGTCACAGTACCTACCCGTTAAAGAAATTTCGTCCCGAAATTTGAGTGAAAAGGTCGTGAATGATAATAAGTATGTTTTCATGATGCATACAGGCTGAATATTAGAGTTTTATCATCAGCGAATAATTTGGATAAACAATCCATTTATATGAAGAGTACGAATGAAGCTAACATAGAAGAGTGAAATGAGAAGTGTAGATTCATCTTATCATTTGACGTAGATATGATTGATTTCCAGATTTCAAGGGATTTGAAGAAAATCTTTGTAATAAGATTTGATTCTCCGGTAACAAAAGGAATTAGGATCCGCTTTAAATGCGATCGTCCATTTTAATTGTTCTGTCGGAGATTTTCTTATAAATTCACCTCCTTCATTTTCTTACAACTCACACCTTCTGTTGATGCATTTTATGCAAGTCCCTAGACATCTACCCACGTCCATTGCAGGTACAACAGTTTACAGGCCACCATGATCGTTCGTTATTATCCTATTCGTGTTTGTATGTGGTTACAGCAACTGCAGGAACGAGATTTGGATGTTTGACTATGTTAGACTTAGTCAGACGTCCGAGTGAAGCCTCACTCGTACGGCTGACAGGCTCATACGCACGGTTGATGCTGAGCTAAGTCACAATTACAACCTAAATGAGAAGACACGAGTGAGTGATCACCCGTACGGCTGATGAAGCCAACTCGTATGTGTGATGGATGAATCATACGGGTGAGTCAACAGCAGGGGTATATAAAGTCTTATGTTCTTCATTTTAGGTTAAGCCTCTCATTTGTTACACACACTCAGATCTGGTGAGCTCCTCCGATTCTCTCTCAACCCAAATCACCCAGGTGGTGAATAATAGCTCTAGGTGTTGATCTAATCACACTTGATTTAGTTGTGGTATGACTAAATTAATCCTAAAAAGCTTAACCTATTCACTAGAGGGTTTGATTCACTTATTCCGTCATTGTGTGAGTTAAATCTGTTGATTTCTAAGTTCCTAGTCATGTTTCATCACCTTCTATTCTTTTCCCCTCAACTCATATTTTAAAGTATTCATCAATATGCTCCATCCAGTTCTGATTCCCGATATACTTATAACTTTCATATCGGTCATTCTTCTTTTTCATCTACCGCCGGAAGAATCTATTTACTTCTACTATACTCTTGGGTTTATAGTGTTTCTAGTTCTCCCGTGTCTTTATATTGCTATATGCATCGATATATTTGGTTTATAATTTTTGATTTGTCGTTGGGCTTTATATCTTCCCTTATATTTCAAAGTCTCTGTTTCTATCTTCTATAATCATTGTCATTCACAGTTAATGCTCTCTTTCATTTGCTGTAATTTATACCCCAATTTCTATTTCAGAGTTTTGTCCTTTCGTTTCTTCTTCTTGCGATTAAGCACCGCTAGTAATGGTCCAGAATTCACAGATATGAATTTCGGAATGAACATTGTTAATGTTCTAGGAAGAAAATTGTGATGGCACGATCTTGACTTGTCAAATTACTAGAATACCTTAGAAAAGGCCGAATCATCAAGAAATATTTTCTTGATATTTTAGAGGTTAAATAGAATACAAGAGTCGTATAATATGGCACATGATGATGTTATGATCTGTGAATCATCACATTCCATTTAGAAACTCGGCATGAATTACTGTAATATAATCACGTTGATCAAGTGTCATTATATTATACTAACTGATGCTTCAGTTTCCAACACTACTTCAAAAACATTCATATTTTAAACTCAAAGGTTTACAGAGTATAGGAACTAAACAGTTTCCTTTTTGATGTAATACAGATAGCGCAAAGAGATAAATGATTCTAGATAAGAATAGTTATGGAAATATCTTCAGAAATATGGAGGATATTTATAATGAAAGATACGATGATATCTTAGAATTTCTAATATTAGAGGATGATGAAGAATATTGTCTGTAAGGGTTTAGTGTCAGGAGTAAGGTATTCGTTAATGACTTCAGCAGACACTGAATCATTTAGATTCTTTGAAGGCAGGTTCAGTCTTTGTGATTTGTCCACAGCCTCCTTCATAATTTGCTCAATCCGTTTTCCAGTTCCAAAACTTCTCTATTTCTGAGCTTTGTTAATACACTAATCTTTATCATCAAACTTTTTACTGCTAAGGTCGTTTACAGTTTTTGTTGCTTCATCAGCATTTCGAGAACTAGTTCACGGTTCAGAGTGTTTTTCAGAAACTTCACATTCGAAGTATGTAAGCCTTGGAAATAGACGTTATGTATAACTGTTGGCGTCAACATGCTGTGAGATTTCAAAATACTGATTGTTAATTCCCAATGATTCGTATGGCAATTCTCGTTACAAGAGGCAGATAAGTAAATGATGAGGTTTCGATAAATATAAAGATTCTTCGGAATGCCCAAGATCAGTGAAGTTGTTGGTAAGTTTATTGCTAATGTGGTGGAATATGAAAGGTTCTCCGGTAACAAAAGGGTAATCACATATATCAAAATTATGATAAGGCTACTCCGAATGAAAAAATCGATGTTTTCTTGCTGGAGCTGTGATATAATTTGCTACTTTGCAAAGGAATTGCAAGGTTATTTTTGCTAATAAATGCCAAAAGATCTGACACAGATATGTGTTGAATTATGACTTTGGTATTGAGAGCTTTTTAAGTACATAATTGTGGGTAATATGTGGTTGGATCATCATCTTGATTGCTCATTATTTGAAGTGTCTTCAGAAATTTTCGAAGGGTTTGAACACAGATTGTAATCGTTTGTATACATTTGATGTTCTAACACACTTTTGAAGTCAAAATATAGCTTTGAAAGATGTAGGAATCTAAAAGTGATGGTACCAGTTATATCTCGAATTGAATTCTGAGATTTTAAAATCAGAATATGTAATTGGGTTTGAATGAGTATGGTTGTTTTGATTTCTATGAAAGAATGTATATTATTGTGAAAGTAGGAAGTATAATTGATAATTTGCTTAATCTGATTCGAAGAATGTAACATATTAATTGTGAATTTATATATATCTCTCGGGTATTACCTACCCGTTAAAAAAAATTTCACAATTAATATTTTGTACATAAGAATTTTATTACAGTCTTTATGAAAATATATATGTATATATTCTCCTCAGATGTAACATAGATTTTAATGAGTTAATACTAAATTAAACTCATTCAATTTACGGTTGGAACTAGAATTGAATAATTCCTTGAAGGCTTTAGAGGTTACATAAGTATTTCTTCAATAATATTGAAATTATGAATCACTACTTCATTATTTGTTGAGATGTGATGTTGGTTTTCGTTAAATTCTTGTGAACTTCGCAAAGTACGAATGATGTTATCTGAAAAGTTTCGGTTACATCAATGATGAAGTGTAAAATCAAATATATACTTGATTTATTAGGAATTGGAATTTGTTGAATTGAGACAGAGATTGTAGTTAACGATGGTTAAGTCGCGAGTGAGGGACGTACATTATTGCATATTTGTAATATGAATTAACCGAGTAGTTAAGATTCACACACAATAGCTTAGCACGGAAAGATTTATTTTTTATTTCAAAAAATATATAAATATATATATATATATATATATATATATATATATATATATATATATATATATATATATATATATATATATATATATATATATATATATATATATATATATATATATATAATTTCTTCAGAGGGAATGAGTTAATTCTTCATAACTTGTTGATACAATATACACGTTATTGATTCGTAATGATGTCCACAGTGATTCTTGAACTGACGGAGTTTGTGATGTTATAGGTGTTGTTGATTCTGATGTTGACTGTACTGACGATGCTGGTGACGTTGACGGTACTGTTGATGCTGTTGGTAAAACAAGTTTAACTTGTTAATCACACACCATTTTTGTCAGGGTTTCTACTCTTCCTTCTATCATTTTGGTTCGCTTAACTGATTTATGGTTAGGGCTAGATTAGATAATCTCTAAGACTTTAGAGATTATATAATCGCCGCAGAATGTTTTTCCAACGAAGTTATGAATTAATACTTCGTCAGTTATTGTTGTTGGTACTCCTTGGTATCTATGGTGCGTATGACGTTGATGATCGTAGGACAGATTGTGAAGTTGAGGTTTACAACGCGGTTGTGGTTGGAGGTGGTAATGGTACTGTTGGCGTTGATGATGGTGGTACTGGTTATGCTGCCGGTGCTGCTGCTGGTGTTTGTAATCTCTGCACCATATTCTCCAAAGCCACTACCCGAACGCGAAGTTCGTTGACTTCTTCTATTATTCCAAGATGATTATCGGTCGGAACGAGCGGATAAATAAAATCTAGAATTTGATGTAGTATATAATCGTGACGAGATACCCTGGAAATGAGAGAGAAAATGGTGTCTCGAACAGGTTCGCCGGTAAGTGCTTCAGGTTCTTCGCCAAGAGGGCAATGTGGTGGATGGAAAGGATCGCCTTCTTCTTGTTTCCAATGATTGAGGAGGCTACAAACCCATCCCCAATTCATCCAGAATAGGTGATGACTGATTGGTTGATCCATTCCGGTCACACTGCTTTCGGAGCTTGAGTGAGATTCCATTTCGGAATCCGAGTAACTTGAACTGATGACAAATTCCATTTCGTACGATTGGATAAAGGATTTTCGATATAAAATGATTTTTTGGCTATCGGGTGGTATTCTATTTACATAGGATATCTATATATAGAGATCAAAAGATTTCATAGATTACGGAGGAATTTGCAGGATATGTCAGGCAAAGTTTAAAGTAACAGATACGATAAGATATGATTTAGCAGATACGCTAAGATATGAATTTTGTCTATACACTACTCATGCAATTAATGTAGCAAGACGTGTCTAGACTAATAATGATAAGCAGGTAATTTTCTATAGATGATAAGCAGATGATTTTCGACTAGAAATGATAAGCAAAACTTTTGACATGCAGACACGGTCGATGTCCAGACTCACTAATGCATCCTAACGACTTATCAGTTAGACACACTAATGCAGACCTGGTTCGCTAAGACCACCGCTCTGATACCAACTGAAAGGACCCGTTCATATACATTATAAACGATTCACAATAGTTGATTACATTGCGAGGTATTTGACCTCTATATGATACATTTTACAAACATTGCATTCGTTTTTAAAAGACAATCTTTCTTTACATCAAAAATTGACAGGCATGCATACCATTTCATAATATCCACTATCCAACTATAAATTGATTTAATAATAATCTTTGATGAACTCAATGACTCGAATGCAATGTTCTTCGAAATATGCTATGAAAGACTCCAAGTAATATCTTTAAAATGAGCAAATGCACAGCGGAAGATTTCTTTAACACCTGAAAATAAACATGCTTTAAAGTGTCAACCAAAAGGTTGGTGAGTTCATTAGTTTATCATAATCATTTATTTCCATCATTTTAATAGACCACAAGAATTTCATTTCCAGTTCTCATAAATATACGTCCCATGCATAGAGACAAAAAATAATCATTCATATGGTGAACACCTGGTAACCGACATTAACTAGATACATATAAGAATATCCCCTATCATTCTGGGATTCTCCTTCGGACATGATATAATTTCGAAGTACTAAAGCATCCGGTACTTTGGATGGGGTTTGTTAGGCCCAATAGATCTATCTTTAGGATTCGCGTCAATTAGGGTGTCTGTTCCCTAATTCTTAGATTACCAGACTTTAATAAAAAGGGGCATATTCGATTTCGATAATTCAACCATAGAATGTAGTTTCAATTACTTGTGTCTATTTCGTCAAACATTTATAAAAGCGCATGTATTCTCAGTCCCAAAAATATAAAGGGTAAAAAGGTAAATGAAACTCACCATACTGTATTTCGAAGTAAAAATACATATAGCGTCATTGAACAAGTGCAAGGTTGGCCTCGGATTCACGAACCTAAATTAATTATATATATTTATGTGTTGGTCAATATTTGTCTAACAAATTAGGTCAAGTCATAGTGTACCACAATCCTAATGCTCGAGACTAATATGCAAAAGTCAACAAAAGTAAATTTGACTCAAAATAATTTCCAAAAATCTATACATGATTAATATATAGTTTAAATATCATCGTTTTATATTTTTAAATATTTTTAAAAGATTTATTAGAGTAAATAATATAATTTATTTATTAATAAATAAAATTTTATATTATATTTATATTATAAAATATACTTTTATATATATTAAGTAATAAAATTTATAGGGTTCATTTAATATTATAAAGATAATATGATAGGTATTATTAAAGTAAGTTATTACACGTAGTAAAATATGTTTGTTTCAAATATTTATTTGATAAAATAATATCTATAATGATAGTAAGTAAAAGTTGTATTATTTTGTAATAATAATTATTATTATAAAAATATCAATATTTATAATTACTAAGATGACATTATGATAAAACGATAATTCTAATTATGATAACTTTAATATTTACGATAATTTTTAATATTATCTTTAAAATAATAATTCTATTTAAAATAATAATAATAATGATATTTTATAGTAACAATGACATTTCTATTAAAATGATAATTTTTGTTAAAATGATAGTTTTAATACTAACGATAATTTTAATAATAATAGTAATGATAAAAATAATAAGAACGATAATTTTATCTAAATCAATATCTTATAATATTTTAATTTCATCATGATACTCTTACCCATTATTTTCTAATCGTTTCGTTTAATAGCTTTTAATCGTCTTTTATATCGTGTTCGTAATAATGATAATAATAGTAATCAAAATAATCAGGAGTTACAAATATTTGTTTTAATTACACTAATATTAATAATGATAGTTACTATAACATTATTAACGATAACACTAATAATTATCTTAATGATAATATAGTAATAATAATAATAACAATAACAATAACCATTTTTAAATAATGATATATATATTAATAATGATAATAACAATAATAATACCAATAATAATAATAATAATAATAATAATTGGATAATAATAATAATACTAATTATAACTTTAACGATAATAACGATAGTAATAATAAAAAAAATAACAATTTTTAATGATAAATCCTTTTATTGATAAAGATAATAATAATAATAATAATAATAATAATAATAATAATAATAATAATAAAATTAATAATAATAAGATAAAACTAGAACGACGATAATAACGACGATAATAATAATCATTTTTAATAATAATACAAAAATTTGATGGACTATAACTTCAAATCCGTTCATCGAAATCATTTGATATCTAAATGAAAAGTTCTTAATTTTTCGCTAGCTTTCCAACGACATGCATATCTTATACCTTATCTCAGTCGCATATATAACTAATTCAGGATTCAACATAACCTAACTAAAGGCAATATCAAAAGTACAAACATGCATAATCCTATATACTCGAGCACTAGTCAGGGATACACTATTAGTATGTAAAAGTTAAATTATGAGTACTCACTTATCAATATTGAGATTCAATATTGCAGGAAAGGTACGTAGACGCAACGAAGATGATAAACACTATATTGACCTCACGAGCATACCCATGAACCATACCCAATCACCTCCATAGCTATAACCCATAATTTCCTTAATCCAATCCCACTCGAAAAACAATTTCGAAATCACTCGGACAGCACTCTGACGTAATATTTTATGTATACTAATAATATCTTGAAATAATACGGAGTAAATATATATATGTAAATCGATTGAGAGAGTTTACAGAAAAATATTTTCAAGTTTCTATGAAATAATGAAACCTATTGAATTCTATTTATAATAGATTTTTTGAATTAATAAATTGAATTATTAAAGTATGAATTATTAAAGTGAATTATTAAAGTATGAATTATTAAAGTGAATTATTAAAGTATGAATTATTAAAGTGAATTATTAAAGTATGAATTATTAAAGTGAATTATTTAAGTATGAATTATTAAAGTGAATTATTAAAGTTAAAGTAAAGTAAAAATAAAGTAAAGGTAAAGTTTAAGTATAGTAAAAGTATAAAACTATGTACGTATAATACGCGTATAAATATATATAATATTAATTTAAATCGTTATATATATTTAATAAAATAAAATATAAATATCGTTATCTTTATCATACTGGTTAAGTAATGAGTTGTCAAAAGTGGTTCTAGATATTTATAAAAGTTATATACATTTTAATAATAAAGTTCTTTTTAAACTAAAAACGTTTTTGTACGTTTGAAACTAAATCAAATAAATATAATAATTTTGTTTTCCAAAACCAAATATATTTTTAAGAATCATTTTGTTTAAAGGTTAAAATAATGGAAATCGTTATATCATAAAATGTTTTAGAAAAGTAGAATCATATATATTCATAATAGGTTTCAAGTTTTTAAATTACAGTTTGTTGGTGAAGCATGGGATAAAGTTCAAAGGTTAAATAAACGTATGAAATCATCTTAATGAAAAATGTCGAGTTACTTAACTTGTCGATATCCAACATCTAAGTTATTTACACTTCACGTTCTTACTTATAAATTACTTTACCATTTTCCGAATGTTGTCAAAAAGAATAGGTTTCTTAAATCACAGTGGACCTCATAACATAGACCCGTAATCATATCATAATGTATCTGATAAATCAATCATTTGATATTATCTTCTAATTCCATCGATAAACATATTAAAACAAATACGTTCATGTAAAGTATTATACATTTAATACTTTATTAATATTCTCAAGTTATAATATATATATATATATATATATATATATATATATATATATATATATATATATACATATACATATACATATTTATTTATATATAACGGTTGGTGAATCATCGGAATTTGGTCGAGGTTATAATGAATGTATGAACACAATTTAAAATTCTTAAGATTTAACTTAACAAACTTTGCTTATTGTGTCGGAATAATATAAAGATAAAGTTTAAATTTGGTTGGAAATTTCCGGGTTGTCACACAGGTGGAGTCGGTGGTGTATTCATAACAATCACTGTAGGTGTTTGAAACCCTGGTCTTACTGGAGAATCTGATCACCCCTAATTTTTGGCATTCTTACTTCCTCCACCCATTCTTACTGACAATTTTGAAAACCTGAAAGTGACCGATTAATTAAACAAAAACGTTTTACGGAAAGAAGATACATATAATAAATTATACACAACATAAATTCCAATCTTATTTGTTCATATAACCGGTCCCATGGATGGCGCCAAATGATCAAGCATATTTTCACGAGGTCAAGGTGAACCTATGCTTGAGTGCATGATAGGGTTTAAGGACTAACAATATTCGAACCTCCAACACTTAGTCGTGGATAACCCACATCGGTATCGTTTCGATTCCGACAAGGTGGCCGATTTAAGAGTCCACCAACCCAGCATACGGGGTTGAGTGGCCTAAAGACATGAAGGTTTTATAGTTCGAGACATACCTAAAAGTCTTTACGTTTTAGATCGTATGAAGCTTGTTCGTACGATGATGATATGTATGCTAGTGTTACGTATGAGTAACTGAATATGTTTTTAGGGTGTTATGAGCTATGTATTTATAGGCTCATGAATTAGGGTTTCGATAGAATCTCTTCCCTAATTAGATGCGATCTCATCCTAACTAACTTTCGTTATTTAAGGAAACGAATCCGAATTAATTATACCGTACATTCTTCTAGAATATACTGGACCCTTATGCAAGTATACGAAACTCACATCAGATGGTATAGGCGCATAGTACCATATGTTGTACATGGCAATTATTGTGCGGTTCAGGGCTTTGGATGAGTAATCCGCATTGTCATGCGGATATGCATATCATTAAAAGTCAAAATATTACAAAATGATAAACCAAAACTTGACTTTAAAAGACACCTTGAGTGAACTTGGTTTATCAAATCTTAAAATATAAACATGTCTAAAAGGATAAGCTCTATTGTTTGAGAAAAGAACTAAAATGGGCTCAGACGAGAGTATTAAATGTTAACAACCCTGGACCCAACAAACATTGGGTACCAAGTTTTGTATCACCAACAAGTTGTAGGTTTGTTAACAAGTGTGGTGGAAGATGATGTAATCACAAGTACTCAAAACACATGTCCATGATAAATATGTCACACCAAGCACAAAGAACATGATGATGGTGACGTAATATTGGATGGACATATTTGAGGAATAATTATTGGTGGAGGTAACTTTACTTACAAATGAAATACTCTTAAAAAAGTGTGCTATTTGAATTCTATCATTCAAAATGTTTAATATGAAAATATCCTAACATGCTAGTTAAGTCATATTTCATTTGAAAGAAGAGAACATGTTACAATTAGGTAGGATGTCTTATATGCTTGCAAGTGAAATTGGTGAAAAGATAAAAATATGTCAATACATGTGTTGCATTAATACATGTTTTTCAATTTGATAACATATAAGGTTAGATCACACGACCATGAAACTAATCATTAGAGATCTACCTAAAAGTAATGTATGATGATCACTAAGTGAGCTAATTCTCATTAAATTGCTTCAACAAAGCAAATACTCGAGAAAAGATGCCAGCATTAAGAGTGGATAAATGACAAGATCACAAAAAGAATTATAAAAAAAATATAAAAATCTTAGGAGACATCAATAGGAGACAAATTAGATCTTAAGTGTGTAGTCTAAGTTCTCCGTTTTCTAGGTATAGTGTAGATTTTCGAAGTTCAACTTTGTATTCTTACTAAAGGGGTTGTATATGATTTCTATAATCTGTACTTAATGAGATACATTTGTGATGAAAGAACTCATTCTAGGCTTACACTTAAATGATTCTATTCTTGTCTAAATTGCTAGAGTAGTAGTCATTGATAAAAATTGTTAGTTAAAAGCATTAGCGTTTGTTGAGTTGTTAAAATGTCTAAAACACACTTAGAAATATTAGGACGGATGATTCTTAATCTTTGAGGTTAGAAAACTTTAATAATAATTACTGCACTTAATTTCTAAACTAGGATTAGGTTTGTGTCAAACGAACACCTAGAACAAACGAGTGAAATAAAAAGTTTCACTAACCTTTAATACGTCAAAGAGTAAATAATCTTATCACACACAAATGTTTATTCAAACTCTTTGTCTTGAGTCTTAAACCTATATGCAATGAGATTAATGTAAGTATGATGAGTGTTCTCAAAGTCTTACTCAACTCATGAATCAAAGTGACTCTAAAAAGCACTCTTAAACCAACCTAAAGAATACACTTAAAATTTTGGTATGATAAGTGCTAAGGCATTAGACACACCTATGGAAATTAATGTTAGATTATTACTCAAACGTGAAGGTGTGACTCTAATAGGTAGGTACGTCTCTAGGATACCCATTAGAAGGAAAAATAGAATTGTTGCTTGATAAAATGCTTTATTGTATGCTTTAAACTCTATGCTTTCGTTCATTATATACTAGGTGTAAATCGCATAATCTTTGTTTTATCTCTAACATATGCCATATATGTTTTCATTGCTAGTATGATTATGTGTGCAACATCTACTTGTCATAATTGTATGCTTATATGTGCAAATCTACTTGTAATACTCGTATGCTCATATGATCCTCATGCTTGACAACTTGAATTATCTTTTTGGAACCTATGTTGCTTGAAATCACCTTGAAAAATATAACCCTACACACCTAAGGATCATTAACATGCTAATTGAATTTTATTTGTGAGGGCATTGTGTTTAATATTTTCCACATCCAACATGCCATATGTTTTTCATCATGCTTATGTGCTTACATGCTTATAATTTATTAACATGTTGAAAAATTATGCTTGGATGTTTTTATGCTCATGATCTAATAGAACACTCCAAATTGTTAACTATGATACATGGAAAATGTTAACTAATTAACATTATTCATAGTCAAGTTTACATATGTTGACATGATGATAATTGTCTTAGATCATAATTGTTGAGTGCCTGATAAGTAATTTGATATTATCTTGATTGCCATGAGTTCTGTGATTGTTTGTTACGTTATATCATTTAAATGCACTCTGGAGCCATATTTGAAAAGATAACTTAATAAGTAGTGATTTAACGTTTTGATATTAATTTGTGAGATTAAATGCCTACATGATCTAGTTATTTAGGTTACATATATGCTCATCAATATTCATGCTATGGAACATGCCTTTATTTATGTGATGGTGTTTGTGCAACGTACATCTTTTACCCTCAAAATTTATATATGATTCAAACACTACAAATAAGCACACACAACTAACGAGCACTTAAAACCCGGTTATTATAGCACTTCAATGTAAGTATTCTTATCAAGTTCGTCCCAAGAGAGCGGTGTAAGTTGAATATTTGAAACTATCAATTGTCCTACGGTTTGTTTTATTGGGGGGTTTTGATTGATTGTAATTAACAACTAAAACTTTCACAATTAAAGAAACTTAAACTTAACAAGTAAACTAGTAGCAAGAAACAAGTAACGAAGTATTAAGACTTAAATCAAATTAACTAATAAGTGTTCACTTATCTAATCCTCTCTATGCTTGGCTTGCCTCGTTTTGTCCAAATTGCTATCGCACTAGTTGTTGAACTATTAAATGTTTAGCATCACTACTAAACCTTAAATCGAATAACACTCCGCGAATTCACATAAGCATTGTATTCTAAGATCAAGTTAAGCATGATTTGGTTATTGAGATTATGCCTAGGTTGAAATCACTTAAAACCCCCAACTATCGAAATCACTTAAGATAATCGTCACTACTATGTTGACTAAAGGCCAATTGAAAACCAACCTAGATCAAGAACACAATCACTTGAAATTCCTAAACTAGTTGTCTAGATCACCCAAGGTGTTGAAGCACACATCGATTCACTTCTCAAATCACTAAGAGAGCTACTCAACATATGTAATCAAAGTCAAGCCTAAAAAAAACTCATAGCAATGGATCTTTAGCTAACTCAACAACACAAGATCATGTAATTCATTCAAACAACATTATTCAATTGATTTTGGGGCAAACACTAGCATTAGAGATTCATAGATAAGCAAACACAAGAGATTTAGCCAATCATGGCTAAGATCAAACTAATAATAAGCATAGAAACATAAACAATCATCATCCTCAAGTTATTACAAGAAACAGATTCAAAATATGTAAAGAAAAGTGGAAATTACAACCCAAAATGTAGAAGATGAAGATCTAGAGCTAAATAATGATGAATCTAGAGCTAGCTTCCCTGAATCAACCCTTAATCACCAATGGATGATGAAATTAGGGTTTTGTATATGAAATTCGGATCTAAGACAGCTGCTCTCTAAAGATCCATATCAAAAATGACCTAATCTCGTTCCTTTTATAGTGCTGAAAATCTGGGCTGAAACAATGACAGGAGCGCCGCTTTTGACTCAGGAGCGGCACTTTTGGCTTAAATGAAGAGCGGCGCTTTTGATCAGGAATGCCGCTTTTGGCAACATTCTGGAATGGTGCTTTTGCTATAGGAGCGCCGCTTTTATCTGGATACGAGCAACGCTTTTGACTTTAGGAACGGCGCTATTTCTCACTGATGGAAAATGGAGGTGAAATGTGCATAAGAACGTCGTTTTTTATGTTGGTGAGGCTCTTTTGCTCCACAGGAGCGGTGCTCTTAGTTGAGGAGCGGCGCTTTTTGAGCTGAATCCTGCACTTGTGATAGTTAAAGCTAAGGGGTATAAAATACTATTAAATTTTTAGCAGGAAATACTATTAAATACGATACAATTTTACACAAGATATTTATTTATTTAGAGAATGGATATACTTAAATCTTGCTACAACACTTATAGGCAGTGTACCTAATCGTACAGTAGTGTAGTTTTTAGTAAGTCCGGTTCGTTCCACAGGGAAAATCTTTAAACAAAGCTTAACGCTATATTAGTTTACTTTTATAAAAATACAAATATATATATAAGTAATATTATTATTATAAAGGGGGGTTTTACCGTTTAATGACCGGTTTGTCGATTTTAAAACTTTAGTCGCAGTTAAAACCAAATGTAAAATAATAAATAAATACAAGACTTAATTTAAAGCGTAAAGTAAATAACGATAATGAAATTGCGAATAATAAAAGTGCGATAAAATAAACTTGCAATAATTAAAAAGTACGATAATTAAAAGTGCAATTAAATACAATAACAATAAAAATGCGATAATTAGAAGTGCAATTAAATATAAAATAAAGGAAATTAAATATGAAATAAAAGAATTATGCTTATTTAAACTTCCGTAACCATGATGTTTGATGTGTTGATATTAGTTTTATGCCCATGGGTTAATTGTCCTTTGTCCTGGATTATTTAATATGTCCATCTGGTTTTTGTCCATAACAGTCCATCAGTCATAAATATAAAGTGCGAGTGTCCTCGTCAAATTATCCTTATACCCGAAGTTAAATATTCAAACTAATTGGGGATTCGAATTGTAACAAGGTTTTAATACTTTATTTAATGAATACACTAGGTTATCGACTGCGTGTAAACCAAGGTTTTACTACTTTGTTAACAATTACACCAATTACCCTTGAATGTAATTCACCCCTGTTTCAACAAGTCTATTAACTATTAATCCAGTTCCGTATCCGGTAAAATGAATAATTATTGGTATTTATAGATATCCCGCCCACCGTACCCAGTCAAGCGTATGTGGTTATATATAAATACGTCGAATTATAAGTTTGTATATTAAATTAACAAGGTATTGTTTAGTTAATATAAAACCCATTAATAACCCATAGTCTAATTTCCACAAGTGTCGTTCTTTTATCCAAACCCCAATTATGGTACAAAGCCCAATTACCCAATTTTAGTAATTAGCCCAACATCATGATTACTTCGGATTTAAATAAGCATAATAATAACTTAGCTACGAGACATTAAATTAAAAAGGTTGAACATAACTTACAATGATTAAAAATTGCGTAGCGTTACACGGACAGAATTTCGAATTACACCCTTACAACATTCGCTAACATACCCTTATTATTAGGATTAAAATTAAAATTAAAATATAATTTATAAATATAAATATTACGTTTAGATAGATGGATGGATATATATTTTATGAAAAATTGATCAGAATTCGTTGGGCTTTATAGGGAGTTTCAGTTTTTGGGGCTCCGCAACTCGTGGCCCTTTTCTTCTTCAAACTCCGCGAGTCGCGGAGATCGTTTTTACAGCTCACCCACATTTGGCTCTTTGTTTGCCGACGATTTATTTTATAAATATAATATATATATAATTAATATAATTAATTATATATTATATTATATTTATATACATAATTAACTTGTAATTTTTAGTCCGTTGCGTCGAGCATTGAGAGTTGACTCTGGTCCCGGTTCTGGATTTTCGAACGTCCTTGCGTACTATTTTATATCTTGTACTTTGCGTTTTGAATCTTGTACTCTTGTAATTTCGAGACGTTTCTTATCAATAATTGGAACCTCTTTGATTGTATTTTGTACTTTTGAGCTTTTTGGTCCTTTGCATCATCAATTCGTCGAATCTGTCTTTTGTCTTCACCTTTTATTATTTAAACGAATATCACTTGTAAATAGAACAATTGCAACTAAAAGCTTGTCTTTCTTGAGGAATAATGCTATGAAATATATGTTCGTTTTTAGCATTATCAAATATTCCCACACTTGAGTGTTGCTTGTCCTCAAGCAATATCGTCTTGAAATACTAGAATCACTTCTTTATTCTTCACACTTTGTACATCAGTGATTTCTATACGGCGGTATAAACAATGGTAGTAACGATATGGTTTACAGTTCCACATGACTATAAAAATTTAGATCCATTAAGGAAATTGGATCTTTATGAAAACATTTGATCTTTTGAAAATTAAATCTAGTTTTTACCCTAGATAAGTTTTCCGGAATAACCCTTCACCGGTGTTTGCAAAATATTTTTGTGGGTTTGGTGGGTTTCAGATTTGAAAATTTTAGCTCAAAACTTATGGTTTTGTGTCACCCACTTTCTAACCTTGTATTTGGAAAGCAACACGTCCAGTTTACTTGTCCCGTATATTACCTTTCGGAAAACTACCGTCCGGTTGTAAAGGAAAGCGTTGAACAAGCAACTGTTAAGGCAATGCCCCCTGAAATGCTTTTAATTATGGTCTATAACGTGTCGGACGCAATTACTATCCTTGGTAGGAGCAATAGTAAAGCTCACCCTTATAATTTGTCGGTCTGGCACAAGGTCCTGTCTTTGACCATGCTATGCAACCACCGTTCTTACGGTTGACACCCGATTTAGTTCAGGTGACCTAATGAATTCCAGGTGAATTCATAGGATTTTACGTTCAATGGTAATGAACGCATTGAAAATAGGGTTTTCAGAAAACAAATCGGTTTGTAATTTTGTCAAAATATTTTCTCGTTCAAGCTCGAGTTTAGATATCATTGAATTCCATGAGTTTGAATTCTCAATCTTTAAGGTCAATCTCTAGGATTGAGTAATATCAGGCTTAAAAGCTGATTTTTAATCTTTAAGGAGATTATCCTTTCTGGGGATCTGATTCATTAGTCTTATCTAGCTAATTTGCACGGTGCCCTCCCCATTTTACAAGACAGATCCTCTCATGGTTAGGATAAGTCTGACCACTTGGCGACCCTGTTTTATGCTGAGGTCCGTGGATTTCCTGCTGATTTTAGTGATGACTTTTCTAGATTTTTCGTCAACCTACAGCTGGTCTGGACGACAACTTCCTGACCTAAATCAAGAAGCGCGTTTCTTTTTCGGAAGACTTTACTTCCTTTTAATGATGGAATTGATTCATCGTGTAGATCCATCTCTTCTTTTCTTTCGTCGGGTAAAACAGTTTAGTTTAGTCCAAAGCAAAAGTATTTTCAGTTATTTGTACAAAAATATGTGACATATGTTTTGAATAACTTGGAGAATTTTCCAACACTTGGCTTTTATTTTCCTTTTTATTGTCCTCTATTCCATTTTAAATGAATTTTAACATTTTGGTTTGTTTCTCAATTTATGTCCTTTCCGAGGTAACAATAATTTCGGTGTTAAAACCTAGTTTTATCATTCATAAATATGTATAAACATGATTTTGAGTTCATTTAATTGAAAATTTTGAAAAATTTTACTAGAATTGGGTAGTTTGTATATAAGACTAGGGCTGTTCTTTATTATCAGAGAGCACTAGATTCTAATACAACTACTACTTTACTAGTATTTCTAATGGTAACCAAGTGTATAAAGTAAAAATTTTAAAATCCGAAAGAATTTAACCCCTTCCCACACTTAAGATCTTGCAATGCCCTCATTTGCAAGAAATCAGTAACAATTTAAATTATTGAGGGTGATTTGTGTGAAAATGATTAAATTTTACCAAAGTTTCCAAACATATTTGTGTTTGTTTGCTGAATGATAAAATGGTGCATATCATTTGTTCATTCCGTCTTGTTGTTATTTCACATATATTTTGCATCTTGTTGTCAAAAATTAGTTGCTTTTGCTGAACTTAATGCTAGTCTTTGAAAATGCGTTGTTTTACCCTGTTGTTTACATAAGATAAACTGCAAACATATATACATATTTTTGAAGTTTGGTATATTACCCCACATTCAACAATTATTAAAATCTAATAATAAAAGTTAGAAAATTATAAAAACTATTACAATATTAACATAAGTATTAAATGTATCAACATTACAAATTATAAAATAAATAAAACTAAGTAGACTAGGGATGATACTGATACCAGTAGGGGTTCCATGCATAACCATAGGTGCTATAAAATGCTTCGGCTGGGTTATACGTAGGATACGGTGGTTGAATCTCTATAGACCAGGGAGGGAATATAGGCGATGGAGTAGGAATATAGTTTCTACCTATATGTTGGCAATAAGCTATGATTTGGTTTTGATGAACTTGCCAATCTTCAAATGCTCTACGTCTAGCATTTTCATACTCTTGTGAAGCTATAAACCTTTGCATTTCTGCCATTTCATTTCCCCCTCCTACATTACCTTGCTGTTGGTTTCTCTCAACCTGTGGATGTCTACCATGGTATTGTACTGCGGCGTTATTTCGCCTCTTCAAAACTTTCGCACCATGGTATACATTTAAACCTATTGTATCGCGGGGTTCTAGTTCTTCGACTAACAATCCCCCCGACTTATATCCACACCGAGATATTCAGCAATC
This sequence comes from Rutidosis leptorrhynchoides, assembly GCF_046630445.1. Classification (NCBI taxonomy): domain Eukaryota; kingdom Viridiplantae; phylum Streptophyta; class Magnoliopsida; order Asterales; family Asteraceae; genus Rutidosis; species Rutidosis leptorrhynchoides. The sequence goes on from NC_092335.1 coordinate 192,177,130, forward strand.
AAAGTAATAAATATACCACCTCCTATTATGCTATGTGGTCTCATCCCCCTAACCATAGCTGATAAATAATAACCCACACAATAAGGTATACTTACAGCGCTTTGTGGGTCTCGAATACACATATGGTAAAACAAATCCTGTTCATTTACCTTTTCCTTATTCTTACCTCTTTGTGTAATCGAATTAGCTAAAAACCTATGAATTACTCTTAAGTCTGCTCTATCTATATCCAAATAAGAGTAATTTCCCCCTTTCAATCGGTGATGGCTTGTCATTTGACTCCATACACCATGTGTATCAAAATTTTCATCTATCTTTCTACCATTTAGTATCAACCCTCTACAATCGGCAGATGCTAACTCCTCAGGCGTATATATACGTAAAGCCTGAGCCATGTCTAGTAAAGACATGTGGCGCATCGAACCTCCTAACAAAAATCTAATAAAAGATCGATCGGTTAAACTAGCTACCCGATCATTTAATTCTATACTACACAACAATTCTTCACACCATACTTTATATACAGGTCTACGCATGGTGAATAAACGTACCCAGTCGTTAAAAGTAGAATTACCATACCTCTGTGCAAGTAATTCCCTAATTGGCCCGGCCAATTCTACAGCTTCTAATGGTCCCCATTCTATGACCCTAGGTACCTCAACAACTTTAGAATGAAGAGTATGCAAACCCCTTTGGTATTTTGGATAATCTATCCAAAGTTTGTCAAATCTCAGGTTCGGGTGCAAATCTTCCAAGTGCATATCAGAAAATGTCATGACTGGATGAGGTATATCTTGTTTGTAGTAGTTATCCACCTCCTGTTGTTCCGCATTCTCAGCAGGAGCATTGCGAGTTTGGGATGAAGATTCACCCCTTTCAGTCTGCAAAATACATCAAACACAATTTTTATGCATCCAAATATGCATTAGTGTCAGCAAAATCATCAATCAAAATAATTACAATGACATGATCAATTTATATCAAACTTAAGCTCATTTTCATATTTTCATCAAATCTACACTTTTTCAAATAAGCATATACGAAAATATTCGCCAAGTTCATAAGCATTCAACTCAAATAACATGTCAAAATAATCATTACTAGCAATTAAACAAGTTTCAAATGGCATTATCTCTCAAAAATCAAGTTCATGAATTTTAGACTTGAAAAAGTCAACTTTAATTCTCAAAATCATGTTTAGGCTCAAAGTTTGGATCATTTAACTACCTAAACATGTTACACTACTTAATTTAGCAACAATTCATGACAAAAATCGGCCATAACCTGTTTATATCAAAAAGCCCCAAATTTGCTCAAGAACACAAACCCTAGATTACTCAAAATTAGAAGTTTAAGGCTTCTTATCATGTTAAATAGCATCAATCTAGGTTATACAAACATAATACATAAATAATTTAAGCATAATTACACTAAAAAGCATCAAAATCAAATTGGGTATAAAATTGCTCAAGAACACTAATTTTCGGATTAAATGGTGTTTAGGTGTAGAAATTTACCGTTTTTCTTGAGTAATTCCTTGATAGCATCCTTCTCAACATGATTTTAGTAAAAGATTTGATGATTAACGGTGAAAAACTTCGATTTTTGTGTGATATTTTCGGGTTTTTTTCGCAGTATGTTTTGTGGGTGTTGTGTGGACTGAGCTGTTCCAGCTCCTTTATTTTTTTTTCTGTAATTCGGTCCCTCCGCGAGTCGCGGGGTTTGGTAGCCTCAAACACCGTGAGTCGCGGTGTTTGGCTTTTTTTTTTTTTTTTTTATATAAAATCTTAACTTAATAAACAAATATAAAATAAATTTAAAATTTTGTTTTCCTTTGTTGTTTAGGACGAGGTCGTTTCGGATCGATGTCCTAGTCCGTCCTTCGACAAAATTTTAAAATTTGTCTTTTTCAAGCGATTGTTTTTAAAGCTTAGATTTTTGGGTTTTTTAATGTTTTTGGCATACTTTAATTCAATAAGATTAAAAATAATGATAATAAAAGTTCTCGTCCCTCCCTCGGTTAAAGCAATTTCGGTTCAGAGACCTAGTCTTCAACTTACGACGAATTTTAAAAATCATATTTTTAACTTAGCGAAATAAAGTAAATTTTTATTTTTAAATTCACACAACTTAAATTTAAAATGCATAAAATTCAAAATTAATATTAAAAATTCATACCAAACTTAAATTTAAAAATTCAATAAAATTCACACCAAACTTAATTTAAATTTTTATATTATAAATTCACACCAAACTTATATTAATTTTTCGAATACTTACAATTTTAAATATATTGATTTTACAAAGTGTACAATATTAATTTAAAATTTATATATTAATTTTAAAAACATGGTAAAAATAAAATTAAAAATCTTTTTGGCTTTTTATCCCACTTTAATCAATCAAATATTATCAAAAATATACGCCCCTCTTTTCGGTAAAGTAATTTTGGTTCCATGACCTAATTTAACTCATGACGAATTTTTGAAATATTTTGGGTTGATTGATTAAAGATATTTATACCTTAAGAATAAACGTTAAATTTCGCAGTGATGTAATAAATTTTTGAATGATATCAATAATTTTGGTCGCCAAACCTAATTTTATTCAATACCAATTTAATACTTTTTAGCGAACAAATTAGCGTTTATTATCAAAAGGTTAAAAAAAAATTAAAAATAAAAACTGTACAGACTTACCTGTGAGATAGTATTCTTAGTTATACTATCTATCCCATTCATAAGATAGTCGGTTTAATTGATTTTCCATGGCTACATAGGCGTAACCTCGAGCATTCAGTGTTTTTTCTTCTAAACATATGAACGGTCCGTCTCTGCATAAAGTAACAAATTCGGTATTTGAATAGGTTTGATTATTTAAACATTTACCTCCATGTGACCATTTTCCGCATTTGTGACATCTTTCTAGGTGTCGTGCTCTTCTTTTCGCTGCAGATTTTGATTTTCCTTTACCAAATTGTAACTTATTATCTTCGCATCTGGATTCTTTTTTTACTCCGTCCAATCTTTCTCTGATTACTGATACTATTTCACTTGGTAGTGTGTCATTATTACATTTAGTGATCAAAGCGTGTAGCATTAGACCATGGTTTAGTTCACAGGCAGTCTTCATTTTGTAAAAACCTAAAAAAATAAAAATTCAGAATGGGGGGAGAAAACTAGTTCTTTAGGGTCTGCTAGGGAAAGACCATTCGGGTTCCATTTTCGAGAACTACATGAAAACAGACAATCTAACTCTAACAGAAATACATATTATCCTTTAAAGACTTGATTCTCCCCACACTTAGTTAGCTGTGGTGTTGAAATTGTGATTAACTTCGTTGTCGACTTCCATCGGACTATCTATGTAGTGTTTAACTCTGTGACCATTAACTTTAAATTCAATCCCATTTGAATTTATCAATTCTACTATTCCGTATGGAAAAACTCTTTTAACTATGAATGGTCCAGACCATCTTGATTTCAATTTTCCAGGAAATAGCTTGAATCGTGAATTGAAAAGAAGAACTCTGTCTCCTTCTTTAAATTCTTTTAAACTTCTGATTCTTTTATCATGCCATTTCTTCGTTCTTTCTTTATTGATTAACGAATTTTCGTATGCTTCATGTCTTAATTCTTCTAATTCGTTTAGTTGACTTAATCGTAGACGTCCAGCTTCATGTATATCAAGATTACATTTCTTCAAAGCCCAAAATGCTTTGTGTTCAATTTCTACTGGAAGATGACATGCTTTTCCATAAACAAGTCTAAAAGGTGTGGTTCCAATTGGAGTTTTGTAGGCTGTTCTAAAAGCCCAGAGTGCATCCTCCAATTTAATGGACCATTCCTTCGGATTTGATCCTACGGTTTTCTCTAGAATACGTTTTAAAGCTCGGTTGGTATTTTCAACTTGTCCACTTGTTTGTGGATGATAAGCAGTGGAGATTTTATGAGTTACTCCATATCTTTTAAGAACTTTCTCAAGTTGATTATTACAGAAATGAGTTCCCCGATCACTTATTAAAGCTTTCGGTGTTCCAAACCTTGCAAAAAGACGTTTTAAAAAGTTGACTACAACTCGTGCATCGTTAGTTGGGAGAGCTTGTGCTTCCGCCCATTTAGATACATAATCAATGGCTACGAGAATATAGAGATTATTATGAGATTTTGGAAATGGACCCATAAAGTCAATACCCCAAATGTCAAATACTTCACATACTTGGATGACATTTTGTGGCATTTCATCACGTTGACTTATTTTTCCGGCCCTTTGACAAGCATCACAGGATTTGCAAAGAAGGTGTGCGTCTTTGTAAATTGTAGGCCAATAGAATCCAGCATCATAAACTTTTCTTGCTGTTAGTTGAGGCCCATAATGCCCTCCTGTTGGTCCTGTGTGACAATGGTTTAATATTTTACTGGCTTCATCTCCGAATACACATCGGCGTATTATTCCATCTGGACAACTTTTAAACAAATGTGGATCTTCCCAGAAATAGTGTTTTATATCACTAAAGAATTTTTTTCGTTTTTGGTACGATAATCCTTTTTCAAGGAATCCACAAACTAAGTAATTTGCATAGTCTGCAAACCATGGAATTTCTTTATAATCTATCTTCAATAGATATTCATCAGGAAAGTTGTCTTGTATGGCCGATTCATTTAGAACTTCTAATGCGGGATTTTCAAGTCGAGAAAGATGATCAGCGGCGAGATTTTCTGCTCCTCTTTTATCTCGGATTTCAATATCAAACTCTTGTAAGAGTAAGATCCAACGGATTAATCTTGGTTTAGCATCTTGTTTCGAAAATAGGTATCTAAGAGCAGAATGGTCGGTATAAACCACCGTTTTTGCTAGAACGAGATATGATCGAAATTTGTCAAAAGCAAAGACAATAGCAAGGAGTTCTTTTTCAGTAGTTGTATAGTTCGTTTGTGCTCCTTGTAACGTCTTACTAGCATAATATATAGGTTGAAATCGTTTTTCAATCCTTTGTCATAAAACGGCTCCCATTGCAAAATCACTTGCATCGCACATTAGTTCAAATGGTAGATTCCAATTTGGTGTTATCATGATCGGCGCATTAGCAAGTTTCTCTTTAAGAATATTAAAATATTTGATACGTTCATCTGAAAAGATGAATGGAGCATCCTTTTCTAGGAGTTTATTCATAGGAGTGGCAATTTTAGAAAAATCTTTTATGAAACGTCGGTAAAAACCGGCATGCCCTAGAAAACTCCTAACTCCTCTAACATTGGTGGGATGTGGAAGTTTAGCAATTACATCTACTTTAGCTCTATCCACTTCAATTCCTTCTTTTGAAATTTTATGTCCAAGAACGATGCCTTCTTTAACCATGAAATGGCATTTCTCCCAATTAAGTACTAGATTTGATTGTTCGCATCTAATAAGCATTCGTTCCAGATTAGCTAGACATGATTCAAATGTATCACCGAAGACTGAAAAGTCATCCATGAAAACTTCCATGCATTTTTCTATCATGTCATGAAAAATCGCCATCATACACCTTTGAAAGGTTGCAGGGGCGTTGCAAAGTCCAAATGGCATGCGTTTGTAAGCAAAAGTACCATAAGGGCACGTGAATGTGGTTTTCTCTTGATCTTCAGGTGCTATTGGAATTTGAAAATATTCAGAAAATCCATCTAGAAAACAATAGTAACTATTTCCGGCTAATCTTTCCAACATTTGATCAATGAAAGGTAAGGGAAAGTGATCTTTTCTGGTGGCGTCATTTAATTTTCTATAATCAATACACACATGCCATCCTGTTACAGTCCTAGTAGGAATAAGCTCATTTTTCTCATTTGTAATGACAGTCATGCCACCCTTCTCAGGCACGCATTGAACTGGGCTTACCCATGGACTATCGGAGATTGGATAAATTAGACCTGCATCTAGCAGTTTAATAATCTCTTTCTTAACTACATCTTGCATATTAGGATTTAGTCTTCGTTGGTGTTGCACATACGTTTTATGACCTTCTTCCATAAGGATTTTATGTGTGCAATACGAAGGACTTATTCCTTTAATATCATGAATCTTCCATGCAATGGCTGGTTTATGAGCTTTCAACACAGAAATGAGTTGTGATTTCTCATTTTCAGTAAGAGAAGACGATATTATTACAGGTAATTCAGATTCACCATGTAAATAAGCGTATTCCAAATGGTTTGGAAGTGGTTTTAACTCAAATTTCGGAGGTTCTTCTATCGATGATTTGTATCGATATCTGTCTTCTTCTTTTAGCATTTGGATTTCTTCTGTTGTTGGTTCATATCCATTAGCTATAAGTGTAGCTAACATTTCAGCTTCATCAATTGGTTCATTACCTTCTCCTAAAGAACATTCTCCTGTTCCTTGTAATTCTGGAAATTCTTCTAACAATTCTGCATGTGAATCTATAGTTTGAATATAATAACATGTATCATCTGCAGATTGCGGTTGTTGCATTGCTCTATCAACTAAAAAGGTAACACTCTAGTCCTCTATACTTAGGGTCAATTTCTTACCGAACACGTCTATCATTGCTTTAGCCGTATTTAAGAAGGGTCTTCCTAATATGAGAGGAACTTGAGAATCTTCTTCCATGTCCAGAACAACAAAATCTACTGGAAATACTAAAGTACTAACTTTAACTAGCATGTTCTCCATTATCCCTCTAGGATATTTTATTGATCGATCAGCTAGTTGTATACTTATTCTAGTTGGTTTCAATTCTCCAAGGTCTAGTTTAGCGTATAGTGAATACGGCATTAAATTTATACTAGCACCTAAGTCTGCCAATGCTTCTATTGAACTAAGACTACCCAGAAAACATGGAATTGTATAACTTCCTGATCAGATAATTTTTCTGGTATCTTATTCAACAGCACTGCTGAACAATTAGCATTCATGGTAACAGCCGAGAGTTCTTCCATTTTCTTTCTATTTGAGATTAGATCTTTCAAGAATTTAGCATATCTAGGCATTCCTGAAATCACATCAATGAAAGGAAGATTTACATTTATCTGTTTAAACATATCCAAGAATTTGGATTGCTCGGCTTCAAGTTTCTCTTTTTTCATTTTACTCGGGTAAGGAAGTGGTGGTTGGTATGGTTTAACATAAGGTTTAGCCTTAACTATGTTATCTTCATTAACCTTTTCAACTACCGGTTCTTTTTCCTTATCTTGTTCAGGTTGTGGTTCTTGTGGAGTAGGAATAGCTTCATCAGAAGTTACAAGTATTTCAGGTGGTTTAAGTGTTGTACCACTTCTTGTGGTAATGGCTTTAGCTGTTTCATTCCGGGGGTTAGCATTTGTATCACTAGGTAAACTTCCCGGTTTTCTTTCACCTATTAACCTTTCTAGGTTACTTACTTCTTGTTCCAGATTTTGAATAGAAGCTTGTTGATTTCTAAATGCTTGAGCATTTTGTTCATTAGTTTGTTTCTGAGATGTGAAAAAATGCGTTTGAGTTTCAACTAGCTTCGTCATCATATCTTCTAAATTCGGCTTTTTATCATCGGTTTGTTGTGGTGGTTTGTTTTGAAAATTAGGTCTTTGCTGGTTGTAAGTATTATTGGATACTTGTTGATTGCTAGGACCTTGTTGGTTGTTATATGGAATATTTCGGTTATAATTATGGTTTTGATTGTAAATCAGTCTTGGCGGTTGATAATTATTCTGATAATTATTTCCAGGCCTTTGGTTTATGTATGAAATATTCTCTCTTTGTTCCATTGTTAATTCAATACTGAGACAATCTTTTGTCAAATGTGGTCCTCCACACTGCTCACAACTAATTCGTATTGAGTGAATATCCTTAGTCATCTTTTCCATTCGTCTCTCGACAGCATCTATCTTTGCGGAAATGGAATCTAAGTCATGGCTAGAATCGGCTCTAGCTGCTTTAGATGATCTAACGATATCTTTTTCTTGGTGCCACTCATATGAGTGGGAAGCAGTGTTATCAATAATTTGTAAGCATCAGTTTTGGTTTTCTTCATAATAGAACCACCAGCTGCTATATCTATGTCTTTCCTTGTAGTGATGTCGCATCCTTGGTAGAATATTTGTACTATTTGACAGGTATCTAAACCATGTTGCGGACATCCTCTCAATAACTTTCCAAATCTTGTCCAAGCCTCATATAGAGTTTCATTTGGCTTCTGTGTGAATGTAACAATTTCTCCTTGAAGTCTTACGGCTTTAGATGCAGGAAAGAATTGTTTAAGAAATTTTTCAACTAAAACATCCCATGTATCGATCGCCCCTTCAGGTAACAATTCCAACCAATCTTTGGCTTCTCCCTTTAAAGTCCAGGGAAATAACATGAGATATATCTGTTCATCCTCTACTTCTCGGATTTTAAATAGTGTGCAGATCCTATTAAAGGTACATAAATGTTCATTTGGATCTTCCTTCGGCGCACCACTAAATTGGCATTGATTAGTCACCATGTGTAGAATTTGTCCTTTGATTTCATAATCTGGCGCATTAATGTCTGGATGAGTAATTGCGTGACCTTTGGCCAGTGCGTTTGGCTCTCATTCGATCTTCCATACTTAAAGGTTCTGTTACTTCCATAATTGAATTTGTTGAATCTGAATCACTAGAGGATTCTGATTTAATGGTTCGTTCCTCAACAATCTCTGTTTGAATGATTGGTGGTTCCGGAGGAAAATTTAATGGTTCAGGATCTACGAATTGTCCCTGAATATTCTCAGGATTCTCAATTGTGAGATCGGTTTCAAAAAATGGATTATCAGAAATTTGAATTAGAGTACTTGGTCGACTGGATGACGATTCTAAAGAAAAATTAACGGCGACAATATTTGCTAGATGTCTTGATCGAGTTACAGGTGGTGAACGTACAAAAGGTGGTGAACGTCTTGCTCGGTGCATTCACTGAATATCCTATTAGTTTTTAAAAGGAAAGAAAAAATTATATAAGTTATCCAATTAATAGAATTTTCTGATTTTGCCCACGTTTCGAATAGCCAAAAGATGCAGCAGAGGGGCAGGATTCGTTTGGTCTCAATATAATTGAGTACTGTTTGGCTCCAATAACCCGGTCCACGTACAAATCCAACTATTACTACGAACCAGAAAATTTTGATGTCTATCAATTTAACCACTTAAAATAAATTTTCGTAATTTTAAGAAATTTAGAGAAGAAGTAGAAAAAATTCTAAGTCCTAAAAACTAGAATGGCGAGAAATAAGAGAGAAAAAGAGTGCGTCAAAAAAGGTCGAAAAAGAAAAGGGTTGAAAAATAAAAGGTGACGGAAAAATAAAAGAAACTTATAACACTTAAAAACACTTGACTAACCTAACCTTATTACTACAACTAACTTAAAATTATAATCGCAAATTGAGATTACTAATTGGAATGATAATTGATACATAGGTAAAAGTTGTCTAAAAATATTAAAGCTTACAGGAAAAACTAAATCCCAAATGGAAATAACTTAAAAAGAAACTAAAACTTAAAAAGGCGTCGCAAAATTCTAAAGTACCTAAATCTTAGTCTAAAGAAAAAGCACTTAAGGAATTCTACGGCAAAGCCTAAAAATCTAGAAGTAAAAATAACTTTGGCAAAAACTAAGTTTAAAACTAAATATGAACTAAAAATACAAATATTACGCTAAAACGATTAAAAAGGGACAAAATATAAAAATAAACTAAAAGTTGTAAAAAGTACAATTTTTATAAAAATATTATTTTTATATTATCTATTTTATAAAACTATTAATTTATATATATAATAAAACTAATTAAAATTTAAAATACAATTTAATTTAAAAACTTAAACTAATTATATTAATAATTAAGTAATTAGGGTTTATTAATAATAACAATTAATAATTACCCGTAATAAATGCTGATTAGGGTTTCTGTCGGTGTCAGGGTGGCTCCGCGAGTTGCGGTATTCCAAGCAGCAAACTCCGCGAGTCGCGGGGTTCCAATTTTCAACTCAGGTACAGTTTAAAATTCGGCGCATTTTTTTTTCCTGTTTAAATAAAAATATTTATATAATAAAAACTTATATTTAAAAACTAAAATAAAAATAGAACTACTTTATAATTTTAAAAATATCTTAAAAATAGATTTATATATATATTAATTTTTTTTAAATAAAAATATTTAAATAAAACTTATATTTTTATAAAATAAAAATAAAGAAACTTTATAAAACTTAAATATTTGACAAAATCTTAAAAAAATATATAAATTTTTTTTTCTTTTTATATTTTCGAATAATAAAAAACGTATTTTTACAAAAGTGAATTTTAATAAAAGTAAACTAAAAATAAAAATCTTTTTTTTTTATAATTATTAGCGTTGCGCTTCCGGCTTTTAAGCTAGATTTCCCCGGCAGCGGCGCCAAAAATACTTGATAGTTAAAGCTAAGGGTATAAAATACTATTAAATTTTTAGCAAGAAATACTATTAAATACGATACAATTTTACACAAGATATTTATTTATTTAGAGAATGGATATACTTAAACCTTGCTACAACACTTATAGGCAGTGTACCTAATCGTACAGTAGTGTAGTTTTTAGTAAGTCCGGTTCGTTCCATAGGGAAAATCTTTAAACAAAGCTTAACGCTATATTAGTTTACTTTTATAAAAATACAAATATATATATATATAAGTAATATTATTATTATAAAGGGGGGTTTTTACCGTTTAATGACCGGTTTGTCGATTTTAAAACTTTAGTTGCAGTTAAAACCAAATGTAAAATAATAAATAAATACAAGACTTAATTTAAAGCGTAAAGTAAATAACGATAATGAAATTGCGAATAATAAAAGTGCGATAAAATAAACTTGCGATAATTAAAAAGTACGATAATTAAAAGTGCAATTAAATACAATAACAATAAAAATGCGATAATTAGAAGTGCAATTAAATATAAAATAAAGGAAATTAAATATGAAATAAAAGAATTATGCTTATTTAAACTTCTGTAACCATGATGTTTGACGTGTTGATTTTAGTTTTATGCCCATGGGTTAATTGTCCTTTGTCCTGGATTATTTAATATGTCCGTCTGGTTTTTGTCCATAACAGTCCACCAGTCATAAATATAAAGTGCGAGTGTCCTCGTCAAATTATCCTTATACCCGAAGTTAAATATTCTAACTAATTGGGGATTCGAATTGTAAGAAGGTTTTAATACTTTGTTTAATGAATACACCAGGTTATCGACTGCGTGTAAACCAAGGTTTTACTACTTTGTTAACAATTACACCAATTACCCTTGAATGTAATTCACCCCTGTTTCAACAAGTCTATTAACTATTAATCCAGTTCCGTATCCGGTAAAATGAATAATTATTGGTATTTATAGATATCCCGCCCACCGTACCCAGTCAAGCGTATGTGGTTATATATAAATACGTCGAATTATAAGTTTGTATATTAAATTAACAAGGTATTGTTTAGTTAATATAAAACCCATTAATAACCCATAGTCTAATTTCCACAAGTGTCGTTCTTTTATCCAAACCCCAATTATGGTACAAAGCCCAATTACCCAATTTTAGTAATTAGCCCAACATCATGATTACTTCGGATTTAAATAAGCATAATAATAACTTAGTTACGAGACATTAAATTAAAAAGGTTGAACATAACTTACAATGATTAAAAATAGCGTAGCGTTACACGGACAGAATTTCGACTTACACCCTTAAAACATTCGCTAACATACCCTTATTATTAGGATTAAAATTAAAATTAAAATTAAAATTAAAATATAAATTATAAATATAAATATTACGTTTAGATAGATGGATGGATATATATTTTATGAAAAATTGATCAGAATTCGTTGGGCTTTATAGGGAGTTTCAGTTTTTGGGGCTCCGCGACTCGCGGCCCTTTTCTTCTTCAAACTCCGCGAGTCGCGGAGATCGTTTTTACAGCTCACCCACATTTGGCTCTTTGTTTGCCGAAAATTTATTTTATAAATATAATATATATATATAATTAATATAATTAATTATATATTATATTATATTTATATACATAATTAACTTGTAATTTTTAGTCCGTTGCGTCGAGCGTTGAGAGTTGACTCTGGTCCCGGTTCCGGATTTTCAAACGTCCTTGCGTACTATTTTATATCTTGTACTTTGCGTTTTGAATCTTGTACTCTTGTAATTTCGAGACGTTTCTTATCAATAATTGGAACCTCTTTGATTGTATTTTGTACTTTTGAGCTTTTTGGTCCTTTGCGTCTTCAATTCGTCGAATCTGTCTTTTGTCTTCACCTTTTATTATTTAAACGAATATCACTTGTAAATAGAACAATTGCAACTAAAAGCTTGTCTTTCTTGAGGAATAATGCTATGAAATATATGTTCGTTTTTAGCATTATCAACTTGCCATTACCTTAGCCAATTTTGCCCAAGATTTGGTCAATTTTACACCAAATCAAGTCCTTAGCCCTTAAATTACCATTTAGTTCAATAGCACACAAAATAGGCTCCAAGATCGTCAAAAACCGAACAAAGTGAGGGAGATATCGCGAGATAAAACAAATATAAATGGAGTGATATCAAACCCCTTACATTTGAATCTTTTCTTGTCCTCAAGCAAACAATCGACAAAACAAGCTTTGGAGATAGAGAACAAATAAGTGAACAATGCCAAAGCGCAAAAAGTTTGGGCACAAATTGATACCTTCATGAACATGCACTTGATGGCTAGAGTGTTCTCCAAATACTTGCACTTGCTTAGGACCAAGCACAAACATCATCTTCTTCTTCTAACATAGGCTCAATGCAAGCTTCACATAATATCTTCACTAATCATGACTTCGAATCTTCAATCCTCAATCACTAACACAAACACATTTCAAGCCTAAGTCTACCCGAACCAATCATTCGCCCGGCCAAAGTCAACTTCATCTTCGAGAAGGTCATCAAACACCAATCACAAAGTATCAAATCTTTACAAACTCAAACTTGACCTCCTTGACCTTGGCCAAATATGTAGGATTCACGGAATAACCATAAACTCATCAAACTAATCAATCACATCAAATCTCCAAATTAATCAAAATCTAACATAAATCTACTCAAATATACTCAAAGTGTACTCAAAAGATGTAAAATGCACCCAAAACGAATAAGGGCCATAAGTATCATACCAATCACCAATTGTCAAGAAATACATCGTGTAAAGTATATACTTCCAAAAAGAATGCTCACCTCATCAACTCGCGATGGCTATCCCTCTTCCACCTCCATGCCCCCAAAACACCTATTTTCGTTAATTCCAATAATGGTCGTCAATTCTAAATAATAATCGTCAATTCCAAGTATAGGGTTAAGGTGGGTGTGCCAAAGGTAAGGGACTGGGTACCTTACCTTTATTAGTCACCCGGGCACGGGGTAACCGGCACTCATCAAGCTTTCTATCATAACTCTATAGTTTCTCTCTTAGTAGGGTGAAAGAATTGACGGAGGTTCATGAAATTAGGGCCCCACGTGGCTAAATAAGAGTGTCCGTCAATTCCAAATTTTGAAGCACTAGGAAGACTTTAACTTCCTTAAAAAGGATCGAGCTTGACTTAGGAGACTTTACTCCCAAGCATGGAACAAACATAACTTGGAAGACTTTACTTCCAAGTTTGGAAGACTTTACTTCCAAAATGAAACATTGTGAGTGTTAAAGCTTGAAGCTTGTATTGACTTATCTACTTCCCACATAACAAGCTTTTATGCTTATTTTAAGAAAAGGTAGGAAGTAGTTACTACCTTTCCGTTAATTGATTGCACAAGGGTGCCATAGCTTTTGGCTATGGGTTGTATTGTCTAGCAACACTAGTACGAAGCCATTGCTCCTAAAAAGGATAGCACTTTGTGAAGCTCGGTGGCTCCTCTTCCCACGATATGATACATCTATTGAAACATCATGAAATGATGAGACAACCAATGTCAATATGAAATGGTGTAGATTAGGAAGTCTCTTAAACAAAGTAATGCAAAATTCGGTAGACTTGACTCCCTACAATGGATGCACTTGATTCATCCAGAAGTGTTAAAGCACGAAGCTTTAAATACTTGGTTTTGGTGCACATGCATAAAAGACTTTAACTTTCAAACACAAGTTTGATTTTTTCTCAAGATTTTATCATTTTCGCACAAAATCATATGAAAAGTGAAAGACTTTACTTTACTTTCACTTGTGAATTGCAAGAGTGAAACAAAAGGAAGACTTTACTTCCTTAAGTTTTGAAAAAACAAGAAAAATACTTTACTTTTCCCAAAAATTTTGAAAATTTTACAAGTTTTAACCATTTTAGTGTTTATCATATGAATTACTGTTATGGTTAAAGACTTGTTCCAAAAATTTGTTCGACAATGCAAGCTTCAAACTTTGTAGTGTATGTGATACGTTTACCCAAAAAAGTTCAAAATGGCCCGATATTTTAACTCTTACATTTAGTGTATGTAATGCCCTCATTGCATTAAAACGATATAATAAGTGAAAATGAGGGACACTTTGAAATAGAAAAGTTGAGAGAAAAGAAAGTCAAACCGGTTGAGATCAAATGATCTTTGTTGTCACCATTTGGATAATATGTAGTCACCAAGGTCGCTTGCATGTCGTTGTACCACTTGTTGAGCCAAAAGAAGGAGCCAAGTGCATATGGCATTCTCTACAATTGAAGTATGCTCACAAGGTACAAAATGTGTGGGGCCATAATCGGGGGATTATGCGCGCCCATAAAAAATTATAACGCTCCAAAGTCATCAACAAAGTATGCTAAACGTCCATAAACATAATGAGATTCTCAACCAAACAACTCAATCAATAAGATCACATTCAAAAGATAGTCTCTATTCCCCAACAAACAAGCATAAGATAATAATGATCACATGCATAATCCAACGAATCAATCAACACATAAATTAACATTATACGCATAACAAGAACGGATATAACATCACGAAATAAGTTCAAGTTATTACAAAACAAATTAAAATTCATAATTGTTTCATCCGGGAATCACATACCCTCCAGATTCAAATACCTACCATCATAACCCATAATCAAACACAAACGAATTGTTTTCATCACACAACCAAATCACCAAGTTGTACAAATTTCCCCAAACCATCCGCCCACAATTATTACATGATAAATATTCAAACAAAAGTTTCACAAATCAACCAACCATAAGTTTTTACTAAACCACAAATAAAGGGAGCAAGAGCACAACAATAAAAGTTACCACCAATTATAACCTCCGTAGTACGAGCTTCCGAATTGGTCCGGGTTTGGATAATCCTCATAGTTTGGTAGCCTACTCCACTCATCTTGCTCTTGTTGTTGTTGTCACCTCAATCGCTCGAAATTCTTGAATTCTTAGGCTCTCCTAAGAGCTTCATTGTGGTATAGTCAACAAGAGGTTGGCTTCTTGGGTGCTCGTAATTATACGGGTTGTAAGTGGGAGCAAAAGGAATATGCTCATTTGGGTCCGCGTGGCTCAGTTGGTTGCAATGGACTTGCCATTGAGATACCGCATGGAGGCCCAAGAAGTTGTAACGCGCTTCGTATTATTGGTTGCTTTAGTTAATATTAAGTTGGTTAAATTGATTAGCAATCCAATCTTGGTCATACCCCCCGGAACACTACTTCCCGCGCCCTGTGCTCCACTACTCGATCCAATATTACCCATCTCATAACCATGCATCACCCTCTCCTCTTCTTCACCTTCATTCTCTTCCTCTACATTAATGTTCCCTAGATCAAACCATCTCCTCATGGTGTTATATTGGTCCCGCTTAAGAATCATACCTCCCTTATAGTCAACATACCCAAATCTACCCATTTCGTTAGCCGTATACCCCGAGATGTCAATCCCTAATTGATTTGCTATCCTAGTTACAAACACGCCACCTATTATGCCTTTCTTCCCCTTAGTCCCATTCTTGTCAAAAAGATATTTGGCTATAACATGAGGGACATGGATACTTTCGTGGTGAAAGATTCGATCAGTGAGCCAAATGTCTAAATGGGCCATTTTCTCATTGCTGTAAAAACGGTAGTTAACCATGTTGGCAATGAATCGGGCTATGATCCGATGGGGAATTGTCCTTAAGGTGTTGGCAACGGTCTTTCTCGGACTAAAAACTCCGGCGCTCATTTGGTGCCAAGTTGCGGGATAGTCAAATTCCTTAGGGTTAGTGGTGGGAATTTTTCATGACAAAAGATAAGACCAAAGGATTTTATGTTTGTTCTTAAATTCTCTGTATAATCCTAAGGCTTTGATAAATTGAAGCATGCTCATGCTTCGGTATTGCCCAGCTAGGTAAAACTGCATATAGGAAGGGTCATCGATTGCGTCTACCCTAAAGTTGACAGTTAGGGTGGAAGTGAACTCTAGGGTAGGGACAACATAAACATGCTATTTAAGTTGAAAATTGGGACCCAAGGGTTAAGTGACAAGCTCCTATATTCAACCTTAAAAAGATCCTTAACCTCTTCGCGCATGTTTGCTTCATCTAGTGGAGACCAGTCAATATACTTTCCTTTGTAGAATTTATCTTTAAGCCTAAGTTCTAGGCCTACTCTGTATCGTTCATTCATCAAAATCTGTTGCAGACAGGGGTCTGCTGAAAGCCTACGGATGTCCTCTGGGATCATTGGTACTTCTTCTTCTTCTACTTCTTGTTGAGCTACAGGTCATTTCCCTCTTCCTTTGAATCCAATGCTCTTTTGTCGCTTAGACCCACTTCCGGATGTTCCATGTGATCTCGGGGTTTCGCTAGTCTACAACACAAGACAAACAAGAGAAACATTGTGGAGAGGTATATGTTAGCATATAAATAATTAGTCTTGAAACTTCAACCATCATCACCAAGTTGATTCCAATAATTCACAACAAGTTTTATCATGCAACGTATGTCAACATTTATCATACATGACTAAAACAAGTGCAATTAATCATTGTAAAGCATGAAATCAAACAAAGATAAACCTCATGGCACAATCTTAAATTCAATAAAAATTTGCAAAATTTAGCTCATGCAATGAAATATCAAATCATATGTAGTATCACAAGCTAAACATGCATTATCATCAATCATTAGGTCTCATTTGGTCAAACATAGTCAACATGAACCAATTACAAAAAGTCAACCCTAGCCAAAGTCTAATTCGTTCAAAATTTGGCTAAGACAAAGAGTATTCATCAAATTATAGCAATTCTTCATGTTATAATACAAATAAGCTACAAAAAATACATTATCACTAATCAAATGCTCATATTGGTCAAACCAAGTCAAACCTCAAACTCAGGAACCCTAATTTACAAATTTAAATCATACAAGCATGAAAAATAGAATCAAAGCAAGATAATCATGGTAACCTATCAATTAAGCATTAACAACATCAATTAACACTCCAATTTGGCTCAGAATCAAAAACCCGCAAATTGGATGAACCCTAGAATTTCATAGTTGAAATCGATGTAACTAATCATGCAAATCATGTTAATAAGCATCAATGTAGTCTAGATTCATCAACAATTTAACCATTAACATCATTAATCAAGCATAATCTACGAATTAAGTATAAAGAGAAAAATAGTAAAAATCACAAGAATCATGTTAAAGAACGAATTTAAATGATGGATTCTTACTTTTTCCATGTTAAATGTTGAAGATTCGCAAGAAATTAGATGAAATTTGAAGTTTTGGATTGATTAGGGTCGATTAGGGTTGAGAGAACGCCACACTTAGAGAGAAAAATTGAGTTGGGTGTGAAAAAGTGAAGTTTTGGTCGTGTAGATTTCTTAAGTAACCAGGTACAGGAGCGCCGCTTTTGGAACAGGAGCGCCGCTCCTGGTAAAAGGAAAGCGTCTCTCTTGGAGAAAAACCGTTGCTCTTGGCGAAATAAAAGCGCCGCTTTTGAAAACAAAAGCGCCATTCTTGGCCACTTTCTATTTTTGGTCCCAAAATACAGGTTAAAGCGTCGCTCTTGAAACAGAAGCGTCGCTCTTGAAGATGAAAAGCGCCGCTCCCAGGACAAAAGCATCGCTTTTGTACCTGATTGCAGTTTTCCCAGTTTAAAGTCCATTTTGACCCATTTACAAACTATTTGTTGGTGTTTTCCAGTTTTACCCATATGCATGAAATGCAAAAAATATAAAATGCAACTAAGAAAAGGAATATCATACAATTCTAAACGAAATGCAACTACGAGAAATTATGTACACACTTGCAGAAAGGTTTTAACGAGTCTATCACCCGACTCCCATCCCCTTGAGAATTCAACTAATACCGGGGTGGTAAACTTTCCCTCCCTTTGAGCTAATGGAAACATTTTCATTACTGCCACCACTTAACATTGATATTAACCACTCATTCATTACTTTGGTTTCATTGATTAAATTTTTAAGTTTAACTTTTTCACGTTTTGACAAGTTTGAAATTAGGCGTTTTCTCAAATGTTCATCCCTTTTGGATGAAGCCCGATGCACCCGCCCAAACAATTTTCTCATGGACTTGTCAACAAAGTCATTTTGATCTTTGGGTTTACATTGAGTTCCCTTGGTCAATTCCCCGCCACCTTTAGTTGGTGAATCAACTTGCTTTGTGCTTGAGATGCATTGCACACTAGCAATAACTTGTGGTATGGTCAATAGTATTGATGTTGCTCTAACACGTTTGGTTCGTATGCTCATGCATTTCCCTTTGTCCCTAAGAGTCAATTTCTCGGTTCGAAAGTCAAAGAGAGAATCCGCGGTCGCTAAAAATGGCCTTCCCAAAGCAAGGGGTACAACCGGGTCTTCCTTTATATCGACAATGAAAAAATCAATTGGAAATTCCATGTCCCCCACCTTAACAATTAAGTCTTCGGCAATCCCCACACTGGAGCTAATTGATTGATCAATTAATTTTACTCCCATTGTAGTGGGCGAAAGGTCACCTAAGCCTAATCTTTTGTAAACGGAGTAGGGCATGAAGTTGATGCTTTCCCCTGAGTCGGCTAAAGATGTAAGCATCTCCGACCCATTCACATTACATGGAATAAGGAAAGGTCCAGGATCACCCATTTTTGGTGGTAGGTTACATTTCATTAAAATCCCATCACACTCCTTTTTCAAGAAAGCGGTGGATGCTTGCTCAACATCTCCCTTTTTGGCCATAAGTGTCTTCAAAAATTTCCCATAGTTGGGTATATTCTCAAGCAACTTCGCCAAGGGGAGTTTAACATAAATGTTTTCATTGTCGGTTAAAGTTGACTTACAATCCACATCCTTTGGATGTGGAAGAGGTATGAAATGTCCTGTTCATATTGATTATAAACGTTCCATGTTAATTGATTTCGTTGCGAGGTTTTGACCTCTACATGAGACGTTTTTCAAAGACTGCATTCATTTTTAAAACAACCATAACCTTTATTTTATCAATAAAGGTTTCAAAAGCATTACGTAGATTATCAAATAATGATAATCTAAAATATACTGTTTACACACGGCCATTACATAATGGCTTACAATAGAAATATATTACATCGACATATGTTTCTTGAATGCAGTTTTTACATAATTTCATACAAACATGGACTCCAAATCTTGTCCTTATTTTAGTATGCAATAGCGGAAGCTCTTAATATTCACCTGAGAATAAACATCCTTTAAACATCAACAAAAATGTTGGTAAGTTATAGGTTTAACCTATATATATCAAATCGTAACAATAGACCACAAGATTTCATATTTCAATATACATCCCATACATAGAGATAAAAATCATTCATATGGTGAACACCTGGTAACCGACATTAACAAGATGCATATATAAGAATATCCCCATCATTCCGAGACACCCTTCGGATATAATATAAATTTTGAAGTACTAAAGCATCCGGTACTTTGGATGGGGTTTGTTAAGCCCAATAGAACTATCTTTAGGATTCGCGTCAATTAGGGTGTCTATTCCCTAATTCTTAGATTACCAGACTTAATAAAAAGGGGCATATTCGATTTCGATAATTCAACCATAGAATGTAGTTTCACGTACTTGTGTCTATTTTGTAAATCATTTATAAAACCTGCATGTATTCTCATCCCAAAAATATTAGATTTTAAAAGTGGGACTATAACTCACTTTCACAGATTTTTACTTCGTCGGGAAGTAAGACTTGACCACTGGTTGATTCACGAACCTATAACAATATATACATATATATCAAAGTATGTTCAAAATATATTTACAACACTTTTAACACATTTTGATGTTTTAAGTTTATTAAGTCAGCTGTCCACAGTTAGATGTACAGAAATAAATCGATAAATATTATCTTGAATCAATCCACGACCCAGTGTATACGTATTTCAGTATTGATCACAACTCAAACTATATATATATTTTGAAATCAACTTCAACCCTGTATAGCTAACTCCAACATTCACATATAGAGTGTCTATGGTTGTTCCGCAATATATATATAGATGGGTCGACATGATAGGTCGAAATATTGTATACGTGTCTATGGTATCTCAAGATTACATAATATACAATATAAGTTGATTAGGTTATGGTTGGAATAGATTTATTACTAACTTTCACGTAGGTAAAATGAGTAGTTTTTATCAATCTTGTTTTACTCGCCATTTCTTCGTTTCTAATCCGTTTTGAGTGATTCCAGTGGCCACGGTTTCGTATTGAAATTAACTTTATGAATCTAAACAGAAAAAGTATAAGTTTATAGTCTAAAATACAAGTTACAAGTCATTTTTGAAAGAGGTAGTCATTTCCGTCGAAAGAACGACATCTTGATGACCATTTTGAAAAACATACTTTCACTTTGAGTTTAACCATGATTTTTGGATATAGTTTCATGTTCATAAGAAAAATCATTTTTCTAGAAGTATAGCTTTTAAATCAAAGTTCTTCTTAGCTTTTAATTATCCCAACCAAAACAGCCCCCGGTTTTACTACGACGGCTTATATCCAGTTTTATGGTGTTTATCGTGTTTCCGGGTTTTAAATCATTAAGTTAGCATATCATATAGATATAGAACATGTGTTTAGTTGATTTTAAAAGTCTAGTTAGAAGGATTAACTTTATTTGCGAACAAGTTTAGAATTAACTAAACTATGTTCTAGTGATTACAAGTTTATAACGTTGAATAAGACAGCTTTTTATGTATGAATCGAATGATGTTATGAACATCATTACTACCTAAAGTTCCTTGGATAAACCTACTGGAAATGAGAAAAATGGATCTAGCTTCAAAGGATCCTTGGATGGCTTGAAAGTTCTTGAAGCAGAATCATGACACGAAAACAATTTCAAGTAAGATTTCCACTCGAAATAAGATTGTTATAGTTATAGAAATTGAATTAAAGTTTGAATATGATTATTACCTTGTATTAGAAAGATAACCTACTGTAATTAACAAAGGTTTCTTGATCTTGGATGATTACTTGGAATGGATTTAGAAAACTTGGAAGTAAACTTGCAATCTTGGAAGTATTCTTGATTTTATGAAACTAGAACTTTTGGAATTTATGAAGAACACTTAGAACTTGAAGATAGAACTTGAGAGAGATCAATTAGATGAAGAAAATTGAAGAATGAAAGTGTTTGTAGGTATTTTTGGTCATTGGTGTATGGATTAGATATAAAGGATATGTAATTTTGTTTTCATGTAAATAAGTCATGAATGGTTACTCATATTTTTGTAATTTTATGAGATATTTCATGCTAGTTTCTAAATGATGGTTCCCACATGTGTTAGGTGACTCACATGGGCTGCTAAGAGCTGATCATTGGAGTGTATATACCAATAGTACATGCATCTAAAAGCTGTGTATTGTACGAGTACAAATACGGGTGCATGCGAGTAGAATTGTTGATGAAACTGAACGAGGATGTAATTGTAAGCATTTTTGTTAAGTAGAAGTATTTTGATAAGTGTCTTGAATTCTTTCAAAAGTGTATGAATACATATTAAAACACTACATGTATATACATTTTAACTGAGTCGTTAAGTCATCGTTAGTCGTTACATGTAAGTGTTGTTTTGAAACCTTTAGGTTAACGATCTTGTTAAATGTTGTTAACCCAATGTTTATAATATCAAAAGAGATTTTAAATTATTATATTATCATGATATTATGATGTACGAATATCTCTTAATATGATATATATACATTAAATGTCGTTACAACGATAATCGTTACATATATGTCTCGTTTCAAAATCATTAAGTTAGTAGTCTTGTTTTTACATATGTAGTTCATTGTTAATATACTTAATGATATGTTTACTTATCATAATATCATGTTAACTATATATATAACCATATATATGTCATCATATAGTTTTTACAAGTTTTAACGTTCGTGAATCACCGGTCAACTTGGGTGGTCAATTGTCTATATGAAACCTATTTCAATTAATCAAGTCTTAACAAGTTTGATTGCTTAACATGTTGGAAACACTTAATCATGTAAAATAACAATTTCATTTAATATATATATATAAACATGGAAAAGTTCGGGTCACTACAGTACCTACCCGTTAAATAAATTTCGTCCCGAAATTTTAAGCAGTTGGAGGTGTTGACGTATCTTCTGGAAATAAATGCGGTTATTTCTTCTTTATCTTCTCGTTCCCAGGTGAACTCAGGTCCTCTACGAGCATTCCATCGAACCTTAACAATTGGTATCTTGTTTTGCTTAAGTCTTTTAACCTCACGATCCATTATTTCGACGGGTTCTTCGATGAATTGAAGTTTTTCGTTGATTTGGATTTCATCTAACGGAATAGTGAGATCTTCTTTAGCAAAACATTTCTTCAAATTCGAGACGTGGAAAGTGTTATGTACAGCCTCGAGTTTTTGAGGTAACTCAAGTCGGTAAGCTACTGGTCTGACATGATCAATAATCTTGAATGGTCCAATATACCTTGGATTTAATTTCCCTCATTTACCAAATCGAACAACGCCTTTCCAAGGTGCAACTTTAAGCATGACCATCTCTCCAATTTCAAATTCTATATCTTTTCATTTAATGTCAGCGTAGCTCTATTGTCGACTTTGGGCGGTTTTCAACTGTTGTTGAATTTGGATGATCTTCTCGGTAGTTTCTTGTATTATCTCCGGACCCGTAATCTGTCTATCCCCCACTTCACTCCAACAAATCGGAGACATGCACTTTCTACCATAAAGTGCTTCAAACGGCGCCATCTCAATGCTTGAATGGTAGCTATTGTTGTAGGAAAATTCTGCTAACGGTAGATGTCGATCCCAACTGTTTCCGAAATCAATAACACATGCTCGTAACATGTCTTCAAGCGTTTGTATTGTCCTTTCGCTCTGCCCATCAGTTTGTGGATGATAGGCAGTACTCATGTCTAGACGAGTTCCTAATGCTTGTGGTAATGTCTGCCAGAATCTTGAAATAAATCTGCCATCCCTATCAGAGATAATAGAGATTGGTATTCCATGTCTGGAGACGACTTCCTTCAAATACAGTCGTGCTAACTTCTCCATCTTGTCATCTTCTCTTATTTGCAGGAAGTGTGCTGATTTGGTGAGACGATCAACTATTACCCAAATAGTATCAAAACCACTTGCAGTCCTTAGCAATTTAGTGATGAAATCCATGGTAATGTTTTCCCATTTCCATTCCGGGATTTCGGGTTGTTGAAGTAGACCTGATGGTTTCTGATGCTCTGCTTTGACCTTAGAACACGTCAAACATTCCCCTACGTATTTAGCAACATCGGCTTTCATACCTGGCCACCAAAAATGTTTCTTGAGATCCTTGTACATCTTCCCCGTTCCAGGATGTATTGAGTATCTGGTTTTATGAGCTTCTCTAAGTACCATTTCTCTCATATCTCCAAATTTTGGTACCCAAATCCTTTCAGCCCTATACCGGGTTCCGTCTTCCCGAGTATTAAGATGCTTCTCCAATCCTTTGGGTATTTCATCCTTTAAATTTCCCTCTTTTAAAACTCCTTGTTGCGCCTCCTTTATTTGAGTAGTAAGGTTATTGTGAATCATTATATTCATAGATTTTACTCGAATGGGTTCTCTGTCCTTCCTGCTCAAGGCATCGGCTACCACATTTGCCTTCCCCGGGTGGTAACGAATCTCAAAGTTGTAATCATTTAACAATTCAATCCACCTACGCTGCCTCATATTCAGTTGTTTCTGATTAAATATGTGTTGAAGACTTTTGTGGTCGGTATATATAATACTTTTGACCCCATATAAGTAGTGCCTCCAAGTCTTTAATGCAAAAACAACCGCACCTAATTCCAAATCATGTGTCGTATAATTTTGTTCGTGAATCTTCAATTGTCTAGACGCATAAGCAATCACCTTCGTTCATTGCATTAATACACAACCGAGACCTTGCTTTAATGTGTCACAATAAATCACAAAATCATCATTCCCTTCAGGCAATGACAATATAGGTGCCGTAGTTAGCTTTTTCTTCAATAACTGAAACGCTTTCTCTTGTTCATCCTTCCATTCAAATTTCTTCCCTTTATGTGTTAATGCAGTCAAGGGTTTTGCTATTCTGGAAAAGTCTTGGATGAACCTTCTGTAGTAACCAGCTAGTCCTAAAAACTGGCGTATGTGTTTCAGAGTTTTCGGGGTTTCCCACTTTTCAACAGTTTCTATCTTTGCCGGATCCACCTTAATACCTTCTTTGTTCACTATGTGACTGAGGAATTGAACTTCTTCCAACCAAAATGCACACTTTGAAAACTTAGCGTACAATTCTTCCTTCCTCAATACTTCTAACACCTTTCTCAAATGTTCACCGTGTTCTTGGTCATTCTTTGAGTAAATAAGTATGTCATCAATGAAAACAATGACAAACTTGTCAAGGTATGGTCCACACACTCGGTTCATAAGGTCCATGAACACAGCTGGTGCATTAGTTAAACCAAACGGCATGACCATAAACTCGTAATGACCGTAACGTGTTCTGAAAGCAGTCTTTGGAATATCATCTTCTTTCACCCGCATTTGATGATACCCGGAACGTAAGTCAATCTTTGAATAAACAGACGAGCCTTATAGTTGATCAAATAAGTCGTCGATTCTTGGTAGTGGGTAGCGGTTCTTGATGGTAAGTTTGTTCAACTCTCGGTGTAACGACCCGGAAATTTCCGACCAAATTTAAACCTTAAACTTTATATGTTTCTGACACGATAAGCAAAAATCTGTAATATTGAGTCTAGAAAGTTTAAAATCTATATTCGGATAATCAGTTACCCTCTGACCAAGCCTGATGATTCACGAACAATTAATTGTACATAGTTTGTGTGTGTGTATATATATATATATATATATAATATTTGAAAATGTAAATTTGAAATACTAAATGTTGATGTTATATTTAATTATGTGATAAAAATATTTTTACCTTTTTAGATCAAATTTTAGTACTTCGTACATAGCATTTGGAACAGAAAGTAAATAATTATTGAACCCTTTTTGATCAGGTTTTAAACTCATAATAAGTGAAATAATTAAATATGTTTAATCTCAAAATTTGGGATTTTTAGGGATACTTTTATACATTAACTGTTTAGCAATGGACCACGATGTATTTCTATTTAAAAAAAAAAAGTGTCGGTAGAAGTTGACAAAAGAAGATGGTTGATATTTTTCTTTCATACACGATCATCAAACTTATGATTTATTTAATATATAATATATTATAATATAATTTACTGTGTTTGTTTGTTAATAATATTATGTGATATATAATTACACTCCAGCTTAATTTATATATATCTATACATGCATTACTAAGTAATTAACCTTCACCCATTATCTACCATCATGAATACTACTCAAACTTATTATTATCATCATCCTAACCGAAGTCCATCATCAAATATGAACACCCCTCTTACTCCAAACCACCTTCAACCAAATCATCACCACCTTGGTAACTCTTTTAATCGAAACCTATCATCACCACTCGAGCCACACCTTAGTCGACAAACCATCCGTTTTACCATAACAATTATGAACACCCATTCCTTACTTCTTCTTTTCATTACATCAACAACATGATCACCTTCCACTATTCGGCTACCATCTAGTCCGCCACCATCCACCATCTTCATCCTCCACCCATAACCACAAACAACCATCACTTATATCGCCACCCAATACCACCACACGCTACCATTCTCCAACCCTAACATTGAGTTACAATCACCACCGTGACACCCTAGAGTTCACCATCTCACCACCTTGAATTATATTTTCTGTTTCACGATATAAATCACAAATCAACAAACACCCATTTATTCTTGATACTAGTTTCGAACAATAGCCTCTTGTTTCAGCTGCAATATCACCGTACCTGCTACTCGTTGGTTGGCGCTTCTTTGTTGTTCATCAAACCGAAATCAAAACACCACCACCTTTGTTCCTATTTTGCAGCCAAGAATCAACACAACAACCACCGGAATATAACCGTTTTACTGTTACTATTCGATCATCACTAACCTTTCCATCTGACCGCTGACAATCTTCCCGTTTCTTTCCTGCTTTGAACACCTCAACAATGAAGAAAAGCTACTCGATGCCTTCTGTTTGGTTTATGTGTTTCGGTTCCATGTCACGATGAGAATATGAATGGTGATTATGTTTACCATTTAAAGTTTTGATTAATTAATTAGGGTAGGGAATATAACTTTATATTGTTTATCATTTTCCAAACAAATCGATACAAGTGGGACAAGTTAAAGAGATTGTGGCCGACACTTGCTTTTGAGTTTAGCATTTTATATATAAAAAAAAAATGAATGATAGCATATAAATGGTTGTCATTCGGACAACAAATTGAGCCGAGAACTTTGATGGTATAATTGGGCCGTGATTTTTAGTTAGGTCAAATATTTTATGTTGGGCCAAGTACTAAATTCCTGATGGGCCATGACTTTGTCACTTGGGACTGAAACAAGATCGATGGGTATAAAAAAAAAAATTGAAGATATATTATTAATGATAAATGTCAAGTGATGATGATGAAAATGATGCTTAGAGTGTTAATACAGAAATGAAAAATGATGATTGTAAGGTGATTAGGAAAATGAAATAGACAGAAAATGGTTTAGGATGTTATCGGGTGTCCGGGAAGTCGCGGGTTCGAGTTCCGTTCGTGACAATATTTTTCTAAGGCTTCTTTTGAGGTAGTTTTCTATCAAAATTATTATTATTATTATGGTTATTATTATTATTATGAAAATGATTAGAATTTTAATTAAGAGGAATCGTTAAAATTATTATAATTACTGTTATTTAGCTAAATAATAAAATATCTAGGTATTGATATAAAAATCTTATCAATAATAATAATAATAATAATAATAATAATAATAATAATATATAGAAAAGGGCTTGTTTGATTACAATTATATGTTTTAATAGATATACAATTAATATAGGTTCGTGAATCCGAGGCCAACCCTACACTTGTTCAATGATGTTATATGTATTTTTACTACAAAATACATTAGGTGAGTATATAGTCCCACTTTTAAACTCTAAATATTTCGGGATGAGAATACATGTATTTTATGTTTTACGATATGGACACAAGTAACTGAAAAATATGTTCTACGTTGAGTTGTACCACTGGCATACTTCCCTGTAGCTTGGTAACTAATATTTACAGCGGTATTGTAAACGCGAATCCTGTTGATAGATCTATCGGGCCTGACAACCCCAACCGGACTGGACGACCAGTATTCAACGGTTGCACAGTACTTCGTTTTGTGACTACACTTGGTACGGTGTAGTAAGATTTCATATTAAAGGGAATATGCGACGTGAAAATGTTAAGTATGGTTACCAAGTGCTCAACCACTTAGAATACTTTTATTAAAATGTTTATATATGAAATCTTGTGGTCCATAGTTATAACTCTGCTAGCATCAAACCTATATATCTCACCAACTTTATGTTGACTTTTTAAAACATGTTATTCTCAGGTACGAATTAAGTCTTCCGCTGTGCATTTGCTCATGTTAAGGACCTTACTTAGAGTCGATCATCGCGATGGGACCAACTGATGAAGATTCCGTCCGGGAGGATTAGTCGCGGACATTTCAGTTGGTATCAGAGCGTTGGTCTTAGCGAACCAGGCCTTGCATTAGTGTGTCTAACTGGTAGTTGTTAGGATACATTAGTGAGTCTGGACTTTGACCGTGTCTGCCTGTCAAAAGTTTTGCTTATCATTTCTAGTCGGAAATCATCTGCTTATTATCCTTAGGAAATTGCCTGTCTATCATTCTCAGGTCTAGACACGTTCTACTGCATTTAGTACATCGATAGTGTATAGACGAAATTCATATCTTAGCGTATCTGATAATTCCTATCTTGGCGTATCTGTAGATTTGCCTGATATATGCCGTAACATCCTTTGTAGCCTACGAAATCTTTGGTATTACATATAGATATTCCATATAGTTAAAATATCACCTGATATCTGGAAATCATTTCACATTGAAGATTCTTTTCATCCATCCAATTACCCCTTGGCGATGAACCTGGAGCGCTTACCGGCGAACCTGTCTGAAATATCATTTTCTCTCTCCTCTCTAAAGTACTCCGTTACGATTATATATTACCCTATATTTCGAATTCGCTCGTCAATAAGAAGTTAACGAACTATGTGCTCGAGTAATGACTTTGGAGAATCTGGTAGGAAGATTACAAACACCAGCAGCAACACCAGCAGCATAATCAGTACCACCATCATCGACGTCGACAGTATCTTTATCATCTCTAAACCATAACCGCATCGTAACTCTCAATATCACAATCTGCACCTCGAATATCAACATTACACGCCTCAATATCACCATCTGTACTTCGAGTATGAACTTCGTTCTACACATCGATCTACATCAGCTATCTTCGCTTTACGTATCATTTTACCTTATTTTTCCTCGTTCGACATGGTGAATATGTAATTTCTAAAGTTTTAGAGATTATGTAATCTAGTATTAACGGTAAATCAGATGAGTTTTTGACTCATTAAATTCATGATTACATCCGATGAAAATATATATGCAAGTATATTTTCATAAAGATTGTAATTAAAAATTCTTTTGTACAAACTGTTAATGATGAAAATATTTTAATGGGTGGGTAGTACCCGAGGAATATTTAGAATTCACATTAATAAGGTACACTGTACATTTTTCGAATCTGATTCAACGATCATTTACTATCCTACTTACAACTACCGATATACGTATCCGTTAACCACAGAATAACCATTTCTATTCAAATTTCATATTTGGATTTTGACCTATCAGAATCCAACAAGTTGCATAACGAAGGAAACATTGTACAAAAATAAAAAGTGTTAGAAACAAACGAATTAATTAATTGGAATTGTGATAGGATTTCACGCTAACTGTTCCGGCTAACTGTTCCCAGCTAACTGATTAACATTTAATTTATCGCAATTTTACATTCTCGCAATTTTATTTATCGTCATTTAATTTCTGTTATTTACTTTTACGCACTATAAATAACGGGACACGTATGCAAGGTTTCGACTTATCATATCGACCCATCTATATATATATTTCGGAACAACCGTAGACACTCTATATGTGAAGGTGGGAGTTGGCTATACAGGGTTGGAGTTGATTCCAAAATATATATATACTTTGAGTTGTGATTGACACCGAGACCGGTACACGGGTCACGATACGTATTAAGTAATTCGAATATTATATATATCTAATTTATATATGAATCATTGAACCATCGGACTATTGGACTGCTAACTTTGGACAATTAAAATGAATTAAATTAAAATATTGATTATAACATATGAAACTAAACTAATCTTCAAGTTTGCCACTTGATTTTATCGTAAACCTCATTCGTATCTTGGCGATTACAATTCGTATTCACAACTTTTCACGATTCTTGAAAACGCCTCGATCGAGAAGTTGAACCAGTCGCACCTCGTCTACGGAAGAAAGATTCCTGCATATGGTTATGCACCTGAAAACTCTTGGAAACTGAGTCAACAAGTAGCAATGTAAATTCCTTTAGTGTTATTATTACCCAAAATAGCTTTGCAATTCCTTTCCAAATTAAGCCAAATTTTGTCACAGCTCCAACAGAACCACTTCGACCTTTCATCCGAATAAAGTCTTATTATAACTTTGATAAATACGATACATATTACCATCAGCGTTTAATCATCTAAAAACACAATCCTTCCGAAACCACTTTGGTTTGATAACCGATGACCCAGATCCGTTAATTTTGAAAATGCTGACGAAGCAGCATGTTGTAGATGGTTTTAATGGCCAAAAGTTGATAACAAAGAAGGAAGTGTTAGGAACACTCAATAGAAAATTTAGCACCGAAAAGTGGATTATGCGAGACTATGAAGGAAACCGTGAACAAATCACAAAGAATAAGTTTGACTTCAAAGAATCCAAATGATTCAGTGCCGGCTGAAACCGTTAGTAAGAACCCTACTCCTTATTCTAAACCTTTTCAGATGATATTCTTCATCATCATCTTATCTTAGATATTATAAGATATCTTCATATTTTCCGTTAACATATTCTCCATATTTCTGTGAATATTTTCATAACTATTCCTATCTGAGATCATTTGTCACTCTGTAATATCTGCGTTACAATATAAAAGAAACTGTGTTAGTTTCTAAATTCTGAAACGTTCGAGTTAAAATATGAATGTTTTGAAGTAGTGTTGGGAACTGATGCATGAATTAGTATAATATAATGACACTTGATCAACGTCATTATATTACAGTAATACATGTTGAGTTTCTAATAGAATGTGATGATTCACAGTACCATCATCATGTGCCATGTTACACGGCTCTTACATTCTAATCAATCTCCAAACATATTACGAACATATTATCTTGATAGTTCTATCTTTTCCAGGATATTCTGGTATTTTGACAAATCAAAATCATGCCATTACCATTTCTTTCTAAAAGCATTAGCTATGTTCATTCCAAATTTCATACCTACGAATTCTGGACCATTACTCGTTTGACTCGAAGTTGGGAAGAGAAAACGAAAGCATGAAGTTCCGAAAAATAATGAAGGATATAAGACTCAACAATCACTCAGAATTTACAAACCGTGTATATCGATGCAGACAGCAATATAGAAACACGGGAGAACTAGAAACACTATAAACACAAGAATATAGTAGAAGTAAATAGATTCTTCTGGTGGTAGATGAAAAAGAAGAATGACAAATGTGAAAATTATGAGTATATCAAGAATCAGAATGGGATAGAGCATATTGACGAATGTCTTAAAATATGAGTTAAAAGAATAGAAGATGTGAGGTATGGAAATAAGGAAAGAAGGGAGCGAATTTATAGTGAAATATTCGACAGAGAAATCGAAACAGATTGCTGCATTAAATCAAAGAAGATCCTAATCGCCGAAGAACCAAATCTTATTACCCAAGATTTTCTTTAAATCCCGTGAATTTCGGAAATCAATCATAACCACGTCATTGGTTAAAGACACGTATATTTTTACTCATCTCACTCTTTTGCGATAACTTCACTCGTGCGTTTCATATGATCGAATCGTTTTATCTATATCTTCCAATAATGATAAAACTCCGTTATTACCTCATATTTGTCATGAAAACATTCCTATTGTTATTTATGACAACCTCTACCAAATTTCGAGGACGAAATTTCTTTAACGGGTGGGTACTGTAACGACCCGGAAATTTCCGACCAAATTTAAACCTTAAACTTTATATGTTTCTGACACGATAAGCAAAAATCTGTAATATTGAGTCTAGAAAGTTTAAAATCTATATTCGGATAATCAGTTACCCTCTGACCAAGCCTGATGATTCACGAACAATTAATTGTACATAGTTTGTGTGTGTATATATATATATATATATAATATTTGAAAATGTAAATTTGAAATACTAAATGTTGATGTTATATTTAATTATGTGATAAAAATATTTTTACCTTTTTAGATCAAATTTTAGTACTTCGTACATAGCATTTGGAACAGAAAGTAAATAATTATTGAACCCTTTTTGATCAGGTTTTAAACTCATAATAAGTGAAATAATTAAATATGTTTAATCTCAAAATTTGGGATTTTTAGGGATACTTTTATACATTAACTGTTTAGCAATGGACCACGATGTATTTCTATTTAAAAAAAAAAGTGTCGGTAGAAGTTGACAAAAGAAGATGGTTGATATTTTTCTTTCATACACGATCATCAAACTTATGATTTATTTAATATATAATATATTATAATATAATTTACTGTGTTTGTTTGTTAATAATATTATGTGATATATAATTACACTCCAGCTTAATTTATATATATCTATACATGCATTACTAAGTAATTAACCTTCACCCATTATCTACCATCATGAATACTACTCAAACTTATTATTATCATCATCCTAACCGAAGTCCATCATCAAATATGAACACCCCTCTTACTCCAAACCACCTTCAACCAAATCATCACCACCTTGGTAACTCTTTTAATCGAAACCTATCATCACCACTCGAGCCACACCTTAGTCGACAAACCATCCGTTTTACCATAACAATTATGAACACCCATTCCTTACTTCTTCTTTTCATTACATCAACAACATGATCACCTTCCACTATTCGGCTACCATCTAGTCCGCCACCATCCACCATCTTCATCCTCCACCCATAACCACAAACAACCATCACTTATATCGCCACCCAATACCACCACACGCTACCATTCTCCAACCCTAACATTGAGTTACAATCACCACCGTGACACCCTAGAGTTCACCATCTCACCACCTTGAATTATATTTTCTGTTTCACGATATAAATCACAAATCAACAAACACCCATTTATTCTTGATACTAGTTTCGAACAATAGCCTCTTGTTTCAGCTGCAATATCACCGTACCTGCTACTCGTTGGTTGGCGCTTCTTTGTTGTTCATCAAACCGAAATCAAAACACCACCACCTTTGTTCCTATTTTGCAGCCAAGAATCAACACAACAACCACCGGAATATAACCGTTTTACTGTTACTATTCGATCATCACTAACCTTTCCATCTGACCGCTGACAATCTTCCCGTTTCTTTCCTGCTTTGAACACCTCAACAATGAAGAAAAGCTACTCGATGCCTTCTGTTTGGTTTATGTGTTTCGGTTCCATGTCACGATGAGAATATGAATGGTGATTATGTTTACCATTTAAAGTTTTGATTAATTAATTAGGGTAGGGAATATAACTTTATATTGTTTATCATTTTCCAAACAAATCGATACAAGTGGGACAAGTTAAAGAGATTGTGGCCGACACTTGCTTTTGAGTTTAGCATTTTATATATAAAAAAAAAAATGAATGATAGCATATAAATGGTTGTCATTCGGACAACAAATTGAGCCGAGAACTTTGATGGTATAATTGGGCCGTGATTTTTAGTTAGGTCAAATATTTTATGTTGGGCCAAGTACTAAATTCCTGATGGGCCATGACTTTGTCACTTGGGACTGAAACAAGATCGATGGGTATAAAAAAAAAAATTGAAGATATATTATTAATGATAAATGTCAAGTGATGATGATGAAAATGATGCTTAGAGTGTTAATACAGAAATGAAAAATGATGATTGTAAGGTGATTAGGAAAATGAAATAGACAGAAAATGGTTTAGGATGTTATCGGGTGTCCGGGAAGTCGCGGGTTCGAGTTCCGTTCGTGACAATATTTTTCTAAGGCTTCTTTTGAGGTAGTTTTCTATCAAAATTATTATTATTATTATGGTTATTATTATTATTATGAAAATGATTAGAATTTTAATTAAGAGGAATCGTTAAAATTATTATAATTACTGTTATTTAGCTAAATAATAAAATATCTAGGTATTGATATAAAAATCTTATCAATAATAATAATAATAATAATAATAATAATAATAATAATAATAATAATAATAATAATAATAATAATAATAATAATAATAATATATAGAAAAGGGCTTGTTTGATTACAATTATATGTTTTAATAGATATACAATTAATATAGGTTCGTGAATCCGAGGCCAACCCTACACTTGTTCAATGATGTTATATGTATTTTTACTACAAAATACATTAGGTGAGTATATAGTCCCACTTTTAAACTCTAAATATTTCGGGATGAGAATACATGTATTTTATGTTTTACGATATGGACACAAGTAACTGAAAAATATGTTCTACGTTGAGTTGTACCACTGGCATACTTCCCTGTAGCTTGGTAACTAATATTTACAGCGGTATTGTAAACGCGAATCCTGTTGATAGATCTATCGGGCCTGACAACCCCAACCGGACTGGACGACCAGTATTCAACGGTTGCACAGTACTTCGTTTTGTGACTACACTTGGTACGGTGTAGTAAGATTTCATATTAAAGGGAATATGCGACGTGAAAATGTTAAGTATGGTTACCAAGTGCTCAACCACTTAGAATACTTTTATTAAAATGTTTATATATGAAATCTTGTGGTCCATAGTTATAACTCTGCTAGCATCAAACCTATATATCTCACCAACTTTATGTTGACTTTTTAAAACATGTTATTCTCAGGTACGAATTAAGTCTTCCGCTGTGCATTTGCTCATGTTAAGGACCTTACTTAGAGTCGATCATCACGATGGGACCAACTGATGAAGATTCCGTCCGGGAGGATTAGTCGCGGACATTTCACTCGGTAGTCGATACACAACCTGAATGTACCATCTTTCTTCTTGACAAACAAAACAGGAGCTCCCCACGGTGATGTGCTTGGTCAAATGAAACCACGCTCTAAAAGTTCTTGTAATTGGCTTTGCAGTTCTTTCATCTTGCTGGGTGCGAGTCTGTAAGGAGTACGAGCTATTGGTGCAGCTCCTGGTACAAGATCTATTTGAAATTCAACAGATCGATGTGGAGGTATTCCCGGTAATTCTTTCGGAAATACATCGGGAAATTCTTTTGCGACGGGAACATCATTGATGCTCTTTTCTTCTGTTTGTACTTTCTTGACGTGTGCTAGAACAGCATAGCAACCTTTTCTTATTAGTTTTTGTGCCTTCAAATTACTAATAAGATGTAGCTTCTTGTTGCCCTTTTCTCCGTACACCATTAAGGGTTCTCCTTCTTCTCGTACAATGCGAATTGTATTTTTATAACATACGATCTCTGCTTTCACCTTCTTCAGCCAGTCCATGCCAACTATTACATCAAAACTCCCTAACTCTACGGGTATCAAATCAATCTTAAATATTTCTCTATCCAGTTTAATTTCTCGATTCCGGCATATATAATCTGCTGAAAGTAATTTACCGTTTGCTAATTCGAGTAAAAATTTACTATCCAATGGTGTCAATGGACAACTTAATTTAGCACAAAAATCTCTACTCATATAGCTTCTATCCACAACCGAATCAAATAAAACGTAAGCAGATTTATTGTCAATAATAAACGTACCCGTAACAAGCTTCGGGTCTTCCGGTGCCTCTGCCGCATTAATATTGAAAACTCTTCCGCAGCCTTGTCCATTCGTGTTCTCCTGGTTCGGGAAATTTCTAATAATGTGGCCCGGTTTTCCACATTTATAACAAACTACATTGGCATAACTTGCTCCGACACTACTTGCTCCACCATTACTCGTTCCGACACCATTTGTTCCTTTCGTTCTATTAACCCCTGGTCCGTAGACCTCACACTTCGCCGCGCTATGACCATTTCTTTTACACTTGTTGCAAAATTTGGTGCAGAACCCCGAGTGATACTTTTCACACCTTTGGCATAGCTGCTTCTGATTGTTGTTGTTGTTGCGGTTATTATTGTTGTTGGGATGATTATTGTAGTTGCTGTTGTTGTTGTTGTTGTTGGGCCATTTGTTGTAGTTGCGATTGATGTTGCGATTGTTGGGATAGTTGTTGCGATTATTGTTGTAATTGCTGTTGTTGTTGTATTGGTGATTCTTATCACCGTTTTCCTCCCACTTTCTTTTGACTTGCTTCACATTGGCCTCTTCAGCAGTCTGTTCTTTAATTCTTTCTTCAATCTGGTTCACTAGTTTATGAGCCATTCTACATGCCTGTTTTATGGAGGCGGGCTCATGTGAACTTATATCTTCTTGGATTCTTTCCGGTAATCCTTTCACAAACGCGTCGATCTTCTCTTCCTCATCTTCAAACGCTCCCGGACACAATAGGCACAATTCTGTGAATCGTATTTCATACGTGGTAATATCAAATCCTTGGGTTCGTAACCCTCTAAGTTCTGTCTTGAGCTTATTGACCTCGGTTCTGGGACGGTACTTCTCGTTCATCAAGTGCTTGAATGCTGACCACGGTAGTGCGTAAGCATCATCTTGTCCCACTTGCTCTAGATAGGTATTCCACCATGTTAACGCAGTACCTGTGAAGGTATGCGTAGCGTACTTCACTTTGTCCTCTTCAGTACACTTACTTATGGCAAACACCGATTCGACCTTCTCGGTCCACCGTTTCAATTCGATCGGTCCTTCGGTTCCATCAAATTCCAAAGGTTTACAAGCAGTGAATTCTTTGTAGGTGCATCCTACACGATTTCCTGTACTGCTAGATCCAAGGTTATTGTTGGTATGTAGCGCAGCCTGTACTGCGGCTATGTTTGAAGCAAGAAAGGCACGAAATTCCTCTTCACTCATATTCAAGGTGTGTCGAGTAGTCGGTGCCATTTCCTTCAAAATTGTCAAATGAAACTAGTTAATCATATAGAATATCAAGAGTAGTCAATAGTATTTCGTAGCATAATATGAACTTATTTATAAAAGCTCTTTCTTCATATTAGCGTTTTATACTCTTTAATTCGGGTAGTACCTACCCGTTAAGTTCATACTTATTAGCTAACATACCATTTCAACTACTACAATTCTATATGAAAAACTAATCACAACAAAAAAAATATATATCATATTCAAACCTTTATACAATAACTTGCAAACTTACAATACCGCTATTTTACATATAGCATGAAATATAGCACATAAAACTTTGATACAAAGTAGTTGCGAAGATAATTCTAGTTAATAAATAAGGCGTTCAGCAAAGGCAACAAAGACACGTAATTCATACATCCAGAAACAAGTCATGCATTCTGGTTTTACTAATACCACTTCCCATCCTTGGTCTTGCGAAACGTAACCGTTGTGACCTATAGTATGACAACGTGTTGTAACGTCGTCAAAAGGGCAAAGGTTACGTAATGACCAACAGTATCGTAATAACCTAAAAACCTCATTTCTTACCCCAATTACCGACTCCGTCACTTGTGGGAACGTTTTGTTTAATAGTTGTAGCCCGATGTTCTTTTTCTCACTTTGGTGAGAAGCGAACATTACTAACCCATAAGCATAACATGCTTCTTTATGTTGCATGTTAGCCGCTTTTTCTAAATCATGAAGTCCAATATTCGGATACATTGAG
The DNA here is from genome assembly GCF_046630445.1 of Rutidosis leptorrhynchoides. Lineage (NCBI taxonomy): Eukaryota > Viridiplantae > Streptophyta > Magnoliopsida > Asterales > Asteraceae > Rutidosis > Rutidosis leptorrhynchoides. Next base: position 192,214,679 of record NC_092335.1, read on the forward strand.
TCAAAATAATTTCTTAACCCGTTGCATAAATAGCATTTGGGTTCCCCGCAATATATGCGTCAAAGTAAACACATCGTAACTTATGGGTTTCCCAATGTGATATCCCCCATCTTTCAAACGAAAGCCTTTTATAAACCAAGGCATTCTTGGAACGTTCTTCGAATGTCTTACAAACTGATTTTGCCATAAATAGTTATGCCGAGGAATTCTGACCGACTCTAGACAAGATTTCATCAATCATGTCTCCAGGTAAGTCTTCTAAAATATTGGGTTGTCTATCCATTTTGTGTGTTTATACTTTAAAATAGATAAGAGTTAGATTCATAAAAGATACTTATTAATACAAGCAATTTTTACATATATCGTAAAGCATAAGCACACTATATTACATATATTACACTGCACAAATACAACTATCTTATTCCGACTCACTCGTTTCTTCTTTTTCGAACTTGGTTCTTTTTGCTAAGTTTTTAGGGATATATGATGTTCCCCTAATACGATCCGTCATTTTCCACATTGGTCTAGAAAAACCTGGTGGTTTAGAGGTTCCCGGGTTATTGTTACAACTTAAGAAATACGGGTGTTGACGATACATATAAAGTTCATCGGGGTTAGAATCAGATTTCTCTATTTTTAAGCCCTTTCCCTTATTGTTCTCTTTTGCCTTTTTAAATTCAGTTGGGGTAATTTCTATAACATCATCGGAATCCTCGTCGGGATCCGATTCATCGGAGAATTGATAATCCTCCCAATACTTTGCTTCCTTGGCGGAAACACCATTGACCATAATTAACTTTGGTCGGTTGGTTGAGGATTTTCTTCTACTTAACCGTTTTATTATTTCCCCCACTGGTTCTATTTCTTCTTCTGGTTCCGATTCTTCTTCCGGTTCCGATTCTTCTTCCGGTTCTGACTCATCTTCCGGTTCCTCTTCGGGAACTTGTGAATCAGTCCACGAATCATTCCAATTTACATTTGACTCTTCATTATTATTAGGTGAGTCAATGGGACTTGTTCTAGAGGTAGACATCTA